>NC_137511.1:5955000-6322500 GCF_041902795.1 Electrophorus electricus | reverse complement strand
CCCTGAAGTGGAGCACCATAAAGCATTAAGCAAGTGGGGGGGTTGCTTTGTTTTCAAACTCAACACTTGTAGCTGTGCTATTGGTTCCTGCACAGCAATGTGACATTCAGTGCTCACTTACAATATGGTACCATAGTTCATTTACACTGAGTTTTGCAAACTTTCCATAAATGTCATACTAAATAACGCACAGCAGCGAAGATAAAATGGTATCCTAAAAGCCATGGGCACACAGTTTCTGGGAAAGAGTGTGTTAGGTAATAGGACCTATGTTGAGTTAAAAGGGGATGTAAGATTAAATGAAGAAGTGGCTGAAACAAACCATATACGAATAATACAGAAGGTATTGTTTTGGGGGGATGGGAGCTTTGAGAAACAGCGGTTTTGCTCACAGAGGTACTTTTATTACCCCTGCAGACATTATACTGCAACCTTGCAAATCTGGAGCACCTATAGCACAATGATCAACCACTGAATCCTCATAGTAAAGTAGAAGTTTCCTTTTTATGTACCACAAGCAGGAAAGCTTGTGTTTGAGTCAAAAATATAGGATGTTTGCTCCAAACCAGAGAGATCTACAGTTCCCCACAGATGGTGTTGTGACACTGGCATATCAAATAAACAAATAGACCTAAAGGCAGAGGCCAAAACATCAACAGATTTAAAGGATACTGCTGTTATGTAACAAACTAAATAGTTCACCTTACACAAGTCCTACTCCTCCTTACTCAAAATTACTTTCATAAGAATTAAAACACATATTCAAGGTGACCACAGTTCCTCATTTGTCTGTAATGTGTTTTCATAAACATTGTTTAAATTATGGCTTTAATACAATGTTTACAGAAAGCAATGAGAGATATTTGCACTACTGTGTGTAATGTAAAGAAGATTGCTGTAAAACCAAACATAAGGCTAAAACATTGTATTAGCACACTGTGGGATAAGTATTGTTTGGTTACTGGTTGTGGTTTTGGGGATGGATAGAATTTTTAAACCAACATTCTGCAGTCAACATTCTGACTGTAGACTATTTGTACTGGGGGGAAAACGCTAATATATGAATCATGCTTCTCTCCGTCTCTCTCTCTCTCTCTCTCTCTCTCTCTCTCTCTCTCTCTCTACTCTACTCTCTATTGATAATTCCACATAATCAATATTCAGTATAGGTAGAGAGACAAAACAAAATGGCAGGATCATATGCAAGAAAATTTGCAAGGCATAATAGAAAGTGACAGCCATGAGAGGAACTGCAGAGAACGGTGGAGAACATCAAGGCCAAGATCCTGTGGGACTACAGATCCAGACAGATTTTTACATAAAACAGTATGGAACAGTATGGAAAAACAAAAAGAACTGACTTGTTTATTTTATTCATCCTGTACTAGAAACACTACAACATGTTGTGTTACTTTGTGAATTTATGCTAATGTGTGATGTATTACTTTGTAAATGTAATGTTTCTAACAATACTAATTTAGTGGTTAACTGTAACTTCATCTTTTCTTTGAATAACACCTATTAAGTGTTTGGGCACTGAAGGCATCAGTTCACTAAGTTTAGCACAAGAAATGTTCCCCATTATGCACATCTACAGCTGTGAATTTGGACAAGGACTTTGTTGCCATATTTTGCTCTTAATAATGTGCCACACGATCTCAGTTGGAGGTGGGTCAGGGCTGCAGGCAGGCCAGTCTAACACCTGCACTGTTTATGCAGCCATGCTCTTATAATGCATACTGAATCTGGTTTGGTGTTGTCCTCCTGAAAAATGCACCTATGTCCCTGGAAAAGATTTTGGATGGCGGCATATGTTGTTCCAAAATTTGTGCATATATCTCTGCATTAATATTAGGACAGATATTGGCTTTTGGCTTTTGACAGCCTTCATGGTGCATGTCTTCTTTGGCCCAGAGAACACAATGGCTGTTTTTCCCCCAACAAAACTATTTGGAATGATAACTGATTGAACCACAGAACACACTGTGCTACTGTCCATCTCAGATGAGGCCATAAATCAGTGCTGCATCTATATAATGTTAGTGTATGGTTTCTTCTTTGTATAATAAAGCTTTATTTATGGATGCAACTATGGATGCACTGGTGAATGAGGGTGACTAACAAAATCCTACTGATGTATTGCCAAGCCCATGCCATAATATCCATTTCAGATGTATGTCAGTTTTTAAGACAGTGATGTCTGAGAGATCTTAGATCACACTTAGAAGTGGTTTTCAGCCTTGGCCTTTACACACTGAGATTAAACCTTATTTCTGAATCTATTGCTTATATTGTGTACTGTAGAGTGTCTAAAATCCCACCAATTTTTCTTTGGAAAACGCTGTTCTCAAAGTGCTGGTTTATTTACTGATGATTTACTTAACATCTCTTAAACATATTACCATTAGAAGCGTAGGGGCAGCAGGATGTGATGTTCCTGTGTAAAATCTATGGGTGGTAACAGATTGTGGCCCTTTTGTCTCTGGAGGAAACAGGCACAGCTGGGAATGTGTGCCTTAAGGAGTTCCCGCAAAAGGGCATTAAATTGACCATTTGTATTTTGGTTATATAAGTGTATTTTCCTGGCATGTTTGATCTTGTTTTGTAGCATTGTTTAGTGGAAGAATGTCTTCAGTAGGGTCATACAGGTTCATTCAATAAGGGTTGCATAGTATATCACATAACTCCTGAACATAGTCTTCCCACCAAAGATGGAACATAAAAGCATAAAAGTATAATAAGTTATATGTACCGCCAATACTGTTGTGATTGGTTAATCTGGTGTTGATAGCTGCTGTTATGTTTATATGCTGGGGGGTATAAGAGAAGGTAAGACATCTGTGCTGGGGGCATTTCTATCACCAGGCACCCTGCACCGTCATGTCCAGCTTGATGCATTGGTTACATAATAGTTTGTTGCTTTGCTTTAGAGTAGTTGTTTTTCTATTGTTTAATAATTTAGGTGTCGGATATGGGTTTGTGTGTGCTAACACCAATTCCCTTAGTCATATTGTATTTCCTCTGCCCATGTTTATCAGGGAAAACCTCGAAGTAATATTAGCAATACAGTAAGGTTCTGACAAACCAGGCTACTGTTTAGTAATAAGGAACTTTATAAAATTGGTTATGTATATTTTTCATAACCTATACTGAGTTATCTCTAGTAAAGTTAAATGCCCAAACTTCGACCAGTCGTTATCATATTTTGGAGTCAAATTCAGGATAAATAAATAAGATTATACATGCATTAAACCTTCAGCTGCACCTATCCATTCTTGATTGTTGACAAGCAGAGTATCTTAATTAAACTAAAACCCCTACAGAATTATTGTTATATATAATTAGAAATGTTGTATATTTTACTCCTCCTTACAAAAGTATGACTGAAATGTATGTTTTTAGAATGAATAATTGCTTTTGAATGTTTTAAGTGTGCTGTCTCTATTGAATAGCATTTTTGCTTCTTGCTCTGAATAGTCAAAGTTTAATGAATTAATGAATTAATTTCTATTTTATATATTTTCATTAGAAAAAAAATCCAAAGGATGATTGTGTAAGTGATAATAACACCAGAGTCAGAGTATGGCAATGGCATGGCAGTAGCAGTGCGATTCACTGGCATTTCAGCATGACTTATGTAATATGGGAAAGTTTTGTGCAAGATTTCCAGTAAAAAAAAACCTTTTCATTTGGTTTGTCAAGAAATTTCTTAACTCTAAATTGTCAGTTCTAAGTTGTTATTCCCTTTTTTAGTAAATTTTGTCAATGCAGTATGTTTAATGCAGCATGTTTAGTATGTTCCAGCAATGTTCCAGTTTAATGCAATTTAGTTCCCCATCTCACAATGCACTCCACAAACACTAGTCATATCTAATGCATTCACCATGCTCTGTCTTTAAAAGGTAATTAAACATGGTATACGAAATTTTCTTGGACTTGTTGAATTATTGTTATTTTCTGCTAAACTGAAAAGCAGGGTCAGTCTGGCAGATGCTGATGCTGTGTGGAGGAATGTGAACGAAACTACCACTGGTTCCTGGAATACCTCTCACTTTATCTACAATGGCTTTCGTAGAATTACATAGCTACAGTTCCTGGAACTTCAGAAGGTTCTTTGTTACAACAAGCGCAACTGAGTAATGGTCTTTCCACAGCTGACTACAATATTTGTTCTTTCAGTTGTTAGATACACATGCATATAAATTAAACTGCTAATCCACCAGCCATTTTCCTCCTCCAAAGTCCATAACTCTTATTCATATACTTTGCTATTTAAGGCACTTCAGAAATTTTAATGTGAAATCCAGCCTTAGGGTCTTGGTTGTTAAAGACTGTGACTTGACAGGCTGTTTTTTAGCAAACATATTTTGTCATTGGTTCTAAGTACGAGGAAGACCAGTAGGTATTTTTGTAAAACTGTTGATTTTTTACCTAATCAGTAAAATGCTAATATTCTCTGTCAAGTGAAACACTGTATATTCCAGAGTTAATCCTAAAGACTAATAGATGTAAGCAATTTTCTGGTTGCAAATATTGTATAACACTCTGATGTTGGAACGATGTTGAATCAAACACTGTTTATTTGAGACATAAAAAGTTTTCAAACTTTTCAAAACCAAGGCACTGCAGAGGCATTAGCAACAGTGTTGACCTATCTGTTGTACAAGTATAGAATCAAAGGGATCAAGTTATGGCTACAGAGAACAGAGAAACATGCTAACAACGCTTAGCTGAAACCTTTGCCTGAGGGAGGAATTCACCATAGTTTTACACTGCAGGGAAAGCATGAGTCATGCTTCTCGGATGGTTCTTTGGCATGAGCCAGGCTGGAGGCTTTTCCTCTGACCGCTCCTCATTCTCAGCAGATCTACCAGTACCACAGTCAGTGCAAAAGAAGTAATGTTGCTATGGGGACAACTTTTATTTGTATTTAATTTAAACTCAAAACCCCTCTGTTTAGGCCCAAGAGACAGTTTCATAAACAACAAGTATCAAGAATGCGTCACGGTGAGCACGTGTATCCGTGGCAGCTGCTCACAAGAGAGCTTTAACCCAAATTCCAGAGCTCTTCATCGAAGAGTAAGAAAAGAAAACTTTTGCATTTGTTAACATTTTTCTGCAAGGACATTGTTATGTTCAGATATGTTCTGTTTATTACTATGCTAAGTACAGTGAAAAGACAATAGTTTCCTAATGTGGCACCATCACATTGCAGAGAATAAGCTGTATGAAGGCTTGGATTACCATCCAAGAGTGAAATGCAGTTCACCACTTTAAGAAGCAGATTTAAACAAGACCTGTAATGAAGATGATGCTTATTCTGCTTTTCTAAAAACCTGATTGGTCAGTATTGTAATAATAGAGTTGCATCAGTGAACACTGTGGGAAGTATTCGCATTATGCATGAGGACTGCGACACATCGTGGCCTGTATTGTTCCAGTGACGTCACTCTGAAGTGTGATCAACCAATCAGTGAGGTATATGGTGATAACCCACTGCCAGTCAGACAACCTAAAGTTGGTAATCAAGCTCTACAGGCCATGTCTTGCTCAAGGCAATTTGTGGTGGGAGGGGGAAGGGTTCCTGACAGGGAGTATGAGTCATCTCAGTGTCTGCAAGCAATTCCTTGAATGACTGAATTGGGCAATGACTGGTTAGAACATCTCCTGGCACATGTAGAAATTGCACCTCCTAAATCTACCACCACCACCATTACACATACTCACACGTCCAAACACATAATACTTCCATTCACAAAGTGAATACTATTAAAAGGGAGTGACATATTATGCTTCATGAAAATAAACACGGTGAATCAGTTTTTCACTCCAAAGCTTTGTGTTGCTAGGTAAGTATAATTAAATTTTTTAGCTATCTTGTTCACTGTCCACAGGGCATGCTGTCTCTTTGTTCTTATAGTGAGGTTTAGTTAGCCATGTAGTGCCCAGGTATCCCTCTTTCACCACCTAACTTGACATATTGTTACGTTTTAATATTTGCGAATGAACTTAGATGGGTGTTTTTTTTAATACTGTCCTTTTGAAATTGTGATTTCTGCTTAGTTTCATTCAGCATCTGGAAAACAGGCCCTTTGCCCTCCGAATAAACATGCATCCCTATTCCCGCCAACAGTGGCCCAATCCTGTGGTGAGCTATGACCCCTCACTCAGTTTCAACAGTGAAATGCAGAGCTGGAGATCTACAATGAAGAAGCCAGTAATACAACAACCAGCAATGTATAATACTTAGTGAAACTGGTACCACAACTGTGGGCAACGTCCAACCACACGGGTGCTGGAGAGGCCTGTGGGACCAGTAAGTGTTGTTTTCACAGATGAACTGTGCATTAGCTAATGTATACTGTATATTTGCTTTATATATAACATGAGCTCGCCTTCAGATGGACTATGTCCTCTAATAAAAAGAAACTTTTATATCCAATAAAAAAAAAATCACACAAAATGTCAGTGTTTTGAATAACAGTGTATAGTTTAAGTGTAACTAATTTTAAATATATAGTTTTGTTTTATGTATAATGGAATGAGGTTAAGAGGTTATAGAGGTTTACATTGTTTTAATTGCATTAGTTGTAAAGTATGAATGTTCTCACTTTTTTAAATGCATGTATTAACATGCTCACCTCAGCTTTAATCATTTCAGTCAGTCGAAAATATTGGAAAATATTGTCTTTTCAACATTGTAAATATTCAAATATTTGTATTTGTGATAATGCATTTGCTGCTACTTCCCACCTTTTATCTTAAATCCTTAACCTAGTGCAAGTGTAAGAGTTATTTTGGATTTTGCTTTACAGGTATGTCTTGTTATTAAACCAATTTGTCTACACACAGACAACAAACACTCTCTTCCCTAATTATTAACTGGTCTGAAATTCCATGGTGGTAGTGGTGATGTGGAGGGAGGTTAGTAATGACGCATGGTGGGGCACATAAAGGCTGAGTGTAGCGTGTGAGAACACATCTGTTCCTGAAGGTGACTCAGACCTTTCTGTGTTCTCTCTCAAAGCTTTTTTCTCCCAAAGCTTTTTTCTCCCAAAGTTTGCTAAAAGTCCAGTCAGGCCTGAACCTCAATCCAAAACCACCTCAGAATCTTTGATGAAAGCTTACTTGAAGAATATGATCACTCTTTGAGGGTTTTTCTGATTCTTGACAATTTGTTTATGTTTGATTTGTGTTTAGCATTTTCTATTTGATTAACAGAATAATTAATCTCTCTCTAGGTTGGTGGAAATTTGTCTTATCTCTCCATCCTGCATAATTAGATCAGTGTGTGTACATAGTGTCTGTCAGGTAACTAATCAAATTCTCATTAAATCAAGAGGCTTTATATTACATCTTTGATTCTCAGTGGCTGAGTTTCCTAGTGTAGTGGTTAGCGTATAGCTGTTCTGTGGGGTTAGATATGATCTGCTGTGAAATGAGTCTGACTCTGCAGTTTAGGGTGATGTTCAACTGCTGGATCACATGTGTGTTTATAATCATTCCTCAACACAGTCCATTCCCCCAGCCCCAGCCTTAGGTGTGGCCATATTTCATCTCTAAAGTGAGAAAAATCACAATATACATCATGCTTCTTTAATTGGGGTATGCAATTTTTGTGTGTGACATCTCATTCAGTGTCTTCATTTGAATAAGTACTTTCAAGTTTTGTTTTACCCCACTTTCTAATACCAGTCCACTAATTATCCACAGGAATAAAACTTTTAAAATGAAGAAAAAAATTAAATTATTAGTGAATACAGTCTTTTTCTTTGAACATTTTTCTTTGTCAAGTCTATGGTTTTCCCAGTGAAGATTTTCTATGGCCCATTATGAGATGTTAAAATGTTTGATTGTTTCCCATATTTTTAGTGAAAACCATGCCACGGTGTCATAGAGGTTTTTGTAAGCATGTTTTTAGATTCTTGGTGCACCTTGCATTGTTGTCTTACACCATTTTGTCTTGGAGACATACTTCCTTTCCACACTATACATTCCCACAATAAGAAACTTTTTTCCTGTCTTGCTGCTACAGAGACATATGGAATATGGCAGTTTGGGGACTAACTGCTGCAGTTTTTCCACAACAAACCACAAACAAACCCAACTCAACAAACAACACAACTCCTCATGTGTCCCCTGAATTGTGGCTGCCATCTAAAACATGTGACAGGTTCAAAACACATTATTAACATGCTAGAGCTCGGTGTACTGCTCCAGCATAATCTAGAATGTACACAGTAGGCTCAAAGGAATGGGTGTCATTAGAGGTTTCCAGTGGAGCAGAGTGTTAGTTGATAAAAGATAATATATGCATGTATTGTTTTACATCATAATTACACTTTTGCTCACTAAAATTTTAATTCAGCTCTCATTTGTTTCTATCACATATTTTCAGCGTTTTAAGTTACATAAGTGCATAAATAGAATTTTGCATACAGTGAACAATTGATATTGTGTTAGTCATTGTGACTAATTTAAAGAAAATATCTCTTTTTGAAGTTGCTCTATTGCAGCCTCATGGTAGTAGTAGTAGTAATTTATTCTGTTTCTCATGAAAAATGTTCCTAAATGAATACACATAGAAATATAAAATGGATTTAGTTTAGTAAAATTGAAAAAGAAAAAAATTTAATAACAAACAGGTATTAACAAAAAAATGTAATAACAAGGCCTTAAGCATAAGACAAATCAAGCTTTCACATCTGTCTTTATTTGCCCTTTTTGCAGTTATCTTTATGAGATCTGTTATCAGTTACAAATACACAAACTAGACAGCCAGTATATCTGGCTGTATATCAGTACATAGACAGCCAATATATCTGGCACCAAAGCTCAGGAATCAGGACAGATTTTGATCCCTGAGGTCTTGGCTCACCTGCTTCACGAATCATCTCCCTCCTACTTCTCACTTTTTACTACACATGTTTCATACAGTGGAGTCCTGTCTTACTCACAGATATACTACAGACCCACAACAGCTTCACTTTCACGAGTGTCTTGACTGGGATTTTTATACTTTAGCTTCTTAGTCTTCTGTAATCCCATTGTTTTCCGGTGTTGCTCTTTTTATGTACTGCTAGGTGTTACTTAACTGATTAGGTGGACTGTGCAAAATTGCAAAGCATGTTTAAAACATGAATTGTGCTCCATATATGAGATTTACTATTTACAAAAAAAATCTAGTGGAAAATTGTAATAAAATTGGATTTCAAGATGGTTTCTTGATTAATCTGTTTTATATATGCATGCATTTCTGTGTGTGTGTGTCTGTGCATGCGTGTGTGTGTGTGTCTGTCCACTGACAATAATTAGTACCACTACCAGTGTTACTAATTAATATTATGAGTTTACATTAATTAATAGCATTTTTCCTCCACTGGAAATATTCTGTAGCTGCACTTGTATGGATAGCATAGGCATAGAAAAGCATAGGATATAAGGTAAGTAGAGTAGATTTAAGTCAGCTCAGCAGTAAAACAAAACATTATCTTATATAATAGAGCATAAACTGATTAAAAATATTCTGTTTTCTTTTTGTTATTACCGGCAGTACTGGAAGAGGTTTGCAAAATGTGTTGGTATGAGGCCAAGTAGTACATGAAGCTAAGGGTCACCAGTAGGGTCTACCTTTCTTTTGAAATGGTAATTGTAAGTATATAATTCATATTATCCAAGAAAATGTGATTAGTCTAGTTTACAGAGTAATAATGGGTCTTTGTAGGGCAGGAACAATCTTATAGAGCTTATGCTAAACACAGCCAGTGAATCTAACACGCACACTCACACACACTCATGCAGAGAAGGCAAGTAGCAGGATTGCCTACTCTGCCTATCCTAAAATGACACATTACCACCAAGGCTACAATCACCACTCAGTAAAGCCAGGAAACCATACTCTGTTTACGGATCCAAGCCAAGTAAAGAGGGTTTGTCCCATTTTTCCAACAATGAGCTTCTCTTATCTCAGAACTAACACACCCTACCTCCCCAGGCATGGGGCACTGAGATGTCCTCATTACGTCACACACTCAGTGTGGGATCTGGGATCCTGCCCATCTGTTAGGTGTTTCCAGGAAAGTTGGCGGGGATTTTGTTTTTGTCCTATTTTCCACAAATAGTGAGGTTTGGACAAAGTAATGAAAAGCAATCAAATAAATCAGAGATGATTCCTACCAAATAGGATAGGCACAAGGAAGTATTTGCTGAGCTTCATTCACATTTTTAACATACAAACAAAATATTTAAGGCAAGTGAAAAATTGGTGAAAATTTCTTTGAACCAGTGGAGAAGCCATGCATGATGGTTTTTCACCATGACAATGTCACCTAAGGACAAGCTTGTCCTGTAATGCACATTACTAGTGCGGTGTAAACAAGCTTCTCTATTGTTGGATGCTAAATCAATTGAATAACCTTGTCTTTTCTTTGTCTGTACTGTCAGTATGTGCAGTATTGTCCGTAGGTTTCTAGTTACTGTTCATAATAATAGCACATCATGTGTAAAAGAGAAGCCTGTGCAGTCGGTGATGGTGTGGGCTGGGGTGGGGTCGGGATAACGTTGTGGAAGAGAGCTTGAATCACAGTCTCCCATGGATGTCTTGAGGTAAGGGCTTTGACACATCTGAACCAAGGGAGACTCCTATATCCTTCACAAGCTGATTCTCTTTCCTGCCCTGCCAGCCTACACTTTTCATGCATATCAACAGCTATCTCAGCATATCCTACAGTTTTTGTCAACACCTTCCCTTTCATTCAGTTTCCTTTTGCTTCCCATTTGTCACAGATAGCCGTACTTACCATATAGTGCATTGTACTTATCCATCTGTTTTGGAGAGTTTAGTAGCCGTCTGAATGCCCTTCTATATTTGTGCTGCAGCTTTATTCTGGTGTGCTTTAGGAAGGAAGACACATTGTCTTATAGGTATTCCGTTTGCGTCAGTTGCTGTCAGCAGCCACGCCACATTCTTTTTGGAGGATGCGGCGGGGGGGGGGGGGTTGGGCAGAGATTGAGAAAACATTTCTGCATTTCTAAGTGATAGTTTTGTGAAAAACACTCCACATTTCCACATTTTCATCTGGTCTAACATTCTTTCTAGCTTTAGATTGGTCTAACATTCTTCCACTTTTTAAATTTGGGTCGTAAAATTTTATTTTATTTTACAAGAAAGCTTTCTGGCAGCAGAATGGTTATGACCATTGTTGGCAGCAGAATGAAGAATGCTATTACAGCCTAGCTGTTTTTATATGATAGTAACATATTTTAATTGCATTTCCTCACCTGTTAAAACCGCAAACCCTTATAACAATATTTAAATTATTAAAATATAAATTATTATGTTTTGGGAGATCCCAAGGAAATACCAGGATGAAGCTTTGATCCAGGGGGGAGGATGAATAGCTAAAAATATTCAAACATGGCCCAAATACATCCAAACATAATATTTCTATAGCCATTCAACTCAACTAAATTCCCACAACAATCAAATAACAAACTTGCAGGTCAGTTAATTAGTGAAAAGGAGCAAATTACTCACAATGTATGTCCTGTAGTGAGACAATGACAGAGAAAGGCAGAGAAATATGCAGATAAAATGCTGACAACTGGTTAAGAATCTCCAACTTTGAACTTGCTAAATGTTATTCATCATCTGTATAACAGTGGCAAAGTCCTTAGAAGCATGGCTGTAGCTAACCTTTATGTTTCAGACATGCACATTCAAAATGTGTATGTGTATAGTAACCATTGTGTATCAGTGGTTGCTGAGGGAGAGGGGGTTGAGGGGATGATTTCTTGAAGAGTACTCTAACAACAGAAACAAAAGTATTGATTTGATTTGACAGAAGAAAGCACTGCCTGTAAATAGACTCTGCATAACCCACACAGTCCAGGCCTAAATCCAATACTAGGTCAGATTTGTATGGTATGTCACTCAGCTCTGATGGCATGCTTGATTTCAAACACACAGATCTATGCTGCTTGCTAGATAAAAACACCCCAACAGTAAATTTCTTGAAATGTTTTGAGTCTGACCAAATGCATTATACTACTTTACTATGTTTGAGAATGTGTGTATATGTAAGTGTATATAATGTGTATATACACTTTACTTTTTACTATTTCTGGTGTA
Organism: Electrophorus electricus; assembly: GCF_041902795.1. NCBI lineage: Eukaryota > Metazoa > Chordata > Actinopteri > Gymnotiformes > Gymnotidae > Electrophorus > Electrophorus electricus. Next base: position 6,310,370 of record NC_137511.1, on the reverse strand, counting down.
TCTAAATATTTCTAATGTTACTTGTTTCTTATAAATGGAAGCTATCAGACTATGCTGAATAATGTGTCATGAGAAAATGTGCATGTACTATCTTTGATACGTCATGCCTTTGGTACACTATATGGTCAAAAGTATGTGGACACCTGAACATATCAGACATTCTATTCCAAAATCATGTGCTTTATCATGAACTTGCCACCCACCTGTTCCCCCACAACCCACCTCTTTGTGGTCATAACAGCCACCACTCTTCTGGGAAGGCTTGCCACAAGACTTTGGCATGTGTATGAGGGAATCTGTGCCCATTCAGTCAAAAGAAAATTCATGAGGTCAGGCACTGATGCTGGACGAGAAGACAATTGACATGCCAATTCATCCCAAAAGATGTTGAGTGGCTTTGAGGTCAGAGCTCTGTGCAGGCCATTGGAGTTCCGACGCAGGGGCAGTCATGTTGGAACAGGAAAGGGCTTTCCCCAAACTGTTGCCACAACATCGGAAGCATGTAATTGTCTAAAATGTCTTCATATACAGGAGAATTAGTATCACCCTTCACTGGAACTAAGCAGCCTAGTCCAAACCCTGAAAAACATCCTACGCCATTTCTCCTATTTCTCCTACACCAAACTTCACTGCTAGCCCTGTGCAGTACACTAGGTAGCCTTCTATTGGCTGACAACTGGAATACAAACCCAGATTCATCCATCAGACTGCGTAGTGAATTGTGCTTCATCATTTACTTTTTCACTGCTCCGGACCACAGTGGTGGCGTGCTAAACACAACCCCAACTGACACTAGGCATTGCATGCAGTGAGCCTAGGCTTTTTGCAGCTGCTTGACTGTGGAGACCCATTTCATTAAGCTCCCAACACACAGTTCTTTTGCTGATGTTGTTTGCAGGGGTAGTGTGGAACTCAGCAGTGAGTGATGCAACAGAGAATTGGGGATTTGTGCACGCTGCATGCCTCAGCACGTGCTGCAGCCCCTCTTTGAGTTTGCATGTTCTGCTATTTTGCGACTGAGCTGTTGTTGCTTGTAAATGCTTCAGCCATTTAACAGGGCCACAGATCTAGCAGGCCAGGCATTTCACGCACTTGTTACTTGTAGCAGCTGTAGCATCAGTGACACAGTTACTGAGCTCTTCAGTCTGACCCATTATACTGACAATGTTTGTCTATGAAGAATCTATGGCTATATGGTTGATTTTATACACCTGCTAGCAATAGATGTGTCTGCAACAACTGAGCTCAATTATTAGAAGGGGTGTTCACAAACCTTTGGCCACATATTGTACATTATAATTGTTATTTTATTATGAATCATAATTTTTACAAGCTCAAAGATTCATGCTAATGTTTATGAAACAGGCACAATGAATCCACTGATCGCACAACCTGCCTATTTTAACAGTTATTCCGATTTCAACTTTCATTTCATATTTCAAAATAACCCTAGATCAACATAGAAGCATTCCTGTAAGGAAGCAAGCTCTAGTTAGCCATCACATATATCTAGGAAACAACACATTCTGCTGTGGCTTCTCCATTTTCAGGAAATATGAGGGTTCAAATGTGGCCTAAACCAAGTTTTTCTTTAAAGCTGTAAATGTGGGTTGTGGTCACTGTTATATGAATACCTTTGGTAATGGGATAGGAGAAAAATCGTGTCAGATATCAGCTTGAACAGAAAAGATGTATGCTGCCCATGTTCTTCATGTTCCAGTAAGCTGACTCTCTACCACCACAGAACCAAAGGTGAAACAGAAGTCAAACAAAGCTACCAGCAGGAGCATCTACCAGATAATCTATACTGGTACATTAGATTATTTTTTTCTCATGCCTTCTTTATTTTCAGTTCTCACACTATCTGCTCATTTGCCTCTCACACCCTCAGGCATGTCTGCTGTATCTCTGCATCACATGCTACTTTGTGAGAATTCTTCGAACTCACTTCCACCCACACATGCCCTCTAACCTCCTCTCTGCAAAGCACTCATTTTAGGGCAAGTGTGTAGGCAATAGTGTGTATGCAATACAGACATATGCACAATTCTTAGTATAACCAGTGTATAAATTGCTTTGGTGGTGTTACAGGTGTGTATGGTGAGTGGGTTGATATTTATCTGTGAGGTGCGTTAATCAAATGTTCTGGTGTCACCTTTTATTCTTTTAAACTAAGCAGACAGAAAGACACTTCTCTGGTTTCAGTCCTCTTAAGTCTAGTATAGTCTGCATTCCTCTACTCATCTTTCTTTTTTCTAGCACGTTACTCTTTGTCTCTGCCACATTGGCATCATAGCTTTTTGTTGTGCTTTCATGTTATAGTGAACATCAAAATATACTGAGAGTGACTCAGGTCTTTTCACATCTTCCCATTGTTTATCTTTTTAAGTTGTCTTCATAAATTTGTGGCAAATATTTTAATGTTAATAATATTTGTGGCAAATTTAGTACACCACAGCCAACTACATAATTTAAATTGGTGAATACAGAAAGAAATAGATTTACTTTTTACAGTTGGTGCTGTTAAAAAGTAACTAATATACATTACATTCATTACAAAGCATAGTTGTTTTTGCATATTCGACGACCCTTTGTCAATCTTTGTGCAAATACACAAAACACACTTTGACTTTGCAGGTGTATGTCAGTGCAGAATGCAAGAAGGTTTGTGACTTTTTCAGACAATGTTGAGTTTTGCTTCATTTAATTGTGTTCCCACAGTGTTATTTACTTTCTGGATCGACTTGGTTACTGTATTTAGGTGCTTATTTCCTGTTGGTGTCTTTGCAACAATACTGCACAGCACACGTTATTCATTTTGCACCACAAAACATAATGAGTAATGCTCATATCCTTGGAATATTCTGATATACTTAATTATATTTATGGACACTGCTATGATACCAATATACCAAATATTATTAAAACTTTCAAGCAGTGAAGAGAAAAAATGTCAGTTGTCAGGACATTGTTCAAAACAGAGAAAAGAAAGCATGGAGAAAGGGCACAGTAAGGAGGGGGGAAATGAGGTCTTACAGTAAAGGAGCGTGAGTTCGAGCTCCGCTCTACCCCGCCCCTTCCTGCCTGCGCTCTCTAACTCTCTCTCACACACACACATTCTCAAACATATGCACTGCCCCCTTTCTCTCTCACTCACTCATGCAAACAAAAATTCTCTTTTATTCTGTCTCTCTTTCTTACACGCATACACAAACACACACACACACACACACACACACGCACGCATGCACACATGTGAGCAGTAAAGAGTCAACTCAATTAAAGAGACTCTTTCCTGGAAACCAGGCTCTGATGGCACAGGAGGTATGTAGGGAATGGGAACCATGTGTGTTAGTTGGGGAGGGGCTGGAGTGTGTGTATGTGGGTATATCTGTGTGTGTGCATGCATGTTTCTTCTATGTGTGTGTGTGGGTGTGTGTGGGTGTGTGTGTTCGAGTTGGACAAAGGAGTACAGGCAGAGACAGATAGAAGTAAGATAAAAGAATCGCATAAGCAGAGGGTTAGTGAGGCCTCAGTGTTTATGAAGGCAAGGGAGCTTGGAGGCACTCGGCCCTTTGCTATGTATAATTACCTTGACATTACGTGGAATTCATCTTAGCCGTGCACATTATTCTCCATAACTCTTTTTCTGTCTCACGTGCGAAGACACACAGCTATGTACTGCCATAAGCCATTAACTGTTTGACCACAGAGTGCCTATTGTAAATCTCTCCCACCAGCAATCTTTCATCTCAGCCTGCACACTGTGACCTCCCACAGTGCAATAACCCCTGAAAAAAGGCCCAGCCATCCACTCTCTCAGTGGAAAAACTTCATACTCTAGACAACATAGATCCAACCCAATAACTCTTACTGGTTTATCCCACTAGTCCTCATGAAGTAGAGTGTTTAACAGTTAAATCACATTTCCAGGCTATAGAACGTATGTGTAACATTCACATGTAATGTGTGTAGGCATCTGAGTGTATTTACGTATATACGTCTTCTCCAGTTTGTATGACTGTGTTCAGGAATGCTTTCACAGCAGTTTTCTGATGCTGATGTCATGAACCAGTGGAAATGATGGCAAATCAGAACTGCTTTGCAGAATGTCACACCAGCCAGGCGAGGACCACATATGGATGTGGAGGGGTAGAGGCTGTAGTATAATTAGTCTGAAGAATATGTACTTAGCACATTTTATTTGTCTAGTTTTTTTAAGCAGGAGCAACCACTTACAGTAAATGCATTTGAGTCTGATGACTGTCTGAAAGGAATGTGAAGTGATACAGTACACAATGAATTCTTTCTCTTTGGTGACACAGTTGACATCGATATGCATTAATGTGAATATGCAACACAAGTAAAGCATTCATTTCCATGCGCGTTCCACATTCCACTCTCTCACATACACAAACATACACATACACACACATACACACACACAGACTCACACACACACTCAAAACGTAGTCTTCTCTGGGCCTCTGCATTCATACAGGATGTATAAAAAACAGCCTCACATTCCTTTCCTGTTAGGTCAACCACAATATGGGGCTGATACACGAGAGAACTGGACTACTTCCCAGTGTACACAAGCCCTCTGCACTCCTGTTACTCCCAATCTCTCAGTTTTTTACGCATACACGTGCGCGCGCACACACGCACACACACACATAACACACACTCAGGTGAATACACAACAGAAGATCACTTATTCAGAAATATCACGGGACAATTTTAGCAAAATAAATTAAAAAAACTAAATCAATAAATCAGTAATAAAGTAATTGCCTCCATAACCAGTTATCTGACTAGATGATAACCCTTTAAGGATATCAAGCACAAATCTAAATATTAGAGTGTATTTATAGTTGGGATTTTAGCAGTCATTTGTATTTACATACATTTCATTGCATAGAAAAAAAGAAAAGTTAGTTAGTGAAGACATTCACTTTCAAATTGCTTTAGTGTGAGCATGATGTCAGTTTGACAGGTTTATAAACATTAATAGAATGAATACTTGAGTATGTATAGTATTAACAGTAGTATAAATATTAGAGGCATTCTTCCACCTTCTATAAAGCCTTTATTCATGTTACTACCTTTTGGTTCCTGCATGTTGAACATGCATGTAAAGTCTCTCTGCTTCAGTTTTAAAAGAGAACAACTGATGTGGTCACACTTTGCATTCTAAAATCACAGGATGTGCTGTACCTTCAAAGCAAAATGGTTATGCATGACAGAATAATTCACAGTGACAGTAATTGTGTGTTTATTTCACACACACACTCACACTTGTCTGTATAGTTTTAACCATAATGCTAACCCAACTGTCATATGTGTGTGATTATCCCAACCTAGAACTTATAATTTGATAACACTCTGATAATCATGGAAACTGATGTCTGAATAAAGAGTTTCAGTGCAATTAAATTGTCTTCAGGAAATTAATAGTCCTGAATAAACATCCAAGTCTTCATAATGCAAACTCAGGAGAGTGCCAAACTGTAGTGTATGGTAATGTTTCCAGTAAGACCATCAGAATGGTTTACAGGAATGGTAGAGAATGGACATCTGTGAGCTAATCTACAGGAAAGCCCTGATTATAGCTCTTGCTGATAGCAGAAAATGTCAACTTTCAGCCTGTCAGTTTTGTTATACATTTTTTTTGTCTTTCTGCAGAGTGTATCTAGTCTAGAGGAAGGAACATATAATACTTTGCATATGCAAAAACAATACTGTATTTGAGAGGGAGGATAGAGGAGTTGTCGGGAACTTAGTGGCCTCCGGGGCTTTGTGTTTATCAGGCGTTGACTGCTTGAGCCATGCTCACAGCTTTGTAGCTTTTGTTTATGGACACTGCCGGAGCTGAATGGAAAGGAGGAAGGTTCAAAATGAATGTTTAAAAAGTGAATATTTCTTAAATTAACTGAAAAGAATACACCAGGAAGTAGTGGCAATGTACAATGCAATCAGTACATTTGTGCATGTGTGGGTGCATGTGTGTGTGTCTGCCACATTTTATTTAACATAAAAATATTTCCCCTAATATAAACCAACAGAATCTACCTCTCTTCCCTCTGCCTGGGCCCTGCACACACACTAACATACATATCACAGCTTCTGTTTGGATGGCTGGCACTAATGAGCATGGAATTTGCCCATAATTCTCAGGCATGAGCAAAAAAGAAAAGAAAAAAAGAACAGAAGAATTCATTTTTCTTTTTTTCCACTCTGAGCAGGCAAGTACAGAGACTGAATCAGCCTCTGATTTCCCTTGGGCCTACATCTGAATGTAGACTATAATATATATAAATATATATATATATATATATATATATATATATATATATATATATATATATATATATATATATATATATATATATATATATATACATACACACACACATACATATATATATATGTGTGTGTGTGTGTGTCTGCAGAGACCCACTGCTGTGTACATTCCTATGTGCCCCTGGTGATATTTCGAATGTGTAATGTATGCCTATTAGCAAAATGACAGGAAATCTTACCAAAGAAATTTATGATTTTCACTACAGGGGCCGGCCTGTAGTAAAAAAAAATCAATATCTATGTACATGCTACCTTAGCCAGCTAACTATGAACATGGCATACCTAATTGAAAAGCTTTTGCCAAGGTTAACCTTCTGTGAAAATACCAGAATAATTCAGTGAGCTTGGCAAACTGCATAAATCATTATTATGAGATTATTGTGAGATGCCTGGTTAATATCTAGTCTGCAGCATAGGCAAGTTGTATTTGAAGATTAATTTTATTATTGAAAAACTACAGTGCTCTCGGACAATCCAAAATGTAAATAAACCTCAAACCTGAATATTTAAGAAAGCGTAACGGCCAGAGTGCCGCAGGGCAAGGAGCAGGACGTTCAGACTTCCTCGACGGTAATAGACGTTTATTGTCAAACACAGAAGACAAAGGCACTCACATAAACGGTGTAAACGTAGTACATGAAATACAAACACCAACGAGTAACGATACACGTACGTTCAGGTTGAACGACTGACAACACAGGAAACACCAACGTCTGTTTAAATACACGCAGACAATACACACTATACACTCTGCAGGTGTGCGCAGACACCATGGGCGGGGCTAAAACAAAATTACAGTAAATTCCCACTGCACGCGGGGGGAGCGGGGTCGAACCACGTGACCAGTGGCAAGCGGAGCAGTCCGTGACAGAATGTAAAAGGAGAATATCTATGTTTGTGTAATTATTGGGCAGCTATTACTGTGCAGAATTATTATGCAACTAAATGAAAAACAGACATTTTCCCCACCTCACTTGTTTATTTTCATCTGTTAAAGTGAGAATAATAAACAAACAACTCAAAATTTACAAATAAACATTTCTGACATTTCAAAAAAATCTGACCGATATAACACCCTTCTTTTCAATAACAGTCATAAGCCTTCCATTCTTGGAGTCTGTCAGTTTCTTAATCTGTTGACAATCAACTTTTTGCGCAGCAGCAACCACAGCTTCCCAGACACTCTTCAGAGAGCTGTACTGTTTTCCTTCACCGTAATTCTCCCATTTAAGAAGGGCCCACATGTTCTCAATAGGGTTTAGGTCAGGTGAGGAAGGGGGCCATGTCATTATTCTTTCATCTTTAAGGCCTTTAGAGTACTTCGATGCATATGATGGAGCATCGTCCTGCATGAAAATCATGGTCTTCTTGAAACATGCAGACTTTTTCCTGTACCACTGCTTCAAGAAAGTGTCTTCTAAAGACTGGCAGTAGGTTTGGGAGTTGATTTGAGTCCATCTTCAACCTGAAAAGTTCCAATTAGCTCATCTTAATACCAGCCCATAGCAGTACCCCACCTCCACCTTGTTGGTGTCTGAGTTGAAGTGGGACTCTGTGCCCGTTACTGATCCAGCCACGAGCTGATCCATCTGGTCCATCAAGAGTCACTCTCATCTCATCAGTGCATAAAACCTTTGAAAAATCTGTCTTTAGATATTTCTTGGCCCAGTCTTAACGTTTCACCTTATGTGTCTTATTCAGTGGTGGTTGGTTTTCAGCCTCCCTTACCTTGGCCATGTCTATGAGTACTGAACGCCTTGTACTTCTGGGCACTCCAGGTAGGTTGCAGTTCTGGAATATGACAGCACTGGAGGATAATGGGTACCTGGTCACTTCACGTTTGATTCTTCTCAAATAGACAGTTAACTTGCTCCTTTTTTTTTCTCTACACGTTTCTTGTGACCCTGTTCACTATTTGCAACAAAACATTTAATGTTTCTGTGATCACACCCCAATATCTTATCTTAAAAATTAAAAAGTGCTGCATCCCTCTGAAAGACTTTTTACAATTTTTGACTTTTCGGAGTTAGTTAAATCTCTTTTTTAGTACATTTTGCCTGAGGAAAAGAAGCTGCCTAATAATGATGCACTCTGTGGTATAGGGTGTTGATCTCCTTAGGCCACACTCTCCCTCATTATACAAATACACATCACCTGATACACTTAAGTCCAATAAGCATTCAAGTTTATATGACTTGGTGTTGGAAAATATGCTTTTGCCTAATAATTGTGTATATAAATCTGAAGAAGATTCTAGGTGAGTAGCTGCAATGTACTGTAGTACAACATGTAGAGATATTCAAAATTGTTGTAAATTGTTGTAAATTGTTGTACTAATTCAGAAGCACCTCATTTGCACAGCTGATAAAGGGCCTCTGTTTCTCTGGAAACTATATTTACTTTACTGCAAGAGAGAGAGGGAGGGGTTCTCCAGAGCATCAGGACATTTCGGAAAGATGTCCTTCATTAGCTGTGATCCAAAACCCTGAACCAGCCTAGTAACTGATGATTAGCACTGGGATTGTTCCGCAGTCAGGAGCACAATTTGGCTCTAGACTGCTTCACTAGCTTTGCTTTTCACCAACCTTGCAGTTTATGTTCAAATTTAAAGCACTGGCAGTAGTGACAATAATGAACAGAATAACACACTAATAGATTCAAGTTCAGTATCAGGTGTTAGCGTTAGCCATCAAGACTAAGAGAGCACTGTGTGTTCTTCAAACCTTCAGAGAGCATTGTGTGTTCAGAACATACATGTGTTACCCTTTAAATGAACTATATGGTGTTACAATAGTTTTGTAAAATGAGGGTCATGATGATATAGGATATTCAAATATTTCAGATAGAGGATTAATGAATTACAGGATTTATCAAAAGATGGTTTTAGATAAATAAAAAGACTTAAATGCTACTCCGTCACACATACACACAAACACACACACACACACACACACACACACACACACACACAAACAAACACATACACCCACACACACACACATACCTATTGTTAGCCTTTGATTACTTTGATGACCACTGTCCACTACAAATGTGTATATTCTGCATTTACCAGTTTCGGCCTATATTCAATTAATGTTATAACGTTATTAAAATTATTATTGTAACGTCCAAAAGAAGAGGACATCAAATAGACTCGTCTTTTTTTAGATAGTTCTTAAAAGATTGACTATATAGTCAAAAAGATTGACTATATTGCCCTATTGTACAATACTCAATGGTAAAAGTTATTTACAAATGAAGTGTGAAGAGACCCTATTTAACTGGTATTACTACTTACCTGCTTGGAAGGGACCTTAATATCATGGAACATTATGAATGTATTTTATAATATTTATGACAGTAATCTTCTAAAATCCTTTGTAATATTTCTGACAGTAATTCTCTAAAATGGTTGAACCAAGTAAATTTGCACTGGTGTATCAAGCACTGTTTTTCTCCAATTTAATAATCAAATTAGTGCCAATGCAAACCTTCTTACTGTCTCTATGTTACTGATGCGTACACAGAGCAAGTAATGCTTTGATGATTGTGTGGGTAAACTGAGACTATACAAACAAACAATGCAATTAATTACTCTATTGATTTAATCCTCTCAGAAGCACTTGTCTATGATAGTGTTGTAACAACAGCAATTGCTAACTGTTGTTCAGTTTTGTGAAAGGAAATAACCCCTTTATAGTCAAGCAAAACTATTCTTTTGCTAACCTGATTTGCTACGTTGCTCAAATAGATTATCTTACCATTTAATGCATCTAGCTTGACTTTGGAATTCATTCAGGACTATAAATTGCATTTCATTCTGCTTTTAAATTGTGTTTTTTTAACTGCTAATTTTACAGTGTGAAAGGAAATCTGATAACAGCTTTTACTTACAGTGCAATATAATCAGTCTGTGAGTTGGTAATCAGTGAGACATTGTTAAGTGCCAAGATCTGTATATCTTGGAATCTGAACCTGAGAACAGAGTATAAACATCTCTATGTCATCTAAATGCAGTGGTAAATTACCACTTGACAGATGGAAGGAGGTCATCTGTAACAATAGTTAAATATTTTTGACATATTTAATGTTTTCAGAACTGCTTCATTCTGATTTCATGATTTGATTACACATTTCTTTAAAGAGTTTGATATGATGTGGGACAAACCTATAAAGGAAGTTATTAACATTGAGGTGAGAGGAGGCACAGAGTTGGGTTTTGAGCTGAAGAGAATGCACAAGGTGACATCCTGTGAGCACGCAAACAAAACATGAAAGAGTTGAAAAAGGTGAACTTCAGGCCTTTGTTTATGACAGAGAGAGAGAAAGAGAGAGAGAGTTGTGGTGTGGTATTTCCATCAGCGTGTATGTGTGTGTAGCAGAGGGGAAATGTATTTTTTACACAGAATGCTTAAGTGAAAAAAGGATTAGTTAAACCATATATACTATCATCTGTAATAGACTGATGAATAAAAAATTTGCATGCATTTCCTCAAGAACTTAAAGTACACAGTAAGATCTATTTTGTAAAAATATTACTCTTTAATATAAATTATTGAAATATTTTATAAATATAAATATGTGCAAAGTTCCTTGCTGCATTTTCTGTTGTAATGCCTTTGTTTTCAGATTTTCAAGCTTGCACTCTGGGTCATTAGACTAGACCTTAAGATGCCACATCTTTATAAAAGACAGAGTACAAAACATGTTGTCCTCTTGTGGTGACACATGTAAACAGCTTCTCAATTTGTCAAAATACAAAAAAGCAAGAAGTACAAGTGGAACCATAAGCCCTTCCATTGACTCACAATACATTCATTTAACTGTAGACAGCATGTCCTGTTGAAAGAAACACTATGTTACTGTTATTGAATGGGCAATATGAGGCATGACATATTTCTCATTAGCACATACAGAACAAACATGTTCCTCTGTTTTTAGAGGAACATAATCCTCCATGTCAAACTCCAGGATCAGCAAATAAGGGTGTTGCATACTGTGCTTGGCTTTGTTTCACAGCACATTAACTGTCAACTCTTGGAAGTTTGCACTGTATTGTAATTTCATCACCAGCATGTTGATCTATAATCATCTGCCATTTCCCAGCAAAACCAAAGCCTTGGCTGTCGAGGGCATAGTTACAACAGTCCACTGAGTTTTCCTTCAGAGCGAGCCGGGGGCTGAAACCGCCTGTAGTAACAGGTCTCTCCTGTCTGCTTTGATCCTTCCGTATCAAATTCTTTTTATTTTTTCAAGCGTCAGTCTTGTGTTGTGACCGGGCACGGTGGCCATTGTTGACACAGCAGTGCCAGTAGTGAGTAACTGCCCCCTTGGCCACTGCATGCCTACTTATGAGGCAGTTACACTTGGCAAGCCTCAGTGGAAATGTATATGTTACTGCAAACAACCAGCTCTGAGCACTCCTTTAAACACATGTGGCCAGAACTCTCCTTTCAGCATAGTCAAAATGTCATCTGGGGATGAAACAGAGTGACTGAGCTTTTTTTCCTATAGCAAAATGCTGCAGAATCCCATAGCAGCACGCTTAACCCTTGTACTGACTATCTATCACTTGTGTTAATCTTCAACAAGGTCCATGTTTTCCAAATGAACCTGGAAACTAAAAGTTGGAGGCAAAAAGATATAACTGTCACCTCTGCTTACTCCTGTCCATGGCTGCTCTGCTGTCAGTTCAACAGTTTGTCCCGTTGCATGCGAGTACATACTTTGTGCTGTCCATCACACAGCAGCCGTCTGCCAAAGTTCACACTATAGCGGTCAAAGGCACAGTAGGCCACAGCTGGCCAGCAATACTGATAGATGCTGAAAATGTTTCAGAGCAGTTCACTCAGACCCTTAATAAATTCCAGAGTTCACAATACTGCCCTGCACTCCAGCTTCATATGGGGTTTTGCTGGTCAATTCCACGACTGCTCAAGCAGTTCAGTACATCTGAAGACAAACCTGGTTCTGCCTCTGTGCTCCAGAACTATGTGGTGATTATTAGATGGGCGCATCATACTCATGTAGAAACTCTTGGAGCGTTTGAGGCAGCTGGTCCCGTTTAGTGGACACGTCTATGTGGCCATTGAGAGTCTTGCGGCAGAGGTGCTGCAGTGTAGACATGCTGGAGGCCAGAGGCCGTAGCAGCTCCAGTGGGATTTTCTCTCCTCCAGAGTAGATAAAGTATGTACTCCCATCCACTGCACTGCTGCCCCTGACACTGTCCACTGCAGCTTGTGCCACAGATGCAGCCCCTGCGCCTTCAGCAGAGGGCATGTAATGGTGTACGAGTTTCAGGACACAATCAAAGCGTGGTACGGGCACTGCTTGTGAGCTCCGGGGGTCCGTCTGCAGGAAGAAGGAGCAGGTGTCACACTGGATGCGCAGATTCTTGGTGCCCGTGGCTGTTTTCACACTGAGGGTGAAGAAGTGTTGGTGATCCGAGCTGTCACGCACCAGGAAGGTGCCAGGAGGCTCTGCATTCAGCAGGGAACTGGCCTCCTTCCCGCTCAAGGCACCCCAGTAGAAACCGCTTTCCTGCAGTTTCCGCACAGCCGCCAGCACCATCTGATACTGGGCCCTGGAGCTGAACGTTTTGAAGCGGTGGTGGGGCCGGCACACTCCGCTTTGAAAGGGGCTGCTGCTCATGACGCTATCAAGCCTGCTGTGCGTTACCATGGCGCTCTGCTTGCGCCCTGTCCCGCCCAGCCTCCGCTGGTGCTTGGGGTCCAGGGCCGAGGGGCCGTCCCAGCCAGGGTGCACATGCACCAGGGAGCAGCAAAACAAAGACCAGAGCTTCGTCGCCTCCTCAACATCCAGAAGCAATAATATTTCAATGGGTATGGAAAACAGCTAAATGAAAAAGCAAAAGAGAGGAAAATGTATCAGTATTTGCACAGCAGACAGCAGTAGATGCATGACAGATGTTTGAGTACTTCTTGGTGCCAGCTCTGATGTTATCTGTTCAATTCAGATTAAAATTTAAATGGGACATATTCATGAACAGGGAACACTGTGTATGTGTAGATGTATATTCCACAGTGTAACTTGCAGTGTCTAATACACACACACACACACACACACACACACACACACACACACACACACACACACACACACACACACACACACACACACACACACACACACACACACACGGTAACTGGTGTGCAAGAGAAACTTTTAGTTGCTGCTCTGCTATGAACACCTAATCCAGGCAACACTTCGATCGCACATGGGCTTTTGAAAAGTAAGATATGTGAATGAAGTTCTTCATTTATTGTTTATTGTGAATGACCCGATTCATCATTCATATCCAAAGGCCTCTTTCTCGTGTTGCATTATAAATACACCCTGACACAAAAGCATGGAAAGGCAACCGAACATCTTTCCTTCTATAAATGAAAAATGCTATTTTTTTTCAGCATATTCAGGAGAATCAGGATATTACTCTAGTGAACTCTTCACCCAAAGGCAGATTTTAGGAAGGCAATCGCTGATCATCGATGCGCTTTTCCGTAACTCAAAATCAGCTGGTAACATCTCACTGCCGGCGCCTAAGAGATGAGTAAATCTAACACGCCAATACAAATCACGCGCGGTTCGTCACAAAATGCATTGCAATGGACTGCCATATGCATCACGGATTAGGTGTACAGAGCTTTTATATGGTTTGCATACAGCATAATTTCTAAATGGACATAATAAACGAAACGGTTATAATTACCTTGAAAGTCTTATCCGACCGAATCTTGAACTTGCGTTTAAACACAGAACTATATAGCTTCTTGTGTGATCCTTTTATATAGTCTACGCTGTAAAATGCGTTTGTAAAGTGATGGTCTTGTAAAAGGTTTCGTGTCAGACAATTTGTATTCACTTTGAGCACCCTCTCACGTCTCCCCCCGATGAGGGGTAGTGGAAGTACTGTTCTCTTCATCGAGTGAGCCTGATATTTCTAAAAGGCTCCACCCCTCCGTTTTTCCAGTAAGCAACCACACACGTACATACGCGCGCGCGCGCGCGTGCACACACACACGCACACACACACACGCACACACGCACACACACACACACACGCACGCACACACACACACGCACACACACACACGCACACGCACACACGCACACACGCACACACACACGCACACACGCACACACACACACACACACACGCACACACACACACACACGCACACACACACACACGCACGCACACACACACACACACACACACGCTTTCTCTCACTCTCTTGGCGGACTGCCAATAAATAATCAGCGTGACCTTTTTCTACGGGACGATTCCTGGTATTCGGAGTCCTCCCTTCCCCCTTCCCCGTCAGGCTACAAGGTAAAAAAAGTTGAAGAGCCCTTGCAGAATTAGCTAGCTGCCTACATACCCTCGGATGACCGCAAATAAAACGCTTTTAAAAGACAATTTTTGCAATGCCTAAAATTAGTCGACGCGTTAACACGCAGCCAGCCACCAGTAATCATGTTCTTTACATGCAATAGCTACCATTACATATAATTACCATTACAATAATAATAATAACAATAATAATAATAATAATAATAATAATAATAATAATAATAATAATAATAATTTGTGTCGTAACCAGCTTTCTTGAAATTAACTAAAATGCTCACGGTCACCATGCCTAGAATGTATGCATGCTCACTTGGTGTACTGCCCTGTACGCCATCTATAGGGTAAAGACGGAAGTAAGAGACCGGGTGGTTCATACGTTTAAAATCCATAAATAACCAGTTATAATGATGTGTACAGCTGATAAACATACTGTGATGTCATGAAGCATATTATCTTTAAAGATCAAAATAGCCTAAAATATGCTTACTTAGCAAATGCATAATTGTAGAACGCATTCGCCAAGGATATAAAATCCTATTTTATTCTCACATGGAAATATGACAGTGTGTATGTAATTTCTACTCTAATGTCCAGGACAATTAAATAATATGTAAAGTGTAGCCACACTGATGGGCTTCTGACGCTCGTCTCATGTACCTAATGTCATAAACATAAAGTTTCGAGTGTTCAAAAAGGCTTAGGAAAAAATGGCGGCGCCCATGACTTGGAGGAGACTTGTGAACTTTGTTTATACTCCTGCTGTCTTTGGAGTATTCTCTAAACTTTCGGACAGACTATTTAGGAAACATGACAAGATCAGAGGGTAAATTCAGACTACGCCTATTCAAATTGGGAAACAGAAGTAAATTAACCGACAGCTTCGCAAGGAAACGTGATATTTTGCTAGGTCGTTGTCGTATATTGTGGCTACCGCTAGCTAGCTTAGTAGCTAACGTGCTGCATTGTTCTGTCTAGTGTGGTTAACCACCTCAACACCAAATTGGTTTTAGCACATTTTATTGACGTGAACTTACAACATTTATTTCAGTTTTTTATTCTAATTACTGATCGATTTTATGTGAAATACTGCACTAACAATTGTATGCTACTATGGCTCGCTAATAGGATGTTTTAGAAAACTTATCAATTCAAACTGTAGCTACATGAGTATTATCATTTAGTTTAACAGCCCAAAATAAAATTACGCTGTGTTTAGGCTTTATCTGTTTGTATGCTTGGTTTTTTGTTTAATAGACTCATGAGAGTCTGTTAAGATAAGAAAGACTAACATTTGTCTGTTGGACTTGCCCTATCATGGATTTTCCTCTTATAACCATTCCCTTTGTTGGAATATTCATTCATCTTAATTCATAATCACTCATAATTTGTTGCAACATAACCAACTGCTTGAAATGGTTTTTTCTTCAAGAGTAGAGTGTAACATGATCCTGATGTAGTCCCACAGAGCAAAAGTCAACACCATGTACCTGCATAGCACTGTTAAATATCATACACCCAATACAATGTGTACAGGGAGCTCAATTGCGGGCAGGAAGATTTGTTTTTATTCTTCACAGGGTTGCTTCTGAATGATGCTCTTTTGGGACTGCAGCCATCTTTAGTTTGTGCTTAACCTTTTAGTCTTCAGTCTTCAGCATGTGAAGTGCATGCTTGGTTAAGTTTAGATTGGACTTTTTTGCAGTGGTCTGTTTGGTGTCACTGTCCTGCCTGCATTAGTCTAATACATTGGGTTATATTTGATCAGCCATGATTCTTATTGAGAAGAGAACCTGCTGTTCCCCACAGCAGCCATATCACTGGTGAAGATAAGTGAAGTGAAACCAGTAGTAATACAAACAGCAAACCTAGTTGCTATCATAGTTCTCTCTTTGCTGTGTTTTATATGTAAAGTGTAAAGGTTTGAATCATGGCAGTTCCTTTTTTTGTGGGCCACTCTTATTTTCCAGATAATTTTGTTAGTTATATATTGTATAAATTGATTGAATTAAGCAAACTGCTGCATTCTGTTCTTGACACATATTAGTGACTTGTATCTTGGGTGACTGACATTATGGAAGTGTGGTCTTCTGATATATGGTTTTTCTCCCTCTGTCTCTGGGTCTGTATCTTGAGGGATTTTCTAGATAACTGAAAGGAATCTGTTGTCATCGTAAAGTAATCTTTCTGCAAGAGTCATCACAGGTTTCAACCTCATTGTGCGATGTCAAGCAGTTGGCATGTCTTTATTATATGTTCTCTTGGTTGTACTGCTTATGTTCACTTCCATCTGCAATTCTTTTATCTCAGAGTTGTCAGACACGAACCATTTATAGAGTCTAGAGAATAAGCAATACCTATGGTTAAGATTGGAATGAGTGCCACAGTCATTTATCACATATGGGTGAAAATACGTTTCAATTAAAGCTGACAATCTATTAAGCAGTTTAAAAAACAAATTTCAGAATGGTAAAAAAAAACAAAAAACATGTCTCGTAAGCATATATTTAGTTTTGTTTGCTTGTTTACCATGTTAACTGGGTTGCTGAAGCATGCCTGTAGCAATTGAGTACACAGGCTGGTTAAAAAAGTGGGGAGGGTATAAGTGTAATATCAGTTAACAATATCTTGATTGGCCTGTCTAGACTTTTTGCACTACTTCACTGAACTATATTGACAAATATACTGATATTGACAAATGTCTGGACATCATCTGGGCATTTTGAGTTATAATGCATAAAAAACAGGTATGTGCATGTATAAACTAATTGGTAGTGGTGTTTACATTGTGATGGAATATGGTAGCAGAATGCAATCTGAATCTGCTGTCAGAAGGCATGTCATTCATTGGAATTATCTAATAATTTGTCATAATTACCTGTGGCACAGCATGTGGCATGCATGCATTTGCAGTGACTATATTGAAATGGAAAATGCATGCTGCTTTGTTCTGATTGTGAACCAGTTACACTGACCAGTAAATTTGGGCTGATAGACAATGTCATCATCAGGGACTGAGAGACTTCTTGATGTTGAGCCAGTGTTTTGACGTACCACCATGACATCAGGGATTATACCCTGCCTGCTATAATTCCATTGTCTCTGCTATAATCTAGAAAACTATATTTATCACATACCTGGAGATTAATTTGAGCCATAGAGCTGATGAATATGTATTTTAATGAGTCTTGAGTCCTTCCAGTGAAATGAACTATCAGCTATTTCCCTTTTTCTGTGTAATCAACTGTTTTTAAACAATGTCATTGAACATTTAAGTGATTAAAAATGTCACATATATGGTTTTTAATTGCAAGGACCCAATTAACTAATAGTAATTAATGTCATTAATTTAATAATTATTGAAAAAAGTATCTAAAAATGCCTCACTACACCCTTCTTCCAGCCATGTTCTCGTCCTTAACAATGTTTTCCTGTAGACATTGTCATATGCCAGTTACGTAGATACTGCCCAACACCAATGATCAGATTTCAGAGAGTAAATATTAAAATATCAACTGAAAGTATAGACAGAACCATTCACTCATGTGTTCTGTTGCATTTTATTTATTTGCTTTTGGGGTATCTCCCATCTGTGCTGGGTGATTGATTCCTTGCATGCTGGTCTAATAGATGCCTCCCAATTTCTGTTTGTAGAAGGAATTGTACTTGTGTGGTGAGAGTCAATTCAGCTAAGAAAAACATTGTCTGGAATTGGGGTATGTAGAACTTAAGATAACCTTGGTGTTTAGCAGTGAATCTGTATAGGGCTTTAAAGGTGGTGTTCATGCCGTCTCTCACAGGCAATGTTCTTGCCCTCCTGTCATCTGAATACAGCAGCCTCTGGCAATGAACTTGCTATTCTGTTTAAGGACCATTGCTACTGTGTTGTTGAGCATATTGAAATAATCAAGTGTTGGAAGAAAATCAAATATAGTAGTAGCTTCAAAATATGTAATATTCTGCCCAGTAAACACCAAGAGTCTACTCTCAAAATCAGCATTTACTTAGAAGGATCTGATACAAGCTCTTAGTATTTTACCAGATGTTTTGTAATGAAGCAGTTCTGCATTAAATTACATTTAGAGTGTCTGAGGTTTCTGTTGTCTAGGACTGCCATTTTACCAACATGCTGACATTCTTTATAACCGCTGTCACCGACCCAGCAGGATCTGGCAATGTGTTGTGGGATTGCTTCTGTTGGATAATCAGTATTGTATTAAGAAGACCCATCTGTGTTCACAGTACATTTATCCTTTGGCAAGATCTTGAAGCCTTAAGACCTGCATCTCACAGTGTGATTTCACTTTACTGGAAGAGAATATGTGAAAAGGTTGAGTAAAGGTGCTTTGTTTTTGTTATTTTAAGTCAATAGAATTTCCAGAAAGTACATTGGAGTTTGAGCATGGAGAAGTGCCATCTCACCAAGTTACTTTGTAATATGGCCTCCATCTCAGACTGCTTTATCACAGTTCTGGAACTGATCAATCCTTTCAATTATTTATTGATTATTTATATGATGTATACATCAAAAAGATGACAAATAAATACATAAAAACAATTATCAAACGTTGCTGCCATCAGGAGGAACTGAAATAGGGGAAAAAAATTGTGATGTAAATGAAATAGGGATGTAATTGTGACAGAAGAAATTAACCAGAAATGACATCATTGTCTCAGCAATATTTTTTGAAATGCCAGAATTTAACTTCAATGTAAATTTATCGTCCTCACAGATTTCTGTGCAAAGCTTTAGTCTGCTCGATTCATGGCAAAAAAAGATAGTATATAGATTAAACTTGTGTTGGAAGCTTCTCTTCCTGTATGAGATCCTGTGACTGACTTCTGCTAACTCCTAGTCTTTTGTTTTCTTCTTGCGGTGCCCCATAGGTCCACCCTGCTACTCCTGCCCCCTCTTCTGGCCGGGGCAGCTCCTGCACCACTGGCCTGCTCCAGGCTGCCAGGCTCCACTAGAGCAGAAGGGCTTCATTCCCGCTTCTACTGGATTGCTGACCATGTTCCAGCCTTCAAGGTGCCCGGGGGTCGCATCCGTGTGCTCCGCTCCCCGGATGAGTTCTATCAAGCTATGAAGGTGTGCGTGTTGGCCTCTGCATATTTCTGGGTGTGAAAGCTAGATCCATAACTAGTAGGCCTATGCCTTTTTTTTGTTTTAAAACTAATTATTACGTGAAGGCCTACCATTCAGCCAGAGAATATGCTTTGTGACTTTATGTACCTAAAAAAAGAAAAGGAAAGCAAATGTCAAGCTATTATCACATCTTTTTCTCAGAAAGGTTACAATACTTGATTTGCCAACAGAGTGTGTTTTGCCTAGACAGGTTTGAATGTACAATATTTAAAAAGGCTGATTTTCTGGTCTAGAAAGGTGTGCAACAAGTTATAGAACCATTTATCAGAATTAGCCAAATCACATCCAGTCCAGTTTGTAGATTTTCTGGAAATGTACTGACTATCTGTAAATGTACATGCCAGAAGGTGATTTAAGGAATTAAACAGTGTTCTGAATTTTATTTGATCATAGTCTGACCACTATTGTTAATATATAAATAGTGTGCAAAAAGTGAAATATGATCTTTCCTGTATTATGAAACCTAGTTTTTATTTGATTGTCAGATATGAATTGGGATTTGAATGAGTATTACGTAGTATAACTACCACAATTAATAGCTGCTAGGTTTTTTTTATTTGTTCTGTTAATTTAATCTGTTGACAAATGATATGATATTAAGGCATTTTGAGCGACTGCATACTTTGTCTGACTAGTTTGTGAACTGATACTAGTGTCTGTTTCATTTCCAAGCCATGAAAGTTTTGTGTTTTGTTAGTACGCCTGATATTTTTACTGATTGCATGGCTTTCTGGTCACTGATATTTTATATCTTTTCATCACAGTATAATATTCCGTACCTGCTAACATCATTTGATCTTATTGCCATTTAAGCAATCTTCATGTAGTGTTGGCTTTGTAACCACAGATGTCATTATAAAGCCTGTTCTTGATTTCTTGCTTGTTACTGCCAAAGAGTAATTTTGTATGCACTAGGCATGTGTTTAATAGGATGTTTCATTGATAACAACCCTTGTAGTGTTAGTCCTTGTGAAGCGGTTAACTTCACTATTCCCAGTATTTGAAAGGCTTATAAAACCTTGAATGGGACTTCAGTGTAGGAAACATTAGTAGGCAGCTGGGCACTAGCATGGTAACATGCAAACTTAAAAAATTAATAGCCACTGCATAAACTAGCTTCTCAACAGCCTAACCCATTTTATTTGCATTATCTTTAATGAAAGTTTGTAAGGTAATTTGTATAATGCACGGTGCTCGTAGGTCCCATAATTTTTCAGTTGGGAAATCTTGTCTCCTACAAAATTGAAAACCCCTCCAAGCTGACAAGCAGTGTACTGTAGAAAATACTAAGTTGTACAATAAGTTTTATTTTAATAACATGGTAAAGATATGCTACATTATGTGTTTATGCAGGTACGCATCAAGACAGCCAAGCATCGAGTGGTGATGGCCTCCTTGTATCTTGGCACAGGACCACTAGAGCAAGATCTTGTATGTTTTCCTCATGTACTACAAGTTTCAGTGAAGGTCTACTTCATATATGAGTTACATATATGAGGGTAGCCACTGCTGATACATTAAAAAAAAATTAGGCTGACATGCAGACAGTAGCTTGTTAACTTAATAAACATGCCAAGAGTAGCTGGTCAAGTTTTCTGTTGTTTTATTTTGTTTTGTTTTGTTTACTTTGCATGAAGGTTGACTGTATAGAAGAGGCACTCAAGCACTCGCAGGAAGAGGCTGCTGCTGATTTAAAGGTGTCTGTGCTGCTGGACTACACCAGAGGATCCAGAGGCTAGTGTCGTCCTTCACGTTATTTCTCCTGCTCTCTATGACCAAATGTTGCTCTCCACTTCAGTTTGAAGTACACAGTACACTTGTTAGCATGTTATAACATGAGCACTATGACTGTATTCCTGAGAAATGGTGAGAAGGAAATAGAAGCGCATAAGAAATCCCCACCAAGTTCCCTACTTCCTTTCTGTGGAATGATTGTGGCCCATGCGTGTAATTCATAACATAATCTGCTTTGCTTATTTTGCAGTATGCTTCCATCATACTGCATGCACATTCCACTGTAAAGGGTCTTTTCTTGTACTAGGAAGAACAAACTCTTAAGGGGTCACGTTATCCCCTTTTAATGCAATATATATATAAATATGTAAGCCATAAATATCCCTGTCAAGGTGGTGAATTATGTGCGAATTTGCTTTCTCTTTTCCAGGAAAGAATAATTCACGTACAATGCTGTTGCCTTTGCTGCAACGTTACCCGGAGCAAATGAGAGTTGCTCTATACCACACTCCAGACCTGCGGGGCCTGTTGCGCCTCTTTGTTCCTGACAGGTTTAATGAGACCATTGGCGTGCAGCATATCAAAGCTTACCTGTTTGACAACAGTCTCATTATCAGTGGGTATGGACAGTCAGACAAAGGCACACACCCACTTCTCATCAACTGCAGATACCTACAGTACAGGCCTTGTAGTAGATGCATGCACATTTCAGTTTACTACACTTAAATATGTTTGTTTCTGTATGCTGCTGAATGCACCATCCACTCTTCAAATATTGCATATTTTGCCTCAAGTATGCTTCATAGTTCAGTTATTGCTTTAGGTTTCTTATTATACACTGACATGTTAAAAGTCATGGGACAGAAGCTAGTATCGTGTAGGATGCCCTCTAACCCAGCAAATTGCAACAACTCAACATGGCATTGATTCCACAAGTGGACAGAAGTCATCAGAAGGGATGTTGAGCCATGCCATCTGAATAGCCATCCACAACTCTGTGGTATTTGTAGGTACAGGATCACATGTGTGAATAGACCTCTCCAACACATGCCATACATGCTCAATTAGGCTCATGTCAGACAAACATGCAGGCCACCCCGTTTGTCGGAACTCTCCAGAATGCTCCTCAAACCGATTCTTGACAAGCTGGGCCCAGTGGCACAGTGCATTTTCCTGCTGTAATATCCCATCATTGTGGAGGTACTTGAAGTCCATGAAGGGCTGCGAATGGTCACCAAGCAGTGAAAAGTAGCAGGCACTGGTAAATGATGCGTTTAGGCAGACCGTCGGACCCAAACCATGCTATGAGAACACATCCTACACCTGTATAGAACCACCATTAACCTGCATAGTGCCTTGTTGACAACTGGGGTCCGTGGCTTCATGGGGTCTGCACAACATACTAACCCTACCAACAGCCCTGAAACAACTGGTACCATGACTCATTGGATCATGTCACATGTTGCGAGTCCTCTAGAGTACAGTTAGCAACCTCACAAGCCCAGGTAAGGTGCTGTGTCCAATGTAGTGGTGTTAAGTTCAAGTTTCAAGTTTGGTTTATTTAGCACATACATAGTCATACACAGTATAACTCGCAGTTAAATGGTTTGAGAGTGCTCTGTCCAAAATGAGGAAAAAACAGGGGTGCATATGGAACTATATATATATATATATATATATATATATATATATATATATATATATACAAAAATATATTAACAATGTATGTATAATATATGTATAATATGGATATACACAATGTACAATGTATATATGGATATGTATATATGTATGTACACAATGTACAGTTCCAGCTTACAATTGACATATTTACAGTTACATCGTGGTGGTGGTCCCCACAGTTTATCAGTTTCCCTGATTCAGGGCCTGAATGGCCTGTGGGAAGAAGCTCCTCTTCAGTCTCTCTGTCTTGGTCTTCAGGGAGCGAAAGCGCTTCCCTGACCTGAACAGAGAGAAGAGCCTATTGTTGGGATGGGTGGGGTCCTTCACAATCCTCCTGGCCTTGGTCTGGCACCGCTTGTGATAGATGGTCTGCAGGTCAGGAAGTTCCGTATGAGTGATGCGCTCTGCTGAATGCATTACCCTTTGGAGTGCTTGTCTGTCCTGCTTGGTGCTCTTCCCAAACCAGACTGTGATGTTCCCTGTGAGGATGCTCTCGATAGTGCAGAGGCTTCTCTTAACAGAGGCACTCTGGTGGGTCTTCTGCTCTGATATCCCATGGAAGCTAAAGAACGCTGCACTGACCTGCAGTATATGTCACCTCCATTGAATGTGGATGTGGTTTCTACCAGAGTCATTCGTCTGTTCACAAGAACAATTCTAGCCAGATACCAGTGGTCACGATCACAAGCACCCGTGGGTGGCCATTGTTCTGTCCCCTGTAGGTGATGTCTTCTATGACATATTCCTTGTACACTTGACACTGTGGCTCGAGGAATGTTAAATGCCCACATAACTTTGTAAATGGAATGTCCCATCTGTCTGGCACCCACTATCATACCTCATTCGAACTCTGATGATTCATGTCATCTTGCCATGAGCACTCTGGCCTGTTTTCAGCCTCACTCACAAGATAACACCTCACAACTTATACAGGTGTGGGCATCAATGCCACTTCATAATCTATTTACATACTGCATTCGCATGACTTTTAGCATGTCAGTGTATTATTGATTTGCCATACAACCCAGTCATGATAAAGTTAACACAACCTCAGGTAGGGTGCAGAGATAAACAGTGATAAACAACAGTGAGTGGATAGAGTCAGCATGAAGTGGTCATTTGTATTGTGTCCTCTTGCAGGGCCAATTTGAGTGAATCGTACTTCACTAACCGGCAGGACCGTTATGTGTTGGTGGAGGACTGCGCAGAGGTAGCCAATTTCTTTGCTGAGCTGGTGCATGCTGTGAGTGACATCTCACTGCAGCTGGAGCATGATGACACTGTCCATGTGATGGAGGAAATGGTGCACCCCTACAAAGGCAAGTAATAGTGTTGACTGAACAGTTACAGAATGATGAAGGTATGTAAACAAGTATGCCATCTAGATCATGAATTCCTTCATGTGATTGAGGAAGTGTTAAGAAGACTGACAACTCATCAGAACATCTGCTACACAACTGAGTTCTGGATTGTCTTCACTGATGCATCATGGCACTCCCTTGTGTCCTCCCACACTAACTCTTGCCTTTTGTCATTCTTGAGCGGCTGTTTCCATGTTGCACTTTTTCACATTTCCCCATAGCTGTAGGTTTGTGACCATAGCCGCAGGCTTCAGAGATGTTGGTTTTAGCAGTGCCAGAAGTGGTGTGTCTTACACTCCAACTGCTTCGTGGGCTCAGAGGGGATCACGGACAGTGGTGTGAGTGATTACGCGTAACCCAAGCGCCCAGCACTGTAAAGCCAGTACCAGCCCATGATGTAACCACTCCAGAAGGGGACTACAGTTTGTCACAGAACCCAGAAATAGAGTGATGATGTCACTTTGCTGATGGTAAATGATCTGTAGAGGGAGGGAGAGTGGAAAGGGGAGAAAGACGGGAAGGTGGAATATAGGCCTCATTGGAGTCTGTCGAGACTGTGGTAATGTCAGGGAGAGAGAGGCTGATGGGCAGAGTGTGGAATCTATAAATGAAGGATAGGCATAAGTAGGATGAAATGCTGTCAAAACATGTATGTGGACTTGCATTACTGACTTTGTTCACGCTCAAGCCCCCATGCCTTTTAAGTGTAAAAAGAAAAAATAATTATGCAGAGGCATGATGAAGGCAGAGCCTGCAAGTTCTCCTCCCACTAAACTGGAGCGATGCTTCATTGAGAAGTCCGTCCGCTGAGTCTGCAGTTCATTGCCTGTGTAGATCCAGTAATTGGATCCTCCTGCCTGTCGGTAAGAGCGGCTGAACTCCACGGCCCTCTTAACTGGATGTGTTTGGTCCTCAGAGGCTTCGAGGGCCTGGGGTTGCTGGTCTGCAGCCTGTGGGGAAAGCCCCTGTCTTTGCCATCAAAGCACAGCTTGTTTTGCTCCACACATATTTGTGGGTTTTCTTCCCTTCTTTAGACAGCAAACAGACTTCCGATCAGCCTCTCCCACATCATTCTCATCACATCCTTCTTGTGGAGTGCACAACCAAACTGGCCCCAGATCAGGAGGTTTTGCCCGTATGTAACGAAAACACAGCGCTTTTGTACAGAATCTAATTCATTATTTACAGATTGCATCTCTTTCTATGACTCACTGTGGCACATTATGTCTAGCAGAGGCGCCAGGCTTTGACAGAGCGCTTTCCAGATGGTCAGCAGTTATTGACCCATGTCTCTGAGGTTTGCAAGATTATGCATTTGCAAGATCCTTAGATATGAGCAACAGCCTCAACTGAAAATGTAGTATTGGCAGTGTTCAATACATGTATCTACATCAGCCATGAAATGGACTGTATTTTGCTTCAAGTCTGCTGAATTTAAAAAAAAAATACTAAAAGTGCTGAAAGTTGTTTGCTATTGCAATACTTCTTCACTTGATGTTAATGCTAAGATTATTCACACTGGAAGCAATGTATCCAAAAGTTTCACATCTTACTCTGATTCCCAGGTAATCGGGTGGACTTCTCATCCTCAGCACATCAGCGAATTATGGGTGTGATAAGTGTGGCCAGGGCTCGGCAGCAGCTACTGGAGTTGGGGCACTTGAGAGACTCGGACTCAGAATTTGAAGGTGGAGAAGAGCATAGCGACACCTGGCTCTTCCCACTTGTGCAGATGAAGCCTTTGGGCATCCAGCTGGATGAGGAGGTAACGCAGCGTCTGCTCATGGAAGCAGGCAAAGATGCTACAGTCTACTTGACATCTGGCTACTTCAACCTGACACAAGCTTACATGAGGCTGGTGCTGGGAGCGGCATCAGACTACTGCATCCTCATGGCTTCCCCAGAGGTCAACGGGTTCTTTGGGGCTAAAGGAGTGGCAGGCGCTATTCCCGAAGCTTATGTCCACCTTGCCCATCAATTCTATAGCAAAGTAAGCAAGATTATTTTAATTATTTGCTGATATTGGTTTATCTTTTCTCCCTATAAAGTTTTTAGGGCCATGTTCAGTACATATAAATAGCTTTTATTTAACCTGTTTTTGTAGTAAAATGTAGTACTGCTGCTGCTTTCCACCAGGTGTGTAAGCTGGGTCAACAGGGTCGTGTCCAACTCCATGAGTACCATCGCCCCGACTGGACATTCCATGCCAAGGGTGAGTGGTATTTGACTCTCTGCCCTGTGTTTACACCTTCACCTTTAAATACACTGTATTATTAGAGGCACCATGGGGTTAGGTTTCCATTAAACCCTGCGATGGACGCTTCAGGATACCTGGAAAACTCATTTTTAATGCACGGGGTAGGTTTCCCAGCATCTCTG
The DNA here is from genome assembly GCF_041902795.1 of Electrophorus electricus. Classification (NCBI taxonomy): domain Eukaryota; kingdom Metazoa; phylum Chordata; class Actinopteri; order Gymnotiformes; family Gymnotidae; genus Electrophorus; species Electrophorus electricus. The sequence continues at coordinate 6,283,333 of NC_137511.1, read as the reverse complement.
GGCTGCCGGGATCTCCTCTGATCCTTTCCCGCTCGGCTTCAGCCTACTGAGGCTCTGGTGTTTTCTCTGTAAACCAAAGGAATGCACAGACCAGATTCTTTGGCTTTTCCTTAATTTTGAGGCGTTTCAGCCTTACTTTTCTGAGACATCCATTAGGACAAATTGAAAGCAACAATGGAGCCAAAAGGATCAGTATTAACCTGTTCCTCCTCCTGTTCCTGATGTTTTCCATAGCTGTGACTGCCAGGCTATTTTTCTTAAACTAAATGATTATGATTTTCATATGCAGTTTCAAGACGTGAATATTTTTAATATTCTCAATGGACAAAATGGCCTCAAATACACATTTTTGTACAGATCTCTCTGACCTGGAGCTGAGATAGAGAGAAGCAGGAGTGAGAGAGCAGAGACTAGAATAGAGCAAGGAGTGAGAGAAAGTGAGCCAGAGTTCAGTAAATATGGGCAGCATCAGTGGAATTCAATTTCATGGTCCTGTTGAGAAGTCCTGCTTATTAGATAAAGCCTTGTCAATGCCGTCATTTCTAGTAAACAGAGAAGCAGAAGTGGGAATAGACAGGGTGCAGAGGTCCCCTTTCTTGAGCAGGAAAAGGAATCAATGACCATTAGCTGGCATTCTGACGCTGGCCCTTGGCCTGCATTGGTCCTATTCACCCCGGGCAAAAGACAATAAGCATCTTGACCTAAGTGAGGATGAGAGAAGAGAGAGAATATGGATATGAAAACTCTAACTAGTACGGTTGGATGAACTCCAATTACCTTGAAGGCATTTTGAGATACATAATTGATAGTTTTGTACATACAAGGAAATCCTGAGGAATAAGTTTCTTCCCGTCAGCTGTGCAACCTTATATTCAGCTTCAGCTAGAAAGAATGCTACCTTAGGGCAAAATAGTTCTCATTGTGATGGCTTTGTGTAACTAAGACAAGGTTTTCCTTGTTTGAAGTCTTTGCATCATAGTTTTGTTCTTGTTTTATCATTTGTGATATAAATTGGGGGAAAAAAAAACCACCCTGCATATTGTTGGTGAATCTTCTGTCGTTTGAAATGAAGACATGGAAAGGTCTGTTTGTTCTGAAATGCTGAGGTATCATATTTCATATTCAGAGTTTCCTGTAAGAGCTGAATGGAGGCCACGTGGTTTTAAGTTCACAAATCCTGTGCCAGCAGTGAAATGTAGCCAAATTGAAATTATGCTGTTTAAGCCGGGTAATGCTCACACAGACTCTAGACCTTAGAAACACTTGTGCTTTCTCCAAGAAACCACATGTAACCTTGTCTGACTGGGCAGAGCATATCTGAATATTTCTTTGAAATGCTGTTTTTCACTAGTTGACTTCATTGGAACAATGTTCATGCATGTTTGTGTGCAATGAGAATGATTAATGTGACTGTTCTTCCAAATTCTTCCTCTTTTCTCTTCTAATTTCTTACTAGCCTATTAAACCTCACTTCCATTTCTCACAGGTTTGTGGTACTACCTTAAAGGGAAAGACGGCCCTTGTCTCACTCTTATTGGCTCCCCCAATTTTGGCTATCGCTCAGTACACAGGGATTTGGAGGCACAGATTGCCCTAGTAACAGAGAATGAGCAGCTCCAGGCCCAACTACACCAGGTTAGATTGTCTCTCATAATGGAAATATGGAACCCTAAATTTGAACAATAATTCACTAATTGCAAATATTTATACATATTGGGTCTTGTATAATCATTTATTGATGGTACACAGTGTGCTCCCAACCTTTCCCTTATTTATTTTTTGCTGAGGCTGGTTAATAAGCCCATTATACTCACTGCAGTTTACCATTTAGTATCCTTAGACCAAGGCCACATGATGTTTCTGGGAAACATATACAAGTGGTAATAAAGCCTGAGTAACCATAAATGGGTTCAGAGGCTTTTTAACTCTATGGATGACTTGAATTTCCTGTCACTTCTTATCAAATGGAGGTTATGTAAGTTTACTGCAAGGTCAGTCAAGTAATGTTCACTGATGAGTCAACACTCCAAACTCCGCCTCTAACCAACATTCTAAACATTGGCTAATGTAGGCAAAAGACCAGTCCAGAAGTCAACATTATCAACACTGATGCTTGTATACAAATGTGAACAATTAAGCATAGATGTTTCTTCAGCTCCAATAAGTAGAAGGTAGATGTTTCCATTCACTGTACTGCTTTCCAGTAATAGCAGCAGTAATAATAATACATTTGATTTATACAGTAATTTTCTTAAACCAAATAGTTTGACAAAGATTGGAAACACAGTAAGTTGTCAATGAACTATGCTTTTTTTCCCCCCCTCTTGATAATCTTTAAATATTTCTGCCATTTCCAATCAGTCATTGAGGCATAATGCTTTTAATTACTGCTCACAACTGCCAGTAACAGTCAAGTGTTTTTGACTGCCAGTAACAGTCACATGATAATTCATGCTAATAACACTCAGGTGCTTAAGTTACTGAGTCTTTTGAGTCTTTTTCATACTTGTTTAATGTTGAATATTCATATAAATAATAATAATAAGTAATACATTTTTATATTTAAGTGATTACACTCACATCTGTTACATTTGTTTACTCTCTCTCTCATCTCCAGGAGCAAGAGATGTTGTACCAGAGGTCCACAGAGGTTTCACACTCCACCTTTAAGCAGCCTGACCGCTATGTTAAGTTATGGGTGAAGCTGATCACTCCTCTCATTAAAAACTTCTTCTGAGAATGCACATTGCCTGAATTGCTGAACTTCTTACAGTTCAAACCAAGTTGGTTCATCAAATACAGGAGTTCTCTAGAAGGGTTGCCCTCCACAGTTTCATTGATTTAATTCAATGAGTGTGTGGTAGTTTACTAATGAGTTAAACCAGATGCAGAGCAGGAAACAACATTCCTTGCTATTGTAAGAATTTCAAACCTGAATGCCACATTGTATTCAATGACCAGGTTCTTTGGATCCATGTAAAATAAATGTATATAGTTATTTATGCCAGATGTCAACATCAACACCTAACTGATGGAGAACAAATGAGACCAAAGTCTCCATCTCTGTGGATGAAGTTCACAAATGGAGCAATCAGTATGTTCCAGTTTCTAGACTTCTCTGTGAAGTTCTTTTTACTGGGCACATGCCAAATGTCTATGAATATACTTGTAACAAACCCAAAGCTGGCGGACAGTGGGTTTTTAAGAATGTGCATTGTCACTGCAGTGGTTCTTCTAGCCCAAAGGCCATCACATTGTTGAGTGTCAAACTAGCATGGCCAGACCACAGCACCACAGCCTCAGTCATACATTATTCCAGTGCTATCATGCTTCAGCTACTGAACTGCATTGTCATTGACCACCTTAAGGCCTCACTTGCTAACAACTTAATCAGACATAATCTGTCTGTAATGCTAAATATTGAGATTCAGAGGAACTAGCACTGTCTCCCATTTGAAGATTACAAAAAGATAGGTTATTTAGTCACAATTTAGAACATATGTGGTCCAATGGATAAAGTTCTTTAAGTCAACAATAGCACTGGGTTTGTAACCCTCTAAAGTCTAACACATTGCTGGTTATGTGAAAAGGCATGTTGTAATATTCTATTTAATAAACAGAACACAAAAAACTATATATTTATTAGTACAGCAAAGAATGAGAGTTAAAGCTTACTTTTAAGTACTAACCTTTCAAAAATATGCTGATTGATGACCCCACAACAACAAAAAAACAAATGGTCTCTGATTCTTAAAGTGCTGAAATACCTTTTTATAATTTTTTTTGTTAGTTGTTTTTAATAGTGCTATTAGACTGCCCCCTTGTGAATGTGCCTGCTGTCAATGACCATAATGAAGCATCATGCTTTTGGTAGAAGTTAATATTTTTTGTTTTTATGAAAGTGTTGCCAAAAAAAGGATGTGGAGAAAAGTAATATTTTAAGTTAAATTTCAGTCTCAAATATGAGCAAAATTGTTAATTTAAGATTTTAGCATGTTAAATGTCAAGCACAACATTTAGTCATTGTAAACTGTAAAAATAAAGGCACACTGATGTAATCAGAGTTCATTGTCTAGACACTGAGAAGTCGGCATACAGCTGCTAGCACCCACTTGTTCGGGTTTTAGGTTAAAGTTCCAAACACATGCGTGTCTTGGTCATACACGTTCTTGGTCTCCTGGCAGTCCACTGGAATGGCTCTGATGAAGATAACAGACATGGCAGGCATCATCTCCTTTAGATGAACATCAGCAATCACACCAGACTGCAAGCCCCTGTCACCAAAAAAATTAATTATTTTATAGATAAACCTTATTCCAAAACATGCTTGATAATTATTTAAACGCTGAATTTGGCCATCGCTTCTTTATACAACAATGCCACTCTTGTAACTGTCACTAATAGTAACCTCAACTCTTCTGTGTTATATGTGAAGTATTGTCTTTTTTATTTGGTGTGTCTTTGGTTAACGAAAGTACAAAGGTAACAGATGGGTCACAGCAAATTGGAACTTTCTATTAAAACTAAAAGGTTTGGCATAGTCTGAGAACTGGGAAGATTCTGGGGAAGTGGACTATGGTTAAAGCAAACATGGTTACTTTTTATTGTGATCATATTTAAACCCTATTGGAGTAGTCCTGTGAGATTAGTAAGAAAAGGTTTTAAAATCCTGCTCTAAACAGTAACTGATTTCTCAACAATTTGCTATGCACTGGTTGAGCGTTTGTCAATTTGGAGGTGCATTTAAATAGTTGCTGATTGATACTGCTTGAAGTAGTAAGTAAAAAAATAGTTTCTTTTGTAGTTCTTTCTGTTTGCCTTTCTGATCTTTTAAGATGTTCACTTAACTAAACCTGAACATTGATGTAGACAAACACAAATGATCACAAATGTTTTTTTTTATTCAGTGACATGCTGACTTCCACACCTGGAGTGCTAGTTAATCTGTTGTACTTGGAGTGTATGAGGCTTCATGTGTCAGCCATTCTAATTAACTATACCATAGACTAAGTACAGAATGTCAAAATATCCCTCACCCTCACAAAGGAATTTGATGGATGATAAGCTATAGCATGTTCATGGGGACATTACACTTATCAAAGTCTATAAAAATCAGTTTACATTTCAGTTTATTTGAATATTTATTGGTAATAGTAGTTTTTTATTTGTATTTTTGAAAGACTGTATGAATAGAACATTTGTCCACAGGTTGTTAAACTAGTGGAAGCAGTGGATTTTTTAAAATCTCATTTATAAAGTCAGTAAGTGTTTAGTATGTTTGAAGGAGACCAATATGCAAGTTATGGAAGTTTTTTCAAGCTGTCTTGAGTAAACACTTTGATGCCCTACTGGAAAAGCTTTGACTGTGGGTCAATTGGTCTAACAATACAAGCTTTAAAAAATAGATTTCATTCTTTCATGCAGTCTGAGAGTATGTATTAATTTTCATTGTAAAAATGTGTTTTAGTTCAGTAGGTAATGTTTTAAAAAAATAAAAGTTTGGTTGTCATTTCAAGTGGGTTATTTCACCTTTCTACAATAGTGGTGAGATCTTAACAAATGATATCACAACATATTAGAAAAATGAACATCTCAGTTTCCATAAGTCCATGGACAAAAGCACCCTTTCTGAGTGTACTGGTCATGTCTTCCTTATTCTTTTTAGTCACATCTATGGCCAGACACGTCTTATCTAAAGGCCATCAGTTTTTCCTGGCCATACACTGCAAGATGGCAGTGAGGAAATCTGGATTGAAAAAGAAAGCCAGCCAAACTGTAGCAGGCATGGCAACGTCAGCTATCCATGTCTCCCGTTCCTATAGAGAGAGAAAGTGTAGAGTCAGTTTAACAGGCAAACTTGACTATAAATTCTCATGGGAACTTTGGAGTGCGTTTGGCATAATAGGACTAATTAAAGACCTAGTTCTTGCAATTGTATGTGGCAATAAGAATAAGTATTTCTCATACCTTGACCCTCAGAAGGAGGTCAGCATACCAACCTCCCAGCCCCTGAAGAGCGGGATAAGCGAGCTTTGTCCGGGACTCTGGAAGAAAAGGGCATTCTGTAGCTCTTCCATGGCTGTAGTGATGGTGAAGTCTCCATGACGACCACAAACAATGTTTCAACTTGGCATGACCCAGAATTTTATGTTTGTCATCTCTTGCCAGTGATGCTCCATGTCCCAAATAAATGTAAAAAAAAACAAACAAAAACAAAACCTTAAGACCTACATTGAGTTGAGAACACCTTGGTTAGTATATTCATTCTCTCACATTCTGCAAAATTGACTGCAAAATTGTGTTCAATTTTTAAACGGTCAGCATCATTCCTTTTCTTTATATTAATATTAATATTTTTACCTATATGGAAAGTTTTAATTATTACATTATCACAATTCTACAACTAGACTGCTGATAGAAATTACTAGGGCCGTAACTTATACATGTCTGTGTCTTGTACGTTATTTTTGACCCCCCACCCACACTTTTATAAATGGACTTTGTAGCATCAGATGTTATTTACAGCAAATAAAACTGACCTTGTAGTCTAAGTTGGGTGGTATGGGAAAACCAGGAGAGAGCTGCAGTTCCCCCTCTGGCATCTTTGGCTATAAATACTCTTGTAGATAGGTCCTGCATAGCTTTCAATCCCAGTCATCAGTTATCCATCGTACATGATCTCACCAACTAAGAAGCCGCGATCATCCCAGGGAACCTAATGTAAAGGAAACAGGATGGTATGCTAGAGTACATTAAAAATGGAAAATCGTCACTTTTTTTCTTTCTTTTTTTTTAACCTTTGCATTGGCTTCTAATTAGTTGTAGAGCACATTGATAAAGATGGTCAAACCTGTTCCAGCCTTCGGCTACAAACTCGCGTCTCTCTGCCACAACAGCATGGAAATAACACGGAGCAAAGAAAATGACTTTGAACTCAAGACTCCTTTGAGCACATCTCCAAGGTGTCCTTAAAAACATTTTTAAAAACTGAAAAGCAATGTGTCTGACATCATGAATGTGAATATGCTTATACTAAATTGGCTCAGTTTAAGATGTTGTCACATCTTTTTGTAACTTAACTTCTTAATCAGTTATTGTGAAGAACAACACTTTTATTACTGCTAAGTATACTTAGAGGCAGCAACTTTGGTAGTGTTCACTCATAAACACATGGTAACCATCATGGCTGCCAGTACTGTATTTTTCTACCCTCTTATCCAGAGTCCCCAGCCACTTTTCCACCAGACGGATGTTCTGAAAAGAAAATGCACAATGAACAATTTTTAATTCTACAAAGAGGAATTAGTTACATGATTTGAAGTTTCTAAAAAGTGACTGCACTGCCCTCTGCTGGTAAGTACCTGCAGAAAGACCCAGTGTCCCTTGACTACTGTTCAGTCTCAACGTTTTGCCCCAGCCACAACCTCTTGACCCTGACAAAGACACATTGTGTATTTTCCATTATCAAATGTAAAGCCCATCTTCTAATCTGCAAGAAGACAAGTTGTTTTATTAGATTTTTTTTAGAAGGGAAAATAGACAAATGCAGCATGCTCATTTAAAACAAAGTTCGGTTTACTTTAAAAAAAAAATATTTTTTAAATTGATGCAGCCTTTTGTTATATCAAAATGCATGTAGCTAGTCTACTCTTCTTACTAACAGAATATATAGGCTATTTCTAAGGTTATACATAACTGATCCAACAACTTAAAGGGCTCACAATGCTCATTCATCCAAATTCAAGTTACAAAGATCCATTACAAGCTAACAGACATTTACTTATGAAGTCAGCAGAATATTAGTGCTGACTCTGTCTCTACAGCTTCTACAGACCTACTGCCTCTACATCCTTTAAGGGATCAACTCCAGGAGAGACGATGAAGAACATCTGGGCTTCAAAGGACATGCAAACTCCACATTGCGGCCTTCCACATACTTGGTCCCTAGCTTTTCCTCAACAAAGTTTCTGCATGATTCATTATAGTTAGTGATGATACATTCGTACATAATCTTTATTTATGTCAATGTCATTATTTAAAACACTTTATTTGGAAATAGAGATTCTTCATTATATGACATTCACATATATGATAATGCCTATATTGTACAATCTATAGCAACTCAAAAATTATATTCTTGATGGATATTTCATACAAACAAACAGATCACATCAAAAAGGTCATTCTCCCACCTGATAGCATAGCACATATGGTCAGGTCTCATGCCTCAGTTTCTGTAAGCCAGTCTTGTTTTCCCACTCTTGAGGAAATTTATCCTTCTCTGGAGCCTCAGACTCCATAAACTTCTTCCAGCACTTGGCAGAGCCTTCTACGTCTCTGTCCAGGTTCTTAAACTCATCCATTCCAGCCAAAGACTACAAGGTACATGTCAAATCAGTTTTTCATTTAATCTCTATTCTGAGTGGTGGTGATGGTTTGCATAATTAAACTATGTTGAGGTCATTAAATCAGTGTTATCTAAACCTTTATGCCACCACATTTTTGGTTGGAAAGGACATCAATGGGTGATACAAGGCCTGCTTTAAAGGGGAATCTCAGAAGGAAATCCAGCTTTACAGGGTTGAACTCTTTCTTCATGACTAGTATCTACAGAATGATAAAGAGCAAATTAGAAATGTATTCCAAGATGACTGTTATCTGACTGTGAGATGAGATTCTAAGTTAATAGAGACACTAACATAGTCCTTAGAAAGATATCTACATACTTGGAATGTCATCTTATAACTCTCAAACAAGCAGCGGTTGGTGTACATGAAAACAGAATAGATGATCTCATTAATAAGGTTGCTCACTCTGTTTTACATCCTTTGCTGACTCGTGTGCAAAATAGCTACCTCAAAACCATTACATTTACAGCATTTAGCAGACACTCTTATCCAGTGTGACTTACAAAAGTGCTTTGTCATTTACGTATAGAATACATCCTAGCCAGTACAGCAGGTTAGAGTCCAAAATACTGTAGAAATACAGGGATCACTGCTGATGTCTAGAAGTACAAAATACATAAGGTCTATCTTAAACAATGATAAGTGTAATAAACAATAAATGTTTGTTAATAAAGTTTGTTAAACAACATCAGTGTAGTAAACAATACCCTACAATAAGTATTAATTTAGTCAGTCAATATAGGAGCAGGGTCAGTTGTCATTTAAATATTCCAAGAATAGAATGGCTCTGCGTTTGAAGACCGCAAAGGACTCTGCTGTCCGGACAGCAAGTGGGAGTTCATTCCACCATCTCGGAGCCAGGACAGAAAATAGTCTAGAGACTTGTCTTCCATGACACCTGAAACATGGTGTTTCAAGCTGAGCCGTAACTGAGGTTCGATGTACTCAAGGTACAGATTGAGCTTTGACCATTGACCTCATGTATGAAGGGGCTGGTCCATTTTTGGCTTTGTAGGCAAGCATCAAGGTTTTAAATCTGATGCGTGCAGCTACTGGAAGCCAATGAAGGGAATGCAGCAGCGGAGTAAAATATGAGAACTTCAGAAGATTGAAGACCAGTCGTGCTGCTGCATTCTGGAGAAGTTGCAGAGGTTTGATGGCTCTTAGAGGAAGACCAGCAAGTAGCGAGTTGCAGTAGTCTACCTTTGAGATCACAAGAGACTGCACAAGCACCTGGGTAGCTTCCTGTGAGAGAAAGGGTCGAATCCTTCGTATGTTACTTATGTGGATTTGATTGCCTCTTGACAGTTGCTCTGACCTTTCCCTCAATCTCAATTGCAGTGGGCTTGATGGTTTCCAGTTTCACCACTAATGCTGTGTCACCAAGGAAGCTACCTGAGAGACGCTGAGAGACAGGCCAGCAGAGAGTCCTCTAGCTGCTTTAGTACAATCTTAAAGGTGTTTGGCCAGTTCTGCCTGAGGGTCAGTAAAATGTAAGAGGACGTTTTCCCTTTTTGCTAGTTGACATCATTTAATTAGCTAATTATAATAATAAAATATAACATAAAGCTACAGCTATCAAAAACCTTGTGGAAACATACAGTATTACATACTACAAATAGTGCATTAAAAGATGCAAACACTGAGCTGCACCATTTCTTGGTTCATAATAACAGAAAAGCTAGAAATGTTGGTAGAAGTATTAATGCCTTGTAATACTAGACTGAATTTATGCAAAAGTTCTGGGTATGAAAGTATTACTGAGCTGTATAGCAAAACATATTTCACATTCACTTTCACTATAACACAATATCCTTCTAAATGCTTCTTACTAATTTTTTTATCCGACTCACTACTCTTACTCATTCTCGGTAACTATGCCTGACTCCCCCACCACCCCGTGAGCACTTTAAGGCAGCTCAATACTGGCAAAAATAAAACCAATGTCTGGAAAGAAAAGAAATTAGAGAGAGAACTGTTTCTCTCTCTGGCCACTACAGCAGCTAATAGTTGATCCTCCAGCATGTCACCAGAAAACTGACCATTGTGCACTGTGCCTGCATCTCTGGTTTGTAATGAGAACTGAAATACTTTGAAGAATGAGTCAAAAATTAGGATGACATTCTACCTCCTAATCACCAATACGAATGTATCTGTGGATTTAGGCCAATTTTAAAACTGTCAGTTTCACTTGTTTAAAAAAGGCCTTGAGTGCACCACGTTTCAGTCACAATATTTACTTCTTAATGGTGCTCCTTCCAACCAGAGGGTTCAACACAGGTTCTTAAGTCTCACTAATGTTTTCAACCAGTAATACATATCCACTGAATACAGCATTTTCTATACTGTCAAGGTATCTAGAGAACAAATGTCCCAGAAGAATGATTTTGAGGTTGTCTCCATATATGTTCTTGATCCATTTGATCCCCTGAAGCTGAGCATCCACTATCAAGGGCCAACACAGAGGATGTTGCAGAGGATGGTGGTATTCTCATCAGACATGTGGTCACTAAGGAGGCCCTGTTTGCTTCATGCTGCTATATCAACATCAGTAAGAAGTGTCAGATGACACCCTCTGTAATAGGAATGAGGACCTGAAATAGATATGTAGGAGTAAAATATACTAGCAGTTTGATATACTGTAAAGTTGGACAATATAAGTTCCAAATGCTTCTTGCAAATTACAAACATTATTACCTTAAATTCCTTGAGGTAAGGCAGCCAGTATCTGTCCATGAGTTCTGTGTAGTACTTATTTGTGAAATATCCAACGTATGACACAAAAGCTGAAATAAGCATGATAAGCATGATGAGCAACTAATTCTGACTAGCAAATTTTCTCAAATGCTAAAAAGTCTTAGTCAGCAATTAAACGTTTGAGCAAAATTCACTAGCATTAATTTACAATTCACATTTTCAAATTCTGATGTAAATTAAGTAATATAAGCATTTTACCTGTTGGCAAGGGAGTCTTTTTAGTAGTATTAGCTTCATCCTGGCAGTTCAGCATCTTCATTTGTCTGTTTGAGTTCTGCTTCTTGAACTGCCAGTTTAGTTTTTGGATCATCTGCCTGTCATACATTTAGAAAGAGGTTTTTTGTCAATACTCAAGACAATCACAAACTTCTTGATCTAAGTAATTCTACAGTTTAAGTAATTTAATTATTTCTAACCTCAGCTGAGGTATTCTCCAGTTTGGTCAGTCCATTCTCAAGTCTATCAATTTTTGAGAGAAGTTCTGTCCTTTTCACACTAAGCAGATTTTGATAAAGCCTAATTTATTTCAGAAAGGTTTTTGAAGTGGTGTAATTATAGTGTCAATTTAATAGGAGGTATAACCTTGACATGTCATTCACCGTTATGTGGACATAGGCCATTAACTGACTTAGGGAGTCCTTGATTTCAGGCTAAAGAGAAGGAGGAATGCATCTGTAATTAGCTGTAATATTGAAACATACGTATTTTGGTCAAAACAATCTGCACTGCCATGTATGCAAACTTGTATCACACATAAAAATAATATTTACATGTGCATCAACCTTTTTCCTTTTTTTTTCATGTTTTTGTTGAGTTGATAATCTATGAAGAGGGGGCGTGGTACAAGAGTTCAGGGCTCATCCCCTTTCTGAGTAGATCACTGTAGTTGGGACTGATCGCTCAATGGGGAGGACGATCGTGAATGGATTGACTGAGAAATAGGGAATCCCAAGAACGAAAGAGAGAACTTTTTTGGACACACGAAAGTATAAGGTCGTGGGATTTCACTTGGGACACCTTTCGTGTCTTCTCCCTCCATTTTCGCTCAATGGAAACATACCTGGAACTATATATATTTTTTCCTTACCCTGGGGAATTACGAAGTTTGCTGAGGGATTTGCAAACATCGTTTTCAGATCTACCAGGGTGGACCTTTGTGTGAGCTTTGAATTGGGAAAAGAGACCGCCGAGTCTCCACCCCGGTTTGACTTGCTCACTATTCCCCGATTATGAACGCTTTTACTGTTGACATAAAGGTGTGTTAGTAGTAGTTCATTTTAGGACAGTTCCTGTGAATCCAATGCACTTCTCAAGTCTATGAGAATGTTATATATGTTGTTTATGGTATAAAAAGCTGCACTGATGAGCAGTAGTAAAACTGATGCTGTCAGTCTGGTGGTTAGCATGTTTGCCTCTTATCGTTAGGGTGTTGGATTTGAGTCCCTATAAAGGTTAGGTTGATTGGATACTCTAAATTGTCATGTGTGTATGTCCAGTGCTGGTTGGTGCTCTGTCCTGGTCGTAACCTCCGCCTCTTTGCCTGCAGGCCCCCAGGGGGCTGTGGCTTCTGATCAAGAGTACGCTGTGTGCAAAATTGGCTGCCGCTTCTCATCAATTGTGTGAGTGTAATAATGAAAAAAAGTGATATTTGTAAAATTGTCCTTGAGTTTGAGAAAAGTGTTATATAAATGCAAATAATAATAATGTTAGTATGAAATTTGTCGAGGTATCTATTTGAGGGTACAATAAGTTGGCTGAAAATTATTTTGTCAGTGATTTTCCCAATGAACGGTAGATTTTAAATGGGTCTGTAATTATTTAAGAGCTGCTTCCATATTTTTCTTTTTTAATAGAGGCTTCACTACTGCGGTTTTAGTGAGTTAGGAAAAATGCCCGATAACAGTGAAGTGTTAACTATCTGAAGTAAGTTGGCTACTATTAAGTAAAAACATTATTTAAGAAACTAGTCAGTAAAGCATCAAGGTTGCAAGCAGATTGTTTAAAATAGCAACAAACTGGGACATTTTCATGACAACTTTGCGTGGTTATGGACAAATTGCGGACTCCTCGGGGGATAAAGACTACTGGCTTGTCTGACATTGAGAATTGTAGTGCTAAAAAAGGGTGCAAACCCATTACATCGTTCAGTTGATAAACAGACCCTGAATTAGTATGTTGTCAAAGTTCTTCATTTGTCAACCACCGTGAAGAGTATTTTGCTATTGTTAATGCTATTGTTGATAATGCCGGGGCGGGGGTATGGTAGCATTTCTCAATAGTGCTTTCTGCTAGCATAGCTTTAGCTTTAACTGGATGAATCATATCCATAACACTAACTTTCTTTGAGTTGAAGTTACCCAACAAATTACCCAATGGTGCCCGGCACATTTTTGCACCTGTGCTGTCAATTATAAAAGTGATGCACTGGGACTTAAGTTCTAGTGAGGCCCAAATATCAAAGATCACACAGTAATTATTTGATAAAGCTGCATCCTTAACAGCCTGATATGTTAAGACCATTTGAAATCACCAAATCCAGGGTGTGACCATGATGGTGAATGCTGCTAGCCACATGCTGAGAGAGACCAAAAAATCCAATAAGGCACAGAGATCCTTGGCATAATTGTCCTTGGGATTGTCAGTGTGTATGTTAAAATCACCAACAATTACAAAATGTTGAAAGTCAGTGGAAATAAAAGTCTGCAAATTCATCAATAAAATCTGCATTAAACTTTGGTGGCTGTTACTGTTACTAGTAATATTCTTGGCATCGCTTTCAGAACTGCACACAGATACTGAAAGGATGTAAAGTAACCAAATGATATCTACTTGCATTGGAAGTAGAGCATTAAGTAGAGAAGCTGTACCTTTCCAGCTAGTGCAAGAGACATAACATTTGGTGGTTCTGACTCGATTAATACAGTTGTGGCACTACATTCATTTAACCATGTTTCAGTTAAAAGCATAAAATCAAGTCCATGAGCTATAATAAAATCATTAATTAAATGAGATTTGTTTGTGAGGAATCTAATATTGAGAAGAGCTAACTTAAGGTGTGTGCTTTGCTCCAAAAGCTGTGGTTCACATCTTACATCCTGCAGATTGGACATATTTACAGTATCTGGCATGTACTCCCTGTTTTTGCTATTTCTGATAAGCACTGGAAAGGGAGACATTTACCTCATCAAGGGCAAATTTATATTAGTTCAAAACAGTGGTGCTTGGATAAATTTAGTTTTGCACTGGAGCTATAAGGCTAACAGCTAACCAGTAGTAGAAGTTTATGGCCACCAATTAGCTTCATGCACACTGCATGCTGAAATCATCCTACAGTGGCCTCATATTACATCATTTTGCTAAGAAATACCATTTCTACATAACAAAATCATAAAACAGCAGATTTAGTCTGTATTTAAAACTGCAAATATACAAATCAGATTCATACTAAGTCTACCTTATACTCAAATCACTTCTAACTTTCCATACAATCATGACCTCAGCACATACCTTTCTGCCTGAGTGTTGTGCTTACATGAAATAATAAAGTTGACTAATACCAAATTATTTGCAAAAAAGTAACATTATTCAGGCTTTGAGACGGTTGCTAATACATTTTGTAGCTATGTAATGTACTTTTGTTCATTTTTTTAACCTATCAATTTGTTCATACAGTATCATAATTTAATATATACTGCAGTGTATAACTGTGTTAATAATACTGTTCCAAATTTTAATTATAATAACCACATATGCTTACTCTTATAATAGTTGCTGTAGAAGTAAATAGCCTATTTCTACAGTCTCTCTGCAAAGCATGCTACAACACCATGCAGGCACAAGATGCAATGTTTGTTTAGCAACTTGCTAGTTGTAAAGACATGGTTAAAAGTAATGCTAGTTCACCCATGTTGTTTCACAGTGTTGTCTCAGCTGTAATCTTTGTATTTTTGGTTAGGTTTTTTTTATTATAAAAATACTTAAATAAATAAAATAGATGGACAAATTGATAGAGAAATATGTTGTGGAATGATTTTAGAGATTTTGTGTTTGTTCAATATACAATATTCAGTATATTTTAACTATACAATTATAGTACCAAAGACAATGATAATTTTACTCACATATATGATGATTGGACATTTTCATAGCATCATACTTTCATACCAGAAAAAAAACTATAAAAACAAGTTTACTTGTTTTTTACTAAAAGATCTCTTCAAGTTCCAAGTAAAATTAATAGCAACAATAACATGTGTAACATTCTTCTAGTTCAGTGAATGAATGAATGAATGAATGAATGAATGAATGAATGAATGAATAGGAGAAGCATATGTGCAATGACATACACGTTTACCTTGTAACTAGATTTTTTTGTCATTGATATACATGGGATAAGTGTGGTAGTTTTTAAGACATCATTAATAAGGTTTTCAACAAGATCATAGAACCTATCTGAAATCCCAAGAGATGGATAGAAGGCAGTACTTCCATCCTCTAGTTCTTCAGAAACACTTCAAATAAGGGAAGGTTTATCTGTTTACAGAGAAATATAAACTTAGTTCAACAAAGTCTGCTTAAAGTCTGTGATTATATGATGGATTATAGGAATATATAAGTAATTCTAGACCACTCTTAGCACTGCATGCATATTTGTAACATGGGCACTGAGAGATACATGGACAAACTTAAAGAATCCACCCAGAACTTTATCATCAATGTAGTCAACATAGTCCACCCAAGAGTCAGAGCTTTCCTCTGCTCTAAATCATCTTTTATTTTCCTAGACATAAGGGAAAAAATAAATTAATTATACAGGTCAACACAATTAACATGTTTTCATGCTTTAAAATTGGATGGATTAGTACTATTGTCAAGGCATGAAGCTTTTCTCCAGATTTCTTAATACTTTTGTACTTTTTCTCTACAGCAGGCCTTCTGTCAAAATCAAGAAGTGATTATTTTTTATTGTCTTTCCTCTCAAACATAGGACTTACTGTCCATCCCTATAAAAATATTGCAAAATAAAAGACAAAATTCTCATAAATTTTGGACTAATAAAATGTGACAGACATTACACTTCCTTACATTAGATTTACACTGCCAAACATTTAGATTTTGCCATTTGAATCCTGCTATGGAAGTAATGCATTGTGTCTCTCCTCTTCTTTATGTACTCTCACACACCTAAAAGTAACAACACAATAGCTTTCAGAAATCACTGTTTGTAAACATACAAATTTAATTCCATTCATCATTAGTTTAGTAAGTTTTTTAATAGTCATAATCACAATAATGTGCTATTGTTCAACAAACAGAAAGGTTCTTTATAAGATCGTCACCTTATAACATCACCTTGTTAGTTATAATGAAGAGACGCCTTAATTAAAAGACACCCAGTTTTCAGGTCTACATTTTAATCAGTCCAGATGCTCTAAGTTCTTAAATCTTAAATCTTATGTCAAAAGAAAAGGAAAAGAGGAGCTCAACCAGTCGTTCTTTTATGCACTGCAATGCTATCACCAAAACCTGAACCCGGGTCCCAACTCTGAACAGTAGAAAAAGTATCTTAGTTGATTGCCACTCTAAACATGGGCATCTTCCAAATGCTGTAAATGTGAATATACATGTTATACATAACTGAGATCCAATCACAATGTACAGAATAATCATGGTAGATGTTACAACTTTCAAATATATACTGTGGTTCCAGTATAAATTGATTATCAATTTAATGCCATTCTTATCATTCGATACACTAATATGAGCAATCAACCTTTGCTATTCCAGTATAGGGAGCTTCAGCATATGCTAACTGCTCATTTATGCTTTTCAGTTCTTTCTCAATTAGTGGAAACTCCACAGGCAGTACTGTAGCTCAAACCTGAAAAGCAGCACTCAAAGCATAAGATCACCCGAATATGCATTGCTTTTCATCCATACCTGATTGTGCCAGGACACAGCAAGGTCCAAACTGACAACATATTTTCTTAAAATTTCATATTTGTGCACATCATCTGTGACTACCTTAACCACTGATCCATAATGAAGCCAAACATATCAAAGAGCTGTTGACATAAAAGGAACAACATAAAAACATGCAAGAGGTCATTAGTTAATATTAACTCCCCTACTACTTAGTACTCTCAATTATTATATTTAATGAACAAAAGAAAAATGTAGAAATTGCTGAAAAGTTAGGGGTTTTGGCAGAAATAGAACTCTGTGGGCAGTTGACAGTTGATTGTATATCTAGGAGATGTACAATCATCAAAAGCCTGGCAATGGATAGTCCCAAGCCTTCTCTCATGGTGTAGAATTTGGTTCTGAAGTTCTCCGAAGTCTGTATTGAAGATCTGCAACATTAGAAAGAATTCTAAATCTTATTGTGCTTTGAAAGCTCCATGACCTTTTTTGGTTTTGGTTATCAACATTTGTGTCAAAGTACATATCTCAAACATGAAACATTGTAAAAGCAAATTAAATAAAGCAGGTGATACATGCAATAATTAGTTAAAAGGCAACAATATTGCAGACTTACCTTACCAGCTATCTATTGCATATTTGCATTCAGCAAACATCTTGATGAGCTCAAGAACTTCCTCATAAATTCAAAAGACTAAGGTAGCCACTTTGTAAACCTCCTAGAAAGCAAAGGTTTAACATGTACTTAATGTTGAAACCTTTATCAATTTTGAAATATGTTGTAACCTTATTTTGTGAACAGCACAACTGCTATACACAAATTTATCTGCACCTGAGTTGTTTGGATACATTTTTTGCAACATTTGCAATCTTGTGAACACAAGATATGAGGGGAATTCCCAATTTTGTTTTCCCATCCTGAACAGTAGATTTATAAGTATTATTGAGCATGTAAGTTATGTGAAGACAATATTATAGATATTTTAAAATCACAAAAAAAGAGCAGAGCTTATATATCACATTTACCTAAAGTAGTTGTCCATAACCATTTTACACTTGTCACAGGTTTTTCTGAGCACAAACAATCTAAAGACAACTATGGTGTATACTAAGATACGTTTGATACATACCTGCTGGTGTATGCATTCTAAATTTATGAGTCTGTTATTGCAGAAATCTAATTCTTCTTTAGGTAATGGATTGAATCCATCTAATATTGGCTGAGCTGAGGCTTTATTTAGAACCTCTGATACTTGATGGGTCCAGTCAATTATCATTGTCTCAAAGGCATGCATCAAGCTGCTGTCAGTGGTGAGACATTCTGAAATGATGAAAATGTGAACGTTCAGTTAAGCCAAATAAACTGATGAAACCAGTTTTATAGTACTGTCAATGGAAGGTATTAGATACCATAAACTGGCCATTACACACCAGTCTATGTTAGTTCACAACAAATAGATATAGCTAGATTGAGTTAAAGTAAATCTAACCGGTATGTGTCTCCAATGGCATTTGAATGTTTAGGTTATGGAAGGAATGTCCTTCCTTCAGTCTGACCTCCCATTACAAAAACTTCATTCTTCAACTTATGCACACGATCTACTGCTACACTGGGCCAAATTTTCGTGTTGTCTTTATTTTTGCGCGAACGTTAAATCACCTGTAAAGGAAAAGCGTAGTTAACGTGAGCTAGCTGCAGTAATTTCAATAGATTCTAATTAACTTCTCTTCTGCTAAACCAACCTCAATTACACCGATCACTACATTCACGGGTTAATTGTAACGTCTCCATTCGAATATTATCCTTGTTTATTATTTCAGTTTCCTTTTTAACAAAGTAAACAATTGTTTTTAAGTGTCTGGGGAAAGCCGAAGCCAGCAACAAGTTGGCAGGCAGCAAAGTTCTGGTTTTTCAAAAACGTTCCCGATGATGGTACGATTCACCTCGGCGGCAATTTTTTTTGCCAGGTATCTTGTTTCAGCTGTAACGACTTTGAAGTAATATTTTGCAAAAATTAGATTCTTTCGTCCTCGACCTCCATATCGTCATCTGGGGTTTACTAGCTGGTCAGTTATGCTAGGTAGCTACCTAGTTTTAAAATAACGTTCGCTTATTGCAGTAGACCACTGAACTTGTCGCTTAGTTGTCGCTGTCCCGGTCTTATATCTATGTAAGGAAATAATTCCGTCCTCTTTGATAAGGTGCGTCCCGAATATGTACTACACACAAATACTATGAAGTAAATAGTATATACTAATCTTAATAGCGGGGACGTCAGTACACATATATGAATAGGGCACTAAACCCCCCAGGAGATTTGCAGAAATTAAATATAACCACACCTGCCCTAAATGCTGTATTGGTTAATGCAAAAATCGTTTTTGGTTGCTTTTTAAGTAATGTTACATTAGCGTTTGTCATCAGGGTTCCTCTGTTATCTTAATGGTATTTTCATTAGCATGTCAGTGTGATTTTATTTTGGACAATTATAACAGACATCCAGATTTTGTATTTTGTTTACTTTTATGTTTAAGTTACATAGTCTTCGGCAACATTCTCTGATACGGAGATCCTGTCTCGCGCATAGCGAGACAAAAAATTATTGAGATTTTAGCAAAGCAGTACAGAGCGATCGTAATTGTCAGAGGTTGCCCAAACTTTAAATCTTTCCGATTCAAATTGTGATTTCAGAGATGTTGTACGTAGCATCACCTCTCCCAGGTCCAAGTGCCCCTTTATCTCAGTATATTCTAAATTTGGACACGATGATACGGTTGAATAACAGTTACGTTTGCTCACAGAGAAGCTCACGGTACTGCACACTGACTTGACGTCCTTAGACTACTTCTCCTGCTGTTTTCAGTTAGGCTTCGGTTTGCGGTTGTCAATTAGCTGTCACAAATCTGTTAGCTGGAACTGTCTTGTAGGTGATATAATGCGGTTATCTGATTTTCATTGACACACACACACACACACACGACCCTTCCCTTCTGTTAATATCTTGCTCTACAAGTCAATCTGTATTCAAACCAGACTATTCAATTAAACTAGACAAAGTGGTTTTCACCCCTTAATAGACTAATCATTGAAAAATGGATGATATACCAGAAAGGGATATTAAGTGTTCACCTAATTTATTGATGTAATTTGAATACGCAATAGCTTTAGCCATCTTAGGTAGTAATATTCCTGTTCATCTTTAGATAAATCCTTTAGACCTGAAATTTCTACCATTGGAATGACACGCGACATCTGTGGTTTACAGGCTACTACACTGATAACTACTGGAATGCAATTGATAGAATGAAGATCAACATGCTTACTTTCTTTGAAATTTTAACATGTACTAGTCATGCTGATTTGAGTACCTACTCTAAAAACCCAGTCATAGAAGCGCAGAGCAGGGAACGTGTGTAGTTTTAACTTTTTAAAATACTTGATAAAATCCCAGCCAATACCAAACCACTGGTCTATTTAAGATATAAAACCAATCTAGACAACCTAAAAACTATTTACTCAGCTTTTGTGCAGTAAACTTGGTGCCATCTGTGTACCAATTTTATTTTAGCACAAGATAACATTGACAATCAAATAACAAGGGAAAGTTCCTCTCAAACTCATTTTTATACAAACATACATTCTGACAAAAATATAAATTATTTTAAGTATATACAGCATTGATAAATTATCTGGGATGTAACGTTTCTCAATTATCAGTGCACTTGAACTGAACAAGCATATGTTAGTCTGAGGCTTACACACTGAATTTGTACTCTGCAACAACAAAAATCAATGAATAAACATTTAAACCAAACATTTCTTTTAAAAATATGATGGCCTGATACACATTTTGGAAAATAACTGTTTTGAATCAGCAGTTTGCTTTTTGAAATTTAACGTTTCATCCATGAATAGATCCCAGATAAAAACAACCATTCCACAGTGGATTTCCACAGTGAACAAGGTCTAGTTACTGAATTATGACAAGCTAAAGCAAAAAGCAGCCAAGAGAAATAGTGCTAAAGTGAAATGCATGAAACAGCCTTTGTTCCTTCAAAGCCTACTGTAAATGAGTACTGTAAGCATCATAGTACTATTCTAATTCATCATTAAAACGTTGGGAACAGCAAGAAACAAACTGATTTTAAAAAGGTACGATTTGTACGTCAGGCAAACAAACTCAGGCAGATATGCAAAAATACAAATGTGATCTCCCTTTTAAATTTTTTTTTTAAAAGAGGAGGCAGCTTTAGAGCAGCATCACAGCAGATATTAGAAAAGCAAAAAATTACTGGAGGCAAGTCAATTATTTAAATGCGGTTATAT
Source organism: Electrophorus electricus (assembly GCF_041902795.1). Taxonomy (NCBI): domain Eukaryota; kingdom Metazoa; phylum Chordata; class Actinopteri; order Gymnotiformes; family Gymnotidae; genus Electrophorus; species Electrophorus electricus. Next base: position 6,261,919 of record NC_137511.1, on the reverse strand, counting down.
AAGATACAGAACTGCAGTGGTTTATTAGAAGTTGTGGAAAAATAAGTACATTTTCTTCATCTACATATGTATTAAAGAAAAAATAAACTCAGAGGAAAGGTTTTGATGGTATCTAGGTTAGAAATGTTTGATTCATATGCCACATTGTCAGACCTGCTGATCAGGGTATAATCTGGGATGTATTCAAAGTCCCAAGCAAGAAGAACAGCCTTGGAACGACTGACTAAAATAATCAAGTACACAGAAAACATATATTGTGTAACGTTCTGCCATTTTGTAACACTGTTTGAAGGCCTCTATTGTTTAAAGACCACTCCATTGTCTCTCCAGCTCCATCACATCACATACTGATCTAGGCTTTACATGCCCACTTATGTAATGATCACTTCAGAACCATAGAAGCAACCCTGATGAAGCATTCATGAAAAGAAACTAACAGACTTATGGCTCACACAGACTCCCAGTGTTGGTAACCTTCTCCTCAAAACACCAGGAAATTCCTGAGCAAAACAGGTCCAGTGCAGGCTCATGGGTTTTGGGGGTTAATTTGTTCACTTCCCAAACCATAGGCCTATTTTCAGGTCCACACATGTTCTTTGTTAAACATGGAGCAAAGTCTCAGAGATGAGTGCTCCTACTGCCTCTTTATAGAGGACACCTTCTTCTTTCTGGCTGCAAGCATTTCATAGAAGGGGTCCCTGCTGATGGCAGCTCTGGAAAGAGATGGTAGAAAATAAATTATTTACAACAGAACCCTGTCCAGTCATTATAGACAGACACGAAATCTTGGACCACATCTCAAATGTATGTGTATGACTTCTAAAACTGTTTACTTTTTAGTAAATATATTTAGAACACAAGTTACTTTCTCTCCCCCCCCCCCCCCCCATGTGAAAACTCTCAAGAAAGTGAAAAGTATAGTATATTTAATATCTCATTTTAATTTAGGTTACAATCAAATCCCCCCCCCCCCCAAATAATAAATATATTATTAGCCATAAAGGCTAATAATGTATTATAAATATAGTCTTTGAACTTTGAGTGTTAAGACCAGAAGACCACTCACTTGATACTGTTGATCCACTCCTCCTTTTCCTCAGTGGTTGGGGCTGAGATTCTGTAAAATGTATGATTACCTTCCACCACCCTCCCATCCGCTTCAGTCTTACAGGCCTTGATCACTTGATCCTTACTGTCTGGGATAAAGAGCTCAAAGCAGTTCTGTAAAGAGAGTCATTAACTAGACTAATAGAAAATAGCAACCTGTCCAAATGTGTAGATAGGTATGCAGTGCAAAAGTAGTACATATACAGAGATAACAGGACAACAAAAGCATACTGGTTTCTTTGAATCCTCCACTTCCCTAATGCTGAGATTTTCCAGGGGAATGATCCCTCTTGGTTCTTTATCCTTAAAAACACAAATTAATAATAAGCCTAAAAAGAAAACAACTGCAAACAATCTAATTGACCACAAAATGCTGGGTTACTTACTGTGGTGTATTCAAAGTAATAAAGACAATTATCTGTTAAGATGAACCATCTTCTTTTCCATGTTTTTACTCGTCCTCCTGTACAAAATGGGTTAACAGGTCAGTGAATTAATGTGATCACCTAATAGTAAGGTGAGTCAGAACTGGGTTAACATTTGAGAAGCAGATGAGAGCAGCAGCAGCAGAAAAATGCAGAATGATGAGGTTTGGGGTACTGCAGCAGACAGATGTATGTATGGTTAAATCACATTAGGGCATTTAAAATGGTTTGCTTAGGATCCCAACAAGAATTTTTTTTAAAAAAGCACTGAATACCTCAGTATGAATGCAAAGATAATTGAAAAGTATGAGATGGGGGTGGTGGGGGGGGGCAGTAAAATGTGAATTCTCATTTTATATGGGTGGGGCCATCAAGTTTTCGATTTGGGTGGGGGTAGGAACCCTACAAACCCTACGCAAACAAATAAGTTGTTTTGTGGGAGTAAATATTTGTGCTGGGTTGGTAGACTAACATGAGTCAGACTCTTTCCCACCTTTTCAAACAGATCCATGGCACTGACAACTACTGCATAAAATTCTACACAAACTGGTTTTAGTCTAAGCAGTCTTTCCTAATTTTTCCTAATATTTTAAAAATGAATTGGAAAACTAAAAAAGACCCCACTTTGTGAATTAGCCCTCAAAAGTGATGAAGTAAACTTCACCCTCTAAAACCTAAAGTAAAATTCCACAATTTTTGGTTTTAGGAAAACCAATTTGTGCATGTTTTACTTTGACATTATGCAAATTGTGTTTTGTGGAAATGCATGCTTCTAAAGATACAGTAAATAAATTATCCCCCATAGACCTCCATAGCACATATGACTACATCTGGTTCCAGGTTCACAATGGTCTTATGCAGCTAAACAGTTTAAACAGTATAACCCCTACTCCAGGTTATACAGGCTGTGTGGAATATGAATGACTATCATCACATTTTCACAGATTAACTTTGGAATTAAGTCATTATTTACCCATTAGCTTGTTTATTTAATATTAACTTTAGTTACCATTGTTCCACCATCTGAGAAAGAGGCATGATCAAAGATCATTTCTGAGAATCAGACCTGGAGTCAGTTTGAGCATATCCAGCTTTCTACAAACTATATACTCAATTGATTACTGGGGGGAAAAAAAATATGTAAAGATCAGCAGTAGAATACTACTCAACATTCAAACAAGTCCAGAAACTATTTCTGTTCTAGATCAGAACAGATCTTACCATGCTGGAAATAACAGCACTAGTGTTGGATAACACTGTGCACATTCTTTTTTTTTTTAAAGCAATGTTGCCATGTTCTGCCTTGTGGAACTTTATAGGAGGTCATTTTTGCACTGTGTGTCACCTTAGAAGCAAAATTCCCTAGGTTTTTTTTTTTCCCCTTTAAACCAATATTAGTTCAGTTATATGGGACAGAGGGAGCACATCAATGATGAAGCTCACACATTGCAAGCACTGCAGAAATGCACAGGAAATGCCACATCAGCCTTATGGAACAAATGAAATGAGACCATAAGCAAAATAAATTTCATTTGAATAAAATGAAATACTTGTTAAATTCAAATGGCCAAAAAAACCCAATTCAACAAAGGAGTTAATAATGAGAGCAAGGCACCACAAAAGCACCCAGAAGCATAGCTTTTTGGCTAAAAGAAGAATCAGTTTACATACCTCCTGAAGAAAGAACATGGAGAACAAAAATAAATAAAAATGGAAGAAAAAAAGTGAAAATATATATGAAAATCATAAAAAAAAAATCATGTTGTATAAATTTTCACCATTATGAATTCCCACCAGATGGCAGCCTAATCTTATAATATTGACCTCCTCTACATGCTATTTGATTGGTTTCTTTGACTCACCAAGCAGTGCTCTGAGCTGACACAACATGAGTTGATATGTGCACACTGATATCAATTTTTTAAATTCCAATTAAGTTCATGCTTTACTAAATTTTTATAGGCTGTGTAATCTGGAGATCATTGCTGAAATAAGCATTCATAGCCAAATGTTGCCACTGTAGAATAATATGGGGAGGTTTTCTCTGCTGCAGTTGAACTGTTTAGTTGTACCAGTTGTATTTGCAACTTTTACTGAACTGAAAAACTCTGGGGGGGTTTTAAATTCTCACAAACCAATTTATATACAAGCAACACAGAATATCACTCACCACCAGTGGAAGTCACAAAGCTCCTATAGCCAACTGTTCTAAAACCTTTTGGGTGGTGGGACCCTGCTCTGGACCAGACAGCACCCCCTCTGCTTACCCTCAGCCTCAGAGTAAGCCTAGACGCTCACCTAATTTCAGCAGCCATCCCTCCCGGTCTGGGTTAAAGAATGTGTGGGTCAGGTCATTGCCATCATCCTCAGGTATCTTAAAGGGTTCATTCTTGATACTCTCGTACAAGTTCTGTAGGTGTGGGTGAGTGGCGGATAGGCAGATAAAGATGTGAAAAATTGACCTGTGCAAAAACCCACTGAACAGGCACCATGGTATTTGCCGTACATGTATAGGTTAAACTATTTTTTTTTAAATTATTTCTCAGATTTCTATCTGATTAAGGCAATAGAACAGAAGAGGGAGTTATAGCAAATAACATCATGGCTATGATTTAATCTTAGATTATTCATAATTAAGTGTTCTATTGCTTTTATGGAATGGTTTTAGTATGTAAAAAAATGAGAGTTCATGTCAATATCAATTTCTTCTGTAAAAAAAAGAAGTTAGCAGTAGTTTGGAGAAAAGCAACAGTTGTTACTTAGCAACCAGTGGTTAGGAGCATAACTAATAGTGAAGTAACCATGCTGTTATCAGATATAACACCACATATAAAATGCTTTTCAGCTAGTCACATTGGTCGGAACGGACTACTGTATAATACACATTTAAATGTGTGATAAGATGCAGCAGTACTGTAACGAGGAACTGACCCTAAGTAAATCCTCTGGTAGGTCCCCACCATCGTTGATGCCTCTGTTCATGGCGATGAAGCGCTCCGCTGTTGGCTTGTCCTTCACGTTAGGGTTGTGCAGGCTCGTATTCAGCATGATGATGGCAAACGAAAGAACATAGCAAGTATCTACAGAGAACATCGAAAGACAATTTAAACTAGTGCCATCAGCCTTCAAATGGAATAAGACTCCGCATTTATGGAGGGGTTTTTTGCATTTATGTAATAATTTTAACAGTTTAGCACATGGTCATAAAGAATTCACATGATGGATGTTAAGATTATATCCACTCACTGTCTAACAATCTTTCAAAATATAAATGTTGATCATGATAAGCCAAATAGCCTGGTAATAGGAGAGCACTGTAATCATGCAATTCTACAAGTGCTTTCCATTCCCAGGAAAGACCACAATCGGTGGCATTCACAGACAAGAAAGCACATTAGCCTGGCAGAGAACAGTGCTGATGAGGGCTGAGCAAGAGGGCAAGCTCATGTATGAGTAACTATGTGAGTGGGTGGTGAGAGAACGCAGGGGGAGGTTTGGGGCTTACAAAAGAAAATGCACCAGTAAGAAATGTGAATCGGAACTGTAGAATGATATAAACCAACTTCCAGCAAACAAATGCACCCTCACCTGTGGACTGAAAGACTCCAGGGTTGCACTGACAGTAACGCTGGGCAAAAGCCTCCATCATGCGATCTATCTTCTGAGCTTCGCCTGGTAACCGGAAACTCCACAAGAACTGTCTTTATGGTGCAATAAGGCAAATATACTTAATCATTATATCACTATGATATTAATATATTATGAAATCATTAAAATATTAAATGTTACTTTAAAAAAAGAACTACCACTCTAGTTCCAACATCTTTCTTATTTATCATTATCATTTCACTATAGGGTGAGACATGCTCTGTTTGATTCAAACAAATAGTACATGTCCAGAGGTTTTTAAGAGCAGTTAAAACTAAATATCCCTGTGATGGAGACCATCACCCCCTGAAGAAGACGGCAGTGAAGGAGACTAAATGGGTACTCTGGCTGCTGGGCCAGAGAGAGGGCTCTTTGGTCCAGTTGTCAGAGCACATGCTCACTGCTTGTAAGACCTGAATTTATGACCAGGTGTGCTTGCTGCCCTCTAATCGATTCACACACAAAAGCAGCTTTTTTTTCACCCTCGCTATCCTCACTGTCCTCTGTCAGCGACACATATACTGAGTTTATTAATGTCTCCTAATGCTTGGAAAGTAAATGTTTGCATTAAACATGAGCCATAACTTAGATAGTTGGGCTCTAGCACCCTTACAGGTCTACAATGTCCTGTAGCACAGAACTGCCAGTAGTTCTTCAGATCACTTTCTTTTACGTGAGGTCAAGTTATTAAGCGTCATACACCGAGAGAGAGTTTCAGAGTACAGGTGCTATCTGACTGATCTACCATTTCTTCTTTCAAACTCAGTCTAAAAATCTCTCTCTAATTTGTGTTATTTTTTATATTACCTGCTACTTCTCTGTAAGGTGTTCAATACAATTTTATTGTTATTGTTGCTGTTTTTGTAATTATTAGCAGTATCGCCTAAGAACTGTTTCATAGATTTTTACCTGAGAGCCTGGACCAAGTTCAGATCTGTGAATTCATGAAGTTCCACGAAGGCATGAAGGACCTCTATATTGAGCTCATCTCTGGAACCAAGAGGATAAAGAATAAATGATCACTGGTATAGTATGATGACCGAATAACAAATTACAACACCAAAATATGCTCATCAACCATTTGTACTACATTAAATTACATTATTGTTGTTCATTTTGTGAGACTGCAAGGCAGGTGGTGACCCTAATACTAAGTCAAAAGGATTAAGAGTATAATTGATCTAGGCAAGTAAAGGATTTTTAAAATGTTGCCATCTTAAAAGATCAACGATTATACAGGCTTCACAAATCCACAACTGTGGCTTTAATTTAACATGCATAATTCTCACAGGCATTAACTAAGAATAATCAATTTTTCGATTATCCATAAGATGAGTTATCCATAACTGAATTCAGAATTCAGAGAAGCAATCTGTTTTGGAAATGGTGTCCATGGTTACCAACACTGGCCCAACGCACCCAGAAAGAAAATGGGACGTGTCAGTTGATTTCAGTGAGCTGTAAATGGATTAGCCTACTTTGACAGAATAGCCATTTGACACTCCAACTCCCCAAACTCCTTCCTTCCTTCCTTCCTTCCCTCCCTCTCACTTACGCTCGAAGACTATGTGCATGCCTCACCATCATATTTCCTAAGTGTGTGTGATGGGATAGGGATGGATTGATGATGAGAACGAGGGCAGACACAGTCTCCAGCCTATTTGTTGGTGTTTTTGTTGAAAACAAGTAAATATCTCTCTTTTCTGTTTTAATACGTTCACAACAGAAAAAAAATTTTTTTAAAATCAAACTGAACTTGTTGACAAACCCAGATATAACTGGAAAATAACAAAACTGGACACCAGCTCCAATGTTCTTAGTTCTGGTCACCTGGTGCTGATAATCCATTTGCATCCATGAAGAAATGTGTACTGGAGCTGTAAAGAAAACTACAGCACTAAAAACAGAGGAAATGGCCATTCCGATTGACATAGATCAAGGCTTGTGACAAACAGAAATGCTTTTGTTGAGGGCAAACTAATGACAGCTGATGTAATGTTCCCTTGAGCTTAGACTCCAGGAACAGCAGCACAATCTCACCATGAACCAGTGAAAACAGAATTAGCTTGTGCCTGGTTCCTCTCAAACAATGTATTCTTCTTTGCCATCTCTAAGTTTACAGCGTTTAGCTGACACTTTTATCCAAAGCGACTTACAATTATGACTAAGTACAACTTCAGCAATTGAGGGTTAAGGGCCTTGCTCAGGGGCCCAACAGTGGCAACATACCAGTGGTAGGGGTTGAACTGGCAACAAGTTGAGTACCTCAACCACTGAGCTACCATTGCTCTGAGCTACCATTAACCTCTACTTGTGTTAAATGCTAAACAGTCCATTCTAGGATAAAATGGTTCATGGCTTATGAACCATCTGACAGCATAGCTACTTTGTGTTCAGCACAGCATATTATCGTCAAAGCGAATATTAACTTTTAAATATTAGCTGTTTAACTTTCATAAATAGAAAAATTATGACTCATTCATAATTTCTCCATTTATCAAAGGTCACTTGTGAGGTCTCTCTGATGTCAAGCAATATGTGCATAATGAAAAATGACAAATCATCTGGTAAAACACTGACTCAACCTATATAAGTTCCAAGGAAGGGAGAGGTAATCCACACAGGGATGGTGGTCCAGTTTCCTTTTAAAGTAACCGCCAGATGGTAATGGTAACACCTGGGGAGCACTAAAAGCATTCAAATGTGACACTTTACACTACCAGTTTACCAACCGTTACATCAGCTAATCACTCACCTTTCACCAAGATAATCTCCAATTGCCGTCTTGTTGAGGCCCTCACCCTTGTAAAGGAATTGAGCAATATCTTCACACGTGTTTTTCAGTAGGTCATTCTCAATGAGGAACTGTATCCCCTGAGAAGAGACACCACAGTCAGATCACAGATGGACTGCCAGCATCTGTGTCATTACCAGAACTACAGCACATGGCTTAGCTCTAACTAACTTCATAAGGCTATCATAAAATACTACCTATATTTTTCTTCTGAGTTTACCTGTATGTCTAACTTCTGTATAAGAGTAATATTGGATATATTATTTGGTATATTACTCAGGTCAAATGAGTGACCTGTGAAGTGACAGGTATTTAATGATACCAAAATTTTAAAAGTAAACCAGGTGAACTATATATTGGGGAAAGGCATCGTCTAAGCATAAGTAGACCATAAAATGTCCTCCATGTCAAACACAAAGGCAGATGAAAGAGGCACAAATTCTGAGACACAATTAAACACACACACACACACACTACCTTTTTGGGATCCATATTGAATTTCTTTCGGCCCATGGCAACCTGCTTATTCCTCTGCATGTTTTTCCTGTGAGTATGAAGGTGTCAGGGCTGAATCAGAAACATTTCTTTCTTCTTTAGCAATGCATGAAGCGAGCAAAGAGCAAGAGCCATATGATGATATGATGAACCTCCTCAATCACCTCAATCACCTACTGCCTTCCTATGTCTGTCTTATTTTCCTAATATGAGCATTAATAACCACTGGGGCCCAGTGGTATTGCTGGTTGGATGTATTACTTTTAGCAGTGGGGAGTATCTGGGATGTTGCAAAAGTAGAAACGCTGCTGCTTTTACATGTAAATCTTTAAACAAAATCTTATGCTTCCAACCAACAGATTGTGTAGCATAATCCTACTAACTTCTAGTTTTGTAATTATAGCTTGCATATTGACGATGATAATGTCAGTATGATAATTCTTACTCAGATTCTGGTTTATGATAATACAGATTTGACCTTCCAATTCCCCTGCATGCTATGAGATCACATTTCATTTTTAATGTATGAGCTGATGTGAAAGGTATGTATGAAGTGTTTCATGTTGTACTACAATGTCAAACAGCACATCATTAAAGCACTATGTTTACATTATATCTACCATGATCTGAATGCATCACTGAAACAGTAAACTGCTCTGGAAGGCTGACAAAGGGCAGGGTTTTGTACCCAAGCCTTTTAGGCAGGAACCAATTCTATATAAACTGTATAAACATCTGATACAGTTTGACCAACAAGAGACCAATTTATGACTTCTGATTTGATACAATCTGATTTTCCAATGCTTACAAATTACATTAAGAGCTTGCATTACTGAACAGTGAGTTTTGCCATAATGTAAACGTAATGTATATTTGAAATGTTTTATTTAAGGGAGCCTATAAAGCTTATGAAATATCAGATCCAGCATCAAAACCTTTATAGCCAGAATCAAAAATAGGTAGGAAGAGTGTAGAACACACTCCACCAAAACATGTACAACAGTAATAGCAATACTACTATTTCTAACAAGAACAACAACCACAACCACCACCAACCTTTCTTCAGTGGAACCCAGGTTTTCAATCTCATTCGTCACTTCTGCTATCTCATTCTTGAGTTGCTGGGGGGGACAGGACAGAGGGAGAGGGACAGAGGATGAGTGAACTAAAACAAGGAATATTAATGTTAAGGCTGGTCTTGCTAAGCTCCCCAACATTCTTCTTAATGTGACAAGGAATGCTTGAGACTTCTATGACTCAAAATGAATATTAACATTACAACAATGACTATGCAGGCATTAATAAGACATTTCACTATATCAGCCCCGGTCTAGCCCTTGCATATAATCCTCAAGTTAAAAAGGGTGAGAAAGTAGGCTTAGTACGAATGAAACAAAAAGAAGGGGGGGGGGGGGGCTGTCATTTTAAAGGCGAGGTTATGAGGAATTCTTTGAGCTCTTTGACTAGCTGGTGATTCAGTAACTAACATGGGGTGCTTGCTGGTGCAGTGTCAGGTGTAACACACTCACTGGGCAGGTCATCACACACACAAAAAAGCCCTAGAAGATCAAGTGACAAAATAAGTAAAGAATTGGCTGACAGTGGCTCATTCATGTGTGCCATGGGTAGCATATGGGACTGTAATTGGCTTTCTGCGGTGTGGACTATTATATGGATGTGTGTGTGAGTGGATAAGTGAATTACTGTGCATGTAATCCATTGCACTTAGGACCAACCCATTAGCTCCATCCTCCTTTGTAGTGGAGCTGTAGCAGTACCTGGGTATACACCAACTAGGTGATTGTGTGGGGGCTGGTTTGCAGACTCTGTCTAATATCCATACTGCCTGCATAAGCAAGCTACAATCATCTAGCAGCCCATGCCTGGATCAATACTACTCATATTACAAATCTATACAGGATACATACCGATGCATAATTACCCTCCCAATGGCCCATACTTTAACACATACTGAGGTGAAAGCAAGAATCCTTTTAACACCAGACCCAACCCTATTATGGCCAAGCACCTCTCCTCCTACAGTGCGTGACCCAGAAACCTTGCTTCAAACTCAGCACACAAACTGTAAATGCCAGGCCTGTTCAAAGGCAGCAAGAGCCTGAAATAAAACACAAACCTGATAACCTCCTTGTTTGAACAGAAAGAACCACATGCATTTATACAGTTAGAGATGTGACTATGGGTATCTTAAGTCAATCATCTAATAGAAAATAATTTCAAGCCTACAATAAAGTTTATTAAAGAAACAATTAGTGGCAGCATGAAAGAATAATTTTATAAGAGTACACGTGCCTCTTCCACTGACCTGTCTCATACAGGGAGCATTTGAATAATTAATTTCAGTCACAGCACAGGCTCATAAAAAGATGAATTAGGAACTAAGTGAATGCTCTGGTTTGCTTTTTCACTTGAGGGAAGACATAAGGCAATTACTAAGGGAAAGGAAGGCATTTACAGACTGAATAAAAATGGTTGCTTAACAAAGTTGCTAGGTTGTGAATGTCTCTGAATGGCAGCCATGAGCTCACCATCTTGACATTTACGCAAGTCTCTTTTTCATGAGCATCAACCATCAAGTCTGGATCACAGTCCCACCTGAGAATGTGCTGATGTCTGACATGTTTTTATGGATTATACAAACACTAAAAAGCAGTCCCCACATACACAATCAACCAATAACCATTGCAATATCATGAAAGAAACCAAGTTCACAAAGCACACTGGACATCTGATCATTCAACCTTATCACAATGAAACTAACTTTAGCTTATCAATATATTAACCTTGTTATTTCGACCTCTTCGAATGAACAAAAACAAATATATAAATAAATAGTATTTGAACTATTTATTTTAGTCTAATTACAAAATTCCATATAGTGACAAACAGAAAGGTAAACAGAGAAATATAAAGATTTTTTTATGCCCTGCACTCATTCATATACACTGAAGACTCTCTGAAGAGATAAATGGACAGGAAGCACTTAGACTGATCAGTGTTAAGCTTAGGACAAGAAACATCGGCCCAGAGAGGGAGCATCAGATCCACATTATCAATCAGCTCCAGTTATTCCCAAGTGGAAATGACAGCTGCGCTGGATACCATCAGTAACTAGATTTGTAAAGGAACTTAACTGCAAGCACAGCTTATGAAGTGAGTTGGATCAATTCAAAATCTGACCATTTCTGGTTCAGTGGCCAAAAACAAACTCTAACACAGAGGGCTAATGATTTCCAGTGTAACTTACTACTGCGTTAGAATACATTAGGATGGCAAAACATCAGTGCTATTAACTCAAGGTAATTAATTTTACATATTTCCCATTTTGAGGTTGGTGCTAATTCTACATAGCATGCTTCATATAAAACCTTGTAAAGCCTATGAAAATCATAAAGAAAGAGAAATATTGATATTTTTTTAAATAATAAAATGTTTTTTGTTAGTTTTTTTTTTTAAATACTGTATTGGATTTATTACACCCTTACTAATTGCTTATTATTTTTTCAGTACTTCCGTCGTTGGCAATGCTCTATTTCTGGTTCAACCAGCAAACACTTGGAGAACAAGCCCTGAGACCTATCAAACAAGTAGAGCTGTTTTACTAGCCCTTTGTCTTCTAGGGCAGTATGTGGGTGGCCCTCTCCTCCCCTTTTAAACTGTGGCAGCTGGTGCATACAAGTGTTGGGGCTGAGGGTGATCAGGGAATGATGAGTTACATGGTACTGGAATGCTGACTGAACCAGGTTGCCTCACCTACAAAAAGTCTCTGAAACAACTTCCCACCAGAGCATCACATGGCTCATCAGCTTGGAACATGTGAAGTTCTAGGCACTGTAAACCCTGTACATTATCCCAGCCAACAGTTCTTCAACAAAGTTGGCAGCGCTGTACTCAACAACTGCCACTTACACCCCCCCTTACACACACACACACACACAGTCAGGATGGGATAAAACTAAGGCATGTCAAATACTCAGTACATAGACTCCCTCACTGTAGTTCATCATGAGACTTCATGTGATGCTCCAAGGGGATCGAGTTAATAAAGCAGTGCTTTTATCAACTGTTATGCCAACAGAATTCCTCATGTGTTTTTGTGGTGTTTCCCCAACATTACTTTTACAACAATGATGCTGAGATCACTTGTGGTCAGAATAGGGAAAAAAAATGTGAAAAATGTGCAATCAAAAAGGATGATATTAAATCAAAAGAGAGGGGAACACAATGAACAGTCAAACAAAAATTCCCTAGTCAAACTGTGTGTCTGTCATTGTACTAAGGACATATATTGTGTTTATATTAAATTTCCTGCAAAGCTCCAAAACTATGCTGGTGTAGTCACCTGTACGGATGGAAAGACATCATTTTTTCCTCAAGCTGTTACTAGCATGCAATGCAAAGGGCACTCAGGGAATGACAAATGAATGAGGGGTCACACGGTGCCGATACCAATTCACATGGTATGCAAACAAAATTCCATTAAGGTTTACTCAATTGATTAAGTCATTTGAGGAAACGAAGAGGCCAAAGAGTTCAAGCCTTAGAAGAACCAGAGATCAGTATTCCAACTGCATAAAACAGCAGCGTAACTGAAGTTGCAATACCATCTGTTTTAAAGTCCATTGACCCCCATCAGCAATGCACATCATAGTCTTTTACTCAGCCATACATGTGGCCCATCATCCCTTTACACTAAAACTGAAAATACCACAGTCTTGCCTTTGTCCATCCGAGCCTTTTGATTCATGGCTTATTAAAAGTGCAAACCTAGACACTGCAAACTTTAAAGGGGTAATTAAAATATGCCTCTAAGATTTTAACAAAGAAAATAAGTGCAAATGTTTAAGACCATGGGCAGTTGGACCCACAAGAGGATGGCATTATCATTACAAACTAGTTGGTATTTATGATGAAGTTACATAGTAAGACCCCCATGAGCCTTTGAACCATCCAGTCTTACTATGTGTTTAAAACACCTCCCTGTGGAGAGGCTGCTGTAAAACGGGTAGAGAATACTCACCTGTATATCCTCAAGCAGCTCCTGCTTACGCCGTCTTATGTTTTCCAGCTCCTGCTTCTCCTCTGGAGTTAGGTCATCTGGTACTGGGAAGCAAAGGGAAAGAATGATGAGCATGTGACAAAGATTAGAAGCCAAAGCACATTCTCCAGGTGCAGGTACTTGGTAGAGATTCTGCATCTGAAGGAAAGACAAACCTGTATGCTGATTTTAATGATACAATGTTCCAATGAGCATCTTTGCCAAGTTTGTGACATAAATGAGGCCAAGATGTGTGTGCAGACATGCACAGTGCACACATACACAAATAATTATCCATTTGAGACAGATATTAAAGAGAAGACCCAGTCTTGCACACACTTTCTCAATAAATATTTAAAAGATCATACAGACATGACTGAATGCCCAGTCAGTTCACTACACACAGAAAAATAGGTCAGTTTGGGACATACACCTGCCTAGTGTTTCACCTCTCAATCTGCTGCACATACGTTTTAGCTTGAGTATTTTTATTTCATTTTGTTGACTATGCAACAAACTGTAAAATAAAAATATCTCTGATAGAAATAAGTGTCATCTGTTTATTCACCAGTGTTTTACTGGCAACTGTTCATCATCATTATCCTCATCCTTCTTCAAAAAGGTAGAAATATGAGTCACATTTTTGATCACATTAGGGGACACAGAAGAGCATGGTCTAGTTAGTCAAATCACAGCACAAGACAGCCAATCCAGCATATACTCTGCATCGTTGTTCTCAAGCAACTGAGAACCAGCAAAATGCTTGTTAGAACATAGACCAATATGGAGCAACAGGAGAGATTTTTTTAATGTTCTGCATAAATGCAAATCTGCAAATCTTCAAAAAAACAAACAAAAAAAAACATGGCATATAAACCAGTCCTGAAATACAGGGGGATCTTCTAATAATAACAACACAGAACCATATTGAACAGCATATTTCAAGACCTTATTTGTGGGCCAAATCCAAGTTAGCCATTCTCTGTCGCAGCCTAAGCAGAACGGTCAGCCATTCTATGGAGAGCTTTGATATAGGGCATCGCACACATCCTGTGCCTTTTACGCTAAATCCATAAAGGCACATGTTGAGCTGTATCAGTCTCTTTTAGGATAAGTGCACCGCCAAAGGGCAGTCAGAGAAAGAAAACCACATATGGCCTATGTGCCGCAAACCTAAAATAAAAATAGTGCCAACAAATAATGATGACCTCTCTCGCTTACCTCAGTTCTTAGTAAACATTTAGGTCATAAATCTTTGAGGATTGTAGCAATCACTTCTTTTGTGAACAACTGACCAGCCACAGCTTTTGGCCTTTTGTCTTAACTGAAAATTATTAAATTTCAAACAAACACTCCTGTATTCAGTTATACTGGCCCAGCACCAAATTGGATCCAGCAAATTCTGTAGTTTTCTCTTAAAATAATAAAGCAGATTGAGAAGCATACATATAAGTATTTTGTCCCAGACGTACCTCTCATAATAAAACCAGATACAAAACATGGTGTTTGAGAACTTTGATAGAACACAAAACAATAAATAAATAAAATGCTCATGTCATTAAGGCAGTTCTCTCAATCATGCCATTAGCTGTTCTGATTGAAATCCTTAGTCTAAAATTATTGGCCTGCTTAAAGCTATAACACAACCAGACTGGTGGGCTACAATACTAGTTAGCCCCTTTTAGACTGAATATAAAATGTTGCTGGTGTCAGGAATTGTCCTGTCCATAATGTCTGGACATCATTAGAAATTCCTAACTGGCACTTGTGTACTCCCTGTAAGCAAATACAATTTTACTACAAATACAAGGAAATGTTTTTCACTTAGTGACCCCCTAATGACCACAGTAACACACTTCTTTTACCACCCATTATCAGCCCTTTGTCTGGGAACCAAGATGCTTGACAGGCAGGTTATATAGAGGAATGAGTAGCTCCCCTCCCAAACAGCCCTACACCAACATCTCACAACTATACCAACCAACTAAAACAACTTCCTTCTGTCATGCCTGAGACGAAGAAAGAAAACTACATGCAGCACAATTCTTATTCACAAAACACATTAACTTAACAGGACCAATCCAGAAAAAACCTGGAATGGTTTTCATTTGTACTGGTATTTCAGGGGTATTGGTAATATCTATGTGGTCTATTTGTTATTACTGCCACCAAAATGATATATCCAATTCAGTGGAAACCATAGCTACAGTTTCAATAGTACTCCAACAGGAAACACTGTGTAAACAATGAGAAACTGAAAAGAAACAATCCATTATATAGCAATGGCATCTTAACATAGAACAAGCTAGAGCTTGCCATAATGCAGCCTATGGGTTTGCCAGGGTCTGGCATCATTTTTAGACCAAATACCAAATATAATTTTGGATACTTTAGTCTAAACAGCCTTAGAGCACTGCACAACAGCTCTGACCACACCATCATGTACAACAATTTTCTGCACCAATGTTCATGCAATACAAAATCTTAAAAGTGGGCTTAAATGAGGGCTTAAATTCTCATGTTTCCAACAAACAGCAAAGCTTGCCTTCTCTCAACTGAACCCATGTTAAAATATACCAAATAAAGCAACATGATAACATAAGGGGTTCTCGGAGCTTTAGGTTTCCTGAGACGCCCTGTTGCTGGATGAGTACAAAGCTGCCAGACAATGACAAATGTTAATCAGGCAAATTCTCTCGATCATCAGTTTTTCTGTTCAGCCTCCAGACACCAGCTGACAGTGCAGAACTCTGCAGTCAGCAGCCAAACAGAAAAACAGAAAAGAGGTTCCACTGAGGATTCTTCCTACACTGAGCCTAAATGTGTTAATGTGTAGATTTTTTGTTTACCTTTTAAATGCTCGAAAGGATTCAAGATCTGGGGACATTTTATTAAAGAGGACGCATACATTTAACATGAAATATGTAAAAAATAAAAAGGAGCTTTCCACAGAAGTAAAACTTTCAAGCTCAAGCACTTAAAAGAAATATCCTTTTGTGGACTGTGAACAAATGCGGGTGCACGAGAACACATAGCTCAGCAGCATAGTGCGAAATTTATCTGATCTGACAGAATAAGCTAATGGTTATATGCCATTGTTACTGTTTCCTTATAGCACTAATAATGCTAGTCATTAGAATATTCTAAACCAAATCTGTTGTATTTAACAGCTTCGAAATCCTATTGAACATGTGGCAGTTTGTCATGTCATGGCATTATATTCAATAGCTTGCTATGTAAAACTGGTTAACATTAGTTTAAAACACAGTGCAATCTGCAAAGATTTGTATTGCATAACCTCATCATAAGCTGTAAATCAGTAAAATAAAAAATAACAATAAAATGCTATTTCTCACTGAAATAGAGCTAATGTCAGTACAGTATCCAGTTGTTCATAAAAGTTACAATTTTACATCATTTTACAATAGACAACAACAAAACAATTCTAAATGATCTGATACAGCCTGTCATCTACAAGCCACATTTGAGATTAATTAGGCCTACTGCATATGAATTATCAGTTATCAATTTTTTTCACATTTCTTGCAAACATATACATTTTCAGATTAAATCAGGATTTTCATTATTAAACTTTTTTTTTTAAATTAAGAGCCTGTACTACATAATACAATAGTCCTGGCCGTCCCGCATCTGCACATATTCACACATTTTCCCATTACAATTATAGCTGAAATGAAAACAGAAGTGGCACAAAAAAGAGACAATAGAGATAGCACAGATTCGAGTTGGAAATCGGTGAAAATTTTTAAAGAAACTGATCTGTTACGATCACAAATCCAGACTGAAAATAGCACAGCAGTGCTTTGCAGCAGCGCAGCGCATGTGATAACAGCCAGGGTAGTTTTAGCAAGTCACATGATAACAGATGGGCTAGTTTGTGCACACACCGCTGTAGACCTTAACTTTGTAAAAAAGCATATATAGTAATAATATTTTTTTTTTAAATGCCCCCAAACAACTAAACTACAGCTCCACTGTGGTTTTTAATGGAAATAATATTGGACAATATTCAGATGCAAGATATCGGTATCGGATCAGTAACGGAAAAACTGGCATCACTCCATCTCTACTCTACACATTACCCCTACGTTATTTTGTGCTACAAAATTGACACACAAATTTTTGTTTTAATAAACCCTAATGGCTAAACCAAAAGACATCTGATGGATAGCGATCCTAGTCTGAGTGTGAAGAAACACCGGTCTTACCCTTCCATGTCATCCCTCTGCCTTTCTAAAACTAAATCATTGCCCGTTGGACATCTGCAACCCATCAGCACTGCAAGTCATAGACTAGCACAGATCAGTAAGCTTTACGTTCTCTGCACAAGTCTTTGAATATCAACATATGCTGGAATCAGCACTAATATGATGAATTATGGTGACATGGTAGTATCAGATTTGAGTTCCATGAGTTTAATTTTGTGTTACCCACTTAGTGACTTTAAACTTGGGCTATAGGCAAGACCAAACCAAATCAGTAAGAAGAGACAGTTGTACCTTGAAGGAAAACCCCCACAGAATCATCCAGCAGCAGCGGTGATAAATATGTAAGACACAGCATAAGCCACATGCCCTTTGTCTTCTGAGAGTAGGTGTGTCTGATTGAGAGTCTGCTGGAGAACGCTGCAGCTGCCCTGTGCTCCAGGATGCCCGAGTGCTACATCCTGGAGACTCAGATGTATCTCATATCCTTAAATTCTGAGATGCTCAACTCCTAACTGTAATGCACAACCTTGCACACCTTCACATTTAGGCCAATAAAATGATAAAAGGCCCCAAGAAGGTCCATTGGTTACTTTAATCTGACTAAAAATATCACACAATAAAGCACTCTCTCAACATGCCCTAATTAAAAATAAAACAATAGTATCTCAGTTTAATAAGTAAAATTCTTTATCCACTCAATAACATTAATGAATTATTAGTTCTCTATAAGAGTTCTGGGTTGAGAAACCGCATGGTAGCATCAGGCCAATCACAATATAGTGGGGGGGGGGGGGGTGCGCGCAGAAATGCCATGCCAACTACAGAAATCACAAGCACTTCATTTCTCTGCCTGTTTCATACATTATGAAGCCTAGAAAAATATGTAGCTACATGTTTAAAAGAGAGGTTGCAGTACGTTTTTATGCTAGTGCACCAAAAGGGAAATGTAGTTTGTTTATTCAAAAATATACACTTATCAATCTTACCAATCTTTACTGAAAAGCATACCATACACCAGCAAGCCTCTGGGCAGGCCTGCCTCTGTAGAAGCGCAGAAGGAAATCAGCAGGGCACAATCAGGCTCACAGAGCAAGCTCAGGGTGATTGACTAAGACAGAACCAAAAAGGCAGGAACACAGTCTAAGCCTTCCATAACACCTGGTAGTCTTCAAAGGACCAATGAAGTTATGCTGCAGCAATATTACAATACACAAATGGACTATTGCCTCAGAGCTGGTACTTTAAAAATACAGTGTACTGTATACAGTGTACTGCATGTAATATTTTTTCCAGTATTATGCAGATATTACGCACTGACAAATTTTATGCACTATAACTAAAAAAAAAAAAAATTTTTTTAAACAAATTGGTGCAATGTGCTCTTATGGACTTATATCATGGAACTCTCATTTTAAATCAGATTAGAATTAATTAGCTTGATTCCTTATAAACAACCGTCACATCAACAAATTAAACCTCATAGCATTTTGCTGTTTAGCATTACGCCTACTATAAGAGTTTCACTCTAAATATCACAAACATGATCTTTGTTACTAGGCCTAGATCATAATGGGCTAGAAATGTGATACTCCTATCTCCTACTGAATGTCCCCAGCAGTATGGCCTCTTTACACACTAACAGCAGTGCACCTGGTGGTTAGTCTCACAGGGCACAGCCATGTGACAATCTGAACACTATGGTTTTGGCAAGCTACATTCACACACTATCACTACATACCACAGAGAACACTGAGCATCCAATGACCACTTGGTATGCACAAATAAAATCTGGTTCATTGGTAAGAAGATTGTGCACAGTGCCTTGTCTTGGAAAACTGTCATTGTGCTAATTAACCATACAATGGAAACCATTTTCAACAGGCCAAATGGAAAATGGTTAAGTTCCTAACCATTGCATAATTTACCATTATGAAAAGATAAAGAGTGTGTTACATTATTAAAAACTTTACATTCAGGATAGTTAAAAAAACAGGTCCCAAGCTCAACATATTCTTCCTAATGACTGAGCAGAAACATGCATGCCAAACACACGCAAGAATGTCATTATACATATTAAAGATTCTCCGCAATTTGAGGTTAATTGTCCTGCATCACAGTGAAACTGAATTATCTGTGAAACATTAGGTCAAAGCAATGGTACAATGCTGTATTAAAAGAACTGAAGTTTTAGGGAAATTAAAACAATTTTTCAAAAAGCTACAGTGATTCTGAATTGTCCTGCACGTCAAAGAACAACACTTAACAAGCTGGTTAGAATGAGTCCTATCAAATTAAGAAAATGACAGATAATAAAGAGTTTATACTTGGCTAACAACTTTCCAGATCTCAGTCAAAAGACAACAAATAAAAGAAGCCAGGCAAGCATTCTCTAACATTTGCAACATTTGCTCAAAGAAGCCAGAATTCCTGCACACACACTGATAAGAGAAGGGCCAACAAACAATAGCCAAACAGAGCAACTGAGTCATCATGGACATGCATGCACAAAAGCTTATCGAAACACAAAATGTGCTGGGTTTGCCCCAATGTCACTCAAGTAACAATTCTTGCTAATTGTATGTGTGTATGTGCAAAGGGTGTGGATATATACGAGTGACAAAGCTAAAGTAAATAAATAAATAAATAAACAAACAAAAACCAATGCAGATCTTCAGTTAAATTTAGGCCTATTTGCTGAAAATCTATCCAAGAGTCCTTCTGTAAAGGGTGAGTACAATGAGCACTTACTTCATTCTGTTATCATGAGCTGTGAATCAGTCAGTCTGCCTGCCCAGATCAAAGGACCAGGATGAGTTTATACATACTACTAGCAGTAGGACCACTTCTTGTAATCCCCAGTGACCTGTGTACTCACTGAGTATGCTGCTAGAAGAACCAATGCTATCCAGTCCAATAAAGAGCAGAGACAGGCCAGAGGAGAGACCAGGACAAGCACAGGAAACTAGCACTACTGGCATTAAAGCCAGTACAGTTGCTCTCCCTATAACCGCCTCCCCCCTCCGTATGCCCACCAATCAGTGCAAACCTACCACCACTCTCCTCCCCCCTCTCCTCCAGCACAACCACAGGCATTAGTAGGCTCAGCGCCACCCTGTGGTTATTCTGTGCACTATCCCTGAAATTATTCAGTGAGGGGACACTAAAAACAGAGTAAGTGATGCAGACAAAAGAGAACAAGAGAAAAAGGAAAAAGAGGTATGATGGTAAACACAGAAGTAGGACAAAAGTCACTACACAATAGCTATTCACCATGTTTCACATCCACTTTGTACCATCTTTCTCCAAGTAAGTAGAGAGTTACTAAACATGTCCCTCTTAAATGTGTTCATGTTCAGATAGGTGTACTGTGTGTTGTCATTTCTTTCTCTCCATGCATGGAAATGAACTCTTGACTCTAATGCAAACATACAACTGAAAAGCATTTCTGTAACTAAACAAACGAACAGCTGGTATCTGCAGACACTGGGTAGACAGACAGGTCCTCTAGGAAATTGGGCTATGCTCAGCAGGATCACAAAGGCAGTGAATAAGGCTAGCCAGATCAGTGTGAAGTGTGAGAGCAGTATTTTACTGGTCACTCAACATCTGTCACTATAACCAATACTCTTCAGTATACTCTGCCACCAACAGGCTCCAACTCACAAGTTCATTTGACATTTTACACCTCAGTGAAGAAAATGCCTTTGAACTGTTATTATCACCTGCTTTGGTACAAATTAAAGTGACAGCAGGTGCACTGGAGAGGCAACAACAAGACCCCCCCCCCCCCAAAAAAAAACAGGAAATGGTTTTACAGGTGGTAGCCACAGAAAATTGCTCTCTCCTTATACTTCCTGACTGATTGTTCTCTACAGTACTGCGTTTTGTTGTGTCCTTGTCAATATTGGTAGTGAGGCGGTACCTGCAGCCCACTCAGGTTGCGCAGGTAGTCCAGCTCCTCCACAATGGCACATCCATACATGCCATCACATGAGGGTTTGCTGGATGTCCCAGCACAGTCTCAAGAACGTGGAGGACATACCAGGACATGGGCACAGACTCAAGAGCATGGAAGTGATACGAGGATATAGCCCATTACATGAAGAGTGCTGGACATGGCCATAGAAAGGCATCATCCCAGCAGCAGTACTGATCTCTTCTCCTTTGTGTAAGGAGGAACAGGAGGAGCACTGCCAGTGTCCTATACAATTACATCCACCATTCTACTTGTGTGCATGTTTCTGAAGAAACTGTCAGAAACAAAATCCATGAGGGTGGCATGAGGGCACAACGTCCTCTAGTGGGTGGGACCTGTGCTCTCAGCCCAGCATCTTGCAGCTCAACTGCGATTTGCCAGAGAACACTAGAATCGGCAGGGCCGCACTGGCAACCTGTTCGCTTCACAGATGATTGTAGGTTCACACTGAGCACATGTGACAGAGGTGAAAGAGTCTCGAGGTGCTATGGTGAAAGTTACGCTGCCTGCAACATCATCCAGCATTACCGGCTTCGCGGTGTCAGTGAAGGCTTGGGGAGGCATATCCTTGGAGAGTCACACAAACCTCCAAGTGATAACCAATGGTACCCTTACTACTCTTAGGTACTTGGATGAAATCCTCAGAGCCATTGTCAGACCTTACACTACTGCAGTGCACCCCGAGTTCCACCTGGGGCAGGACAATGCCTGGCTTCATGTGGCCAGAGTTTCAAGGCTATTCCTGGATGCCACAGACACTGATGCCATTGACTGGCCCTCATGTTACCCAGAACTAAATCCAACTCTGGGAACCTCTGGGACATTATACAACAGTGCATCCAACACCACAGACTGTCCAGGAGCTCACCGATGCCCTGATCTAGGTCTGGGAGGAGATCCCCAAGACACCATCCACCGTGTCATCTGGGGAATGCCCAGAGGTTGTCAGGAGTGCATACAGGTACATGGAGGCCATACACACTACTGGGTCACATTATGAGTTGCCATGATGAAATTCACACAAATTGGATCAGTCTGTGATTTCAATTTTAATACTTTTGATCTTTGGTGCGATATTAAATCCAACCTTCAGTGGGTTGATAATTCTGGTTTCCATTAACAGTTGTTAGTCATTTTGTTCTCAACGAAGTACACAATTTATATCAGTAAAGATTTTCAACTTTTGTTCACTGAGATCCCATGTGTGATTTAAGTGTTCCCTTAATTTCTTTTGAGCAGTGTATGTGTTTTTTTTGTTCTATCAGGCTAGGGACACACCAAAGTGACAGCAAAAATCTAATGCCAAGTATAAGCGACTGATGATCTTCCCTCAGCTCTGTTACCTGTGTGTTTATCCTCAAACACACCAGACTAGATGATGAACAACACACATATGTGCACCTGCACAAAAGAAAATAAATGGAATGGAAACCACTGCTTCCCGAAGTGTTCGCTTTTATAATGAGTGTACTGACTTCTGAATGACTCCCACTTCTTCTGGAGCTCCAATTCCTTCCATAAAATCACATATAGTAATGTCACAGTAAAGACAAATGTTCTCTCTGTTCTCTACATAGTCAACACAACAAAATTACTTTCAGTATAGCATACTATGATGTTAGCCAAGCACACTGCCTTGGTAGATCAAACCACAATATGACAAAAAACAAACAAAAACAAAACAGTTTATGTCTATAACATCTCATTTTAAATCAAAATTAGACTGAACAGCCACTCATAACACTCCCTTGTGAATGACCGCTGACACCGATTCAACATGCACAAGCAGCCAACAGAGAGCTGACAAGAACCAACTACAAGCTAATGGTGCAGAACACACTGCCCAGGTGATTGTTGGGCACTGACACCATCTGATGGCCAACAGTAAGGTCAGTGTGTCCCTAGCCTCAAACATGAATCATCTTACCAAGGGAGCAATAATTAGAACACAAGCTGTTTAGTGCTGTGGCCCTTTTAGAATAAGATTTACAGAATGCTGCTTCAGGACATTTTCTCAGTTATGGATTAAGGAACTAATTGAATTTGAACTGAATACGTAACCAAACTGAATTTGATCACAACAAAATATATGATCTGAAGCCCATTTTGGTCTGGACATTATTTTCTAACATCCTTTCATAAAATATAAAAACACCAACACTACTACTGTTAACCATAAATAAATAATATATGGGTAGGAAAAAACCCTTTCAAACATTTTGTTTGTTTTCATGTATTAAACATTACAAAGATCCAACACCAGTGCTATCTTAACTGTTGACCATTTTACAATAGAATGTCCTGTTTTTGTGATATTAAACTGGTACTGTTAACACCCTCACAGGCCTGAACAGAATGGCGTGAATGGAGTGGAAAAGTAAAAGTGCAAAGCAAAAACAAAATGTAGAAACAAGCTGGCGTTGTGAGTAGTAGATAAGGCATGATAAGCACACAATTTATAGCAAGCACTGGACTAAATAGCATTTTAATGTATATTTCATCTATTCCAGAAGGCCAGCAGATGGTAAAACACAACTAACTTAAATTAACAATTCGAATTTAGTTATTAATAAAACGTCATTCAAACCATCTCAGCGAGATGGCAAGAAAAGCAAAAATAAGCGATCGTGTCTCTCAAACTAGATTACCTGCTTCTGTCTCAATAGTATCATACGAGTTCACGTAACTTATAAAAAATAAAACACAATAGCGAATATGCCAGAGGACAGTCGAAGGTTACTCTGTTGGCTAGTGGGCTCAATATACTCAGCTAGCTATCTAACGCTAGCTAACCTAGCAAACTCAGTTTGAAAATACACACAACGTACCATAGGTTTTTATTCCAGTTTTAGCAGAACCTTATCTGCACCTTTACTATGTTATACAGTATAAAAAAGTTACATGACGAATGATTGTCAGATATCAACAGTGCACATTCCGTTGGCACAAAACTATCCTTAGTTAGCGATAGCTTAACACGAACATTATTAAACATGGATATTTTGTTCATTCGCGTTTAAAAAGAGGCATGGACCTGTTACACTTCCGTGAGCAATCGACAGTCATTAGACATCAAGAAAATGTAGCTAAAAAACAAGTGGCATTTGAAAACTGAATTAATTTTTTAAAGTAGCGAACAAACAAGCGCTAGCTATAAGGGACCAGTAACGTTAACTAGCTTGCTAGCCAACAAAGTCTCGATTTACTCACCGACTCCATCTTCCGAGTTCAGCACCATCGTTGACAGCGCTTTGGGTGCTCTGTATACCCGAGCAAACTTATAACCTTTGCTTGGGTATTGGTAAAACTAGCTGGATTATGTTTACTTAACAACTAGAAACGTTTATAATTTAGCTAGCTAGATTCTCTCACCCTAATAGCAAAGTGGAAAGAAGAAACTTGCTTCAAAATACCACTCTAAAAACTTTCGGTTGCTGCGGTAAAACATACATGGGTGCTAACATGCCATGCTTTGCAAACTGGGAGTTACCACGCATTAATTTCTAGCAGCCAATCCCTTCCTTCACTCCAATTAGACTCCCCCTTTGGGTGCAAGCTTGTACTCCGCACGTAGGGTACGCAATATAACCCTGCCAGCCCCTTACTCCCACCAATATGTAAACGTAAAATATTAATGTAAGCACCGGGAAAAATCAAAATGCTTCCCAGCCAACATGTCCACATGGGCTCCACATGGGTTTTAACTGGGCAACGTGAGCTTTATCTGGGCATGGTCTTAGAGTGGGAATTTAATATTTTATCTGGGCATGGGCATAGAGTGAACATTCTGATGGGTCGCATTCGGACCCCGTTTGGGTTATTTACAGGACCAATTGGATTATAGTTGCAGGCCCCAGTGAGATCCATATGGGCCCTATTTGGGCCATGTTTGCATTTTCTTTTTAAACATATAGCCCATATAGCCTTATTTAATAAGCTACTACAAAGGTGATATATTTATAATACATAAGTTTGTGCCACAGCTCATGCAAAAGAATGGCAGAAGTGGGACTTTCTCTGGCACACAAACATAAAGGAATAGGGTTGGTCCGCATGCCATTTCAGTATAACTCGTGAACCAATTTTAAGAACTGGTTCATTTGTTCAGAATGTTAAAACGTGGGCAAAGCTAATGAACCATTCTCTGATTTGTGGAGTAATACATCCACTCCCCCACTACCGCCCCCACCCTCCTAAATTGCTGTGGATTTTTTTCACAACAGCCAGAGACAATTGCTGAGGAAAGAAAGCAACATTTCATCCAATTTCTCTCCTTTTGCTATATCTATGTAAAAGATAATTATTTTCTAAAAATTTGATGTTTGGTGTTATCTTAATTTCTAACAAACCTAGCTAGAACAACCATAGCCATGGTGTAATTACTGCAGTACATGGTTGGATTTTTACACTACTAAATGATTTGTAGTGTACTACATTATCATAGTGTACTTATGATAATATGTCCTTGAGTGCTATGCTCTTATCCAACAGTTTTGCAAAGTAAGAAACACAACCCTGAAACTGTTTTAAGTACTAAATGCAGCAGCTGGAAGAGACCAATTGTTCTCAATAGACCTCACCTGAAACCCACCTTGGTGGCCCACTTGGCATAACACAAATAGCATCATTTTAAGTGTGCCCCAGAAGTGTGATGCAAGTTGTCATATACATGTGAGCCTCATGTGGGATAGTGCTGTGCTGATATTTGAGCCCCCTCTGCACAACCCATATGGGACCTATAAATATTTGTCCATTGGCTTCATATGGGACCCATATGGGTCCATATGGGATTACTGCCCAATAGGGCTCCATTGTTGCCCACCTTGGCTCCATCATTATCCCACATAAAGGGATAACAAGGGGCCAGTGGATCATTGCTCATACAGGCCCAACTGAAGCCCACCTTGACCCCATTATCGGCCCACAGGGGCTAACACATTTGGGGTCCATATGGAACTGATGGATTTTTGTGGGTCCCAACTGGCTGCCCTAAATGGGCCCCAATGCCAGCCCATTTCAAACCCTTGTGGAGCCCACATGGACATGCTGACTGGGCTATAACCATGGGCAAAATGTTTTTGACTAACTTTTTTTCCAATAGAAGAAAGACTGCTGCATATGATAAAACATGAACTTCAGTCTAGATTTAACTGCAAAAGGCACAAATTACTTTTTTTTCACAAATGAACTTCACTAACTAACCAGACTATACATATTTGTGTAGGGCATGGTCCTTGCCTATGTCACCAAACATAAGCATGTAGACAAATTAATCAAAACCTCATCTAAAGAAGCTAGCTAAGTGGTCTGTGGGGACGAGGTCATATAAATCTCTACTGAGTTACAGTCCATCACATGGTAAAATCAGTAAAATACAATGTCATACATATAATTAACAAGGAGCACTATGGTGTAATTACAGTACAAAACAGCTGGAAATAAACAATTCTGCACTTAAAAGAAAGTCTTATGTGACCAAAAATGATTGGTTTGAGTTTGAATTAACCACAAAAGATAGAACTCTTTATGGGAGAACCTTTCCACAAGAGTAAGTTATACAGAAAGCTGTACGGAACTCTCACACCTTAAGGACATAATAGAGGATAAAAAGATTACCCTTCAGCTACAGATATAAATTCTCATTTTCTTTCTCTTCTCTTAAGTAGGTTATTAGATCTAATCCATGACCAGCATCTGATTATCCTGTAACAAATTCTCTGTTACTTAAGACCAATGAGAAACATCTGGGACAAGTCTGAGAAAAAGTACCACAGTAATGCAGTAGAACACCTTCTAAAAGTGAAGTAGATATACACTGTGGCCTAGCTGGACCTAGAAATAGAAATGTCCAGTAAACCTGAAACAAAGGAGGTACTGGGCAAAGGAGGTACTGGTGACAAAATGCAGATCACAGTCTTAGTGGAATGAGAACTGCTACTTACAGAGCTTAATGTCAAAGAACATTCCAGAGCTTTCAGGAAACAAATGTATCACCACAAACAGCAGCAGGAAAAATAATGCTACACAAAAAGGTAATTAGATTTCTAGAAATATGCAGCATCCGAAAGGTTCACTAGATGTGCTACTCCTTTGTGTAATGCCTTGATTTTAATAGTATGAGATCATT
This sequence comes from Electrophorus electricus, assembly GCF_041902795.1. NCBI lineage: Eukaryota > Metazoa > Chordata > Actinopteri > Gymnotiformes > Gymnotidae > Electrophorus > Electrophorus electricus. The sequence continues at coordinate 6,234,059 of NC_137511.1, read as the reverse complement.
TGCATTTCTAGTATGTATATATAAAAACCATTGCTATTCTGTGTGGTATAATTGTGTTAATTAGAGCATTTTGTAAACAAAGTGTATGTCCGGTTTTTGTACTGTCAGTCAAATTAGTGACATATTGATATGTATTCAGAGAAGCTAAAAAAGAGAAGAAAAAAAACACTAAAAGACAGTACACAACACTGTATTTTCAACAAGTGAAATAAGAACATTGGATCTACATTGACCTCTAGTGGATTAATTTGGTATTACAAATCATGTTCTTTCTAAGCAATGCCCAGCAGCTAGTCCCTAGCTAGTGCTCAGTTGAGAGAGCCAAGAGTTAATTATACAAAGGCTGGATATGCTGGATACACTTTATGCAGGATCCAACTTTGATTAAAAAAAGACTGTGGTTTCCTCAACAATTATATGAGGTACTTTGTTGTCATGGCAATAATTGCTCTCTTTTCCTGAAACTACAATTTAAGACGAATAGTTTGTGTTGACCAAAAAACAACTACATGTGCATACACATCCACCCCAAACAAACACCACCATATATATATATATATATATATATATATATATATATATATATATATATATATATATATATATATATATATATATTTTTTTTTTTTTTTTTTTTTTTTAATGTATTTTTTTTTTCATATTCCAGGTGAGTAACTGTAGGGTACTGCAGAGATGTAAATTGTAGTAAAGTACAGAGTTTCCAGAAAACCAGGACATTTTGGACAGAGGTCCTTCATCAGCTGTGCAAGCTAAGTGCTTCACACATATATTACAAAGCAAAAATATATAAACGGCAGAAATGTTACATCAAACAGCTTTGTTACCATGGTCCTCACTAGACCTGAAATGAACCTCTATCAGAAACTTCTAAATAAATGTTATGAAAATTGCATTCTGTACGCCACAAATGCAACATAATCTTCTATAATAATGTGCCCTTATGTCATGATAATAGGAGTTGGGTTAAAAGTCTTCAGCAAGCTACACTTGAATGTTCTGCCATTTATCCATTTATAGCACCATGATGACATTAAGCTTGAATGACACACTGAAAGTGGCATTCATACACCAAAGACACAAAGTACAAAACTGGAGGGAATACTGGCTGAGGAAAACTAAATCTAACAAGAATGCACAAATCAAAATTTGAGTACCTCAAAAAGAATTTGTACATATTTGTGAGTCGTGTGTTTATACATATGTGTTTAGATAACATTAACCAATCCCAGAGCAGAGTAAGTTAGCCTGTCTCTAAGAAAATATAAATGCCTAAGTAAATCTAAAGCCACAGTCGTTCGCTCAGGTCCAGAATACTGATTTAGAGTCAGATCAGCAGGGAAAAACACCAAAACAATTTTCATTAATCCAGCCAAACTGGATGGAATACAACCTTGTAAATACAAAAATAGCATGATAAGTGACCACAAGGGAGCATCTTTAGCTTGCCCTATGCAATTTTCAAAGACCTATTTTTCTAGCAATTTTGTGCCACTTCATACCTTTTATGAGAGACTCTTCTCAGCTGCTGTTCCATTTATCTAAGAGTGTTTGAGAGTTTCTGCTGCTGAGTGATTAGAACCTCAAACTTCAGAGCTGTGGCATTATTAATGGATTATCCATAATTAAGACAAGCAGTCCATAATTAATACCCATCGGAGTGACCTCCTGAAGGAGACTAAGATGTCTAAGGCAGGAGCAAAGACTTTGTAACCTGGTATATTGCAGCATAACGACACTGCAATATACGAAGAAAAAAAATGTAATACTAAAAAAATATTTTCCTTGTAAAATGTATTATCTTCTCATCTTACAACACTTAACATTATCCCATATCTAGAAATGTTTATTTGTTACTTATTTTAGAATATGCCCCAAACAATCAGAGCAAAATGATAAACCAATCGTCACATATAATAATGCATAGTACAATGAGGAATGACCGTATTAGGAGTGTTTTTGGTGAAAATAAGCTACACCCACACCAGTAAATTTAAAGTAAATCATTTTATCTGCATATCAGACAAGGAGCAAAAAGTAATTAATTATTTTCTGTAAGATATTGACTCTAGACGCCTTGCACAGAATTCACAAATTCACAGCTTTTCCATTGCTAAGGGGAACACGTGTGTGTTTGGGTTTTTTTGGTTTTTTTTGGGGGGGGGGGGGTGCGTGTGTGTGTGTGTGTGTGTGTGTGTGTGTGTGTGTGTGTGTGTGTGTTTATAAAACTCTGTGTCTGGGGTAATGGGCTATGCCAAACCTCAACACACTGAGTTTTTTGTTTTAGTTCTCCCTAGCAAAACAGATGTGTGCCTTCATCAAAAGCACTAGCAGCACTCTCTGAATACCTTTAAATATCAGTGTTAGCCAGCTCTCTAATTGCATGCAGGAGTCATACCACTCTTTCATGCCTATATCACTTCCATACTGATTATAGATTATAGTGCAGGGACTTGGCCTTCATTTAAACATCCACTTCCTGTTCACACTGCTGACAAAGTGAGAATTTAAAAGAAAAAAACAGTGAAGACTACTATTAATAATATTTTCATTCAATGTGTGACAGTTTTATAAAAATCCACATAAAATTAAAACCAGAACAAATGTAATTCAGCACCTCTTCTCGCACTCTTTGCATACAGAGAACAAAGTGCTATAAAATTTTGTTTAATATTGGTTAAGTAGTCAGTGGCCAAAATGTTAAAATATATCTTTCATTGTTGCATATGTTGCTTGGAATACTATAATCTATCAACATCAAAAATCACTCACCACAGTTGAATGCACGAGTGTAACCACATCTTGTCTTGTTGAAGTAATGCTGCCTTGATTAGTAAAGTCTTTCTTTAAACTCACTACGCAGTTACTCAGTGTACCCTGAAGACAAATAAACAACCCTTGAAGTAACTCTGCCTTCCAGCTGTCAAATGAGTAGCATATTTGATCAAGGCTCAGATCCATTCAGGTATCTAAATGCAAGATAAAAATGATGTGGCTGGGAAGTGTGAAGTGGAAAGTATCACTCAGTGAGTGGCCTAGTCAAACAGTGAAACTCTGTTCATTGCTCATTTCAGCATAAAAACATCTGATGTCAAAGAGGCAGCACAACTGTACAAATGCTATCATTAATTATTAGTCTCTACGGTTCTCTGAAGACATTTTCACCACCCTGACATTTTTAATTTTGTTTCAATTTGTTGCATTTTTAAGTAGAGGTTAAAATAAATGTAAAGCAAATAATATGCTCTGCATCAAAAAGTGTAAAAATTGGTTCATCTGAAATCTTGCCTTTCAGTAATGGAGAAAAAAAACATTTTGTGAAGTCCTGTTACCATGTTTAAGTTACATGGACAAGTAGAACTGCGAATATACAGTCCTCCTAGTCTCAGATGTGGAGGTAAATGTGAAACATAATAGTTCACTCATACTGGAAGCTGAGAATATGCTATTAAGGCTCACTCATAAATGTGCCTGATATGGACAACCTTGAATCCTGCTTAATGTCTGCCACACACCAAAATAATCTGCCCAACACCAACATGCTGCTGGCTGTGGAAAAGACGGACTTCTTATGAGACGGAGGGATTGCAAATCGCTCCTGGGAACCATAGATCCTGCGGTACTATGGTAACAAATCATCCCACACTGCATTTCCTTGAACTTTAGTGAGCTGAAAAAAACATCTACCGCAAGTAACAGAACATCTGTGTGTCTGTGTGGTTTGCACACAGATAGGGGTTGCTTCATAGAAAACAGGATGAAGAAAATGAGCGTTGTCACTCATTTCAAATGCATCAGTAGATGGAGCAGGGCTGGGATACTGACAACTTTCTCCAATAAAGGGTATGTTTGGAGCAAAGCAACAGAATCCCTGCAGCTGCTGGTGTGTTTACGACCTCATCGCTCTGTCTGCTGTCAGGTGCAGTCACAGGCCTTCACTAACTATTCTGCACAAAATGATACGATTGGCCCTTTCTTTATAATAACACTACAGATGAACAACAGCAGTGTGCACTACGTGCAGGAGAGGAAAGGTATGAGAAGAGGCTGGTATTAATCGCTGATTCAAGCACACAGAACAAACAAGAAATAGATGGAGATGAGAGCCAAGGGAAAGCAAAGCAGCAGAGGAACTCAGTTCCGTCCAAGCTTGCAGTGTATATTACAGTCCATTGGTGGTGCAAAGGCAGTAAACACTCAACATGAGACCAATTCACTATTAAGTGGCCCCAATAGTAGCCCTCAATTTCAGGCAAGCTCTCATTTATTTGATCCAGGTGTACACTACTTATACCTACTTACACAGCAAGGCTCACAGAAACTGCACATAGAACATGGTGTCAGCTGCTACTAGATAGTCAGTCTTCAAAAGGGAGGTGCCAACCCTAGGGAATAGTGCAACGCAAAGTTTGACACATGACACAGCAAGCAATGAAGAATATAAGATAAAAGAAAGTACCAAAAAAGTTTAACAAAAAACACCAATACAAGATCACAAAGATCACAGATATTACAGTGTATGCGGTAAAGTGTGGCAGAGCAAGAGCTGTACACAGGAACATGAGAAACATAGAGAAGCAAGAGATAAACAGGGGAATGTAAGAATAAGGCTATTTTTGATGGTGCAATCTGTCTTTACTGTTTCTTGTCACAGACAGTAACTGCCTCATATGGATGTGTGACTCAGTGGGCCTCTACAGAGGCCTCATGGGAGATCCATCAGTGGGCAGCATGGATGACTAGAGGCTACAGAAGCTTGCAGCAAACAAAGTGTCACTCCAGTCACATCACACCTCCACCTTCTCAAACACTCATCCCTCCAGCTTGACAATTTACTCTCTCTACAACTCATCTGTCCTCTTAAACTAATATATGTACTGTACAAACATGAAAAAGCTAACCTTTTGTGTGGAAAGCTAAAATGGCCTGAATGTGCCACCAGAAGCCCACACTATGCTGATGGGTACATGTTTAAATATCAACTTGCCATTTGTATCTGGTAATGCATGATAACTATGGGAAATAAGCTATGTCTTCCAACAGAAAGAAGAATAGAAAGTAATGCTTGAATTTGTTTTACAAATTTGTTCTCCCAAATTTCAGTGTCCTTGCATGAGTATGCTTCAAGAGGCTACGAAGACCAATCAAACTGTTTGAAGTATTCATCTTATATACCATAATGCCTACTGGTTCTTCTGGTGAACATTGTTGTGTATGCTTCCAGTTTGTGAGGTGGAAGAGCATGGAGAGTGGTAGTGGAGTGGAAGACATGGCTTTGCACTGGCATGCAATTAGCATGCAGAAAGGGGACAGCAGCACCCACTGACACGTAGAGGGTGGTTTGTGGAAAACAACACGGAGAGTCTGGCAATGAATGCTGAAATCTATGAATAACCAGGCAACCTTTATGCTCCCTATGTGCAAATCAGGCACAAAAATACAGCTTCAGAGTAAGAGACAGGCAAGGTAAGATCATCATCAAACATCCTCCATGCCGAGAAAGCAGGAAAAAAGCTGCTTAAGTTTCAAGGTGGTAATTATGTGAACAGATGTAATAAATCATTTTTCAATTAGCATAAGACTAAAAGGACAAGGTTCTCTACTAGTCATTGCCAAGATAATAGTGTAAGTCTTATTATTTTTAATTGTGTTTGTGCATGCGTGTTAGGGATTATTCAAATGAGGTCAAAGGGAGGTGTTAAGTGTCCCATCAGAATGTGAATCAGAATGACAATTTTTCTTTTATTGGCCATGTATATAGACTTTTAGGAAATGCAAGTTGGTGTTTGCTGACATTGCACATGGATGGAATAAAATGTTATACACCTATAGAAAGTTATACATTGTTACAAATAAATGTATATTGTACCTAGTAAAAGAGTTTAGCAAATTCATCCCACCTAAATAATTTTAGTGTATGATAGTAATACTAAATAATATATACAAATGATCTTGTGGAAAAATTATTACAGAATACAAAAGGAAGTGTTCTCTACACCATCAACTGGACACATATGTTGCTTGTTATTCTCTAAATATCCATTTTTTGGCATCAGCGTGTCGACACAATATCATGGCATTACACTGTCTCCCCCCACACTGTGAGTATTTCTATTGACTTGTGCATTACAATAGCTAATTATGACTCTACCCCAACTTAACCTTAACTTCTATAGCCAAAAGTAAACAATTAAATCTTTCCCAAAAAAAAACTGTATTTTAGGTAAGACAAACGTCGTACCAGTGGAACCAGTCAAATGGATTCACAGCGCGCGCGCACACACACACACACACACACACACTGTCAGGAAGGAGGAGGAGGATGTTAAATGCCACATGCACAGAAAAAGGCTGATTGAGATTGTTATTGACTCATCATCATTACCATTACCAGTCTTCGGCTCTATCAACAGCTAGTCCCACCGCCTCTGAATCACAATCCGCTTGCATGCATGTTTGTGTGAGTGTAGAGGCTTCTACGTCCTACACTTTTCACCTTTCACATGTTGTACCTTTTTATCTACTCCTGTGTCTCTAGGGTCATGTTCCCTTTCACCTTCTTTTATTTCTCACTTTTATGGACTTCTGTAACCATGCCTTTTGCAAAATATGCAATTAAATGTACTTTTCCTATACTGATGACCACAATGAATAGTTTTAATCTCATGTAATCACACAGTAGTCAGACATGGCCTACCCAGAAGTAACCTTTTCTCCCTAAGAAGGAAGAACAGAATCTCTCAAGCTCCCTCGACAGGACACCTGAGCACACTTCCTGTCCCTGCATGGTTACACCTGTCCAGTGAAGTGCCACAGAGGAGCTTCCTAGTAGAGCTGGTTACTGTGAAGCTCACCTAACCTTCATGGAGAGTGGCCTCCGTCCCAGAGGCATCAATAGGAGAACATTATGAAAGATTTGGGTCAGTTTGAGCTTCAGCAAAAAAAAAACCTCTAGCTTTTCACTTCCTTGTTTTTTAAGCAAAATGCAACAGTAAGCAGAATCCAACATAAAACCCTGTAATTTAAAAAGGTTCCTATCCTTAAATTCAGTTACAACAAAAAAAGCTTATAGCAGAGCATGTGACAATGCTCTACTGTATCATTTCCCTTTAAACTAAGCAGAATAAGACAGTAAGCAGAATTCATGACAAAACGAGAACAGAAAACATATGCTTACTCAAAGACCCAACAGGTCATATGACTTTAGATAAAGTCACTGCACTTATCCCTAGAAGTAAGCCCAACAGTCCAATATTGCTTATATTTGCATTTGCATTGTCGTTTATTGATTATTATAAAGGAAAGCTTCAAAAGTAACATTACTTATGTAAAAAGGTTTCACTTTTATTGGCATGGATGCAGCAGGCTTCCTGTTCTGCTGCACATTTAGACAAACTTAAATGGATACAATAATCCAACAGACAATATTAATTAATTAAGGCCTGTACACAGATGACTCTCTCAAGAAAGCTTTTAGTATGCTAGCTTAGAACTACATATTTATGTATCTCAGAACAGTGACAGTAGAACAGACAAACTATACTCCCATCAAAACTATAACACAATGTTGGAACCCTAGAAACCCTAGGCACCTGCTCGACCTTGTTGGATGTAAATGCAGAGATAATGCAGGTGGCAGACAGAAGCGACGATGGACGCGTGAGCTGCAGGGCACAGATATTTGGAGCACATAAATAAAACATCTTAAAGGTTGAGTCTGGTGTGTCCCTGACACAGAATTATAGCACAGGATCCAAACCAGCATGGGATGCATTCATACCACGCACATCAAATCACAATGTAGACACAGCTAATGAATGAACTTGTACAGAATGTCAGCAACAGCAGGTTACTTACAACCTCCTTAAAGAGCTGAATTTTAAAAAACAAATCATTTGAAAAAAATGTTTTTTTCTCTTTCTCTGACACCTACTGTCAACCTCATCCTCACTGTTAGATTTATCTTAGGTGCTACTACTAAGACTTAATTCACTGTGACTTTCTAATGCACAATAACAAGTAACAGGTAACACAATATGCATATATATTTTGTCTACATGAATCCTTTTATTTAAGTGGAGAGTAGTGACCATAAAAGCTGTGCCTTTTTTTACTCTGTAACACATTATTTTCACATACACGCTAATGACCACTATTTTTCCCTTTTTTAAACCTACAATACTTCCACAATCTATAGACTCTGTTCATCACCACGGCAACAACACAAGGCTGATATAACATTCTGTCAGAAAGAATGATTCAACTGTGAAGCCAGAGGGGCAGCAAATATCTCCTTTTCTCATAAAGGTCCAAGTGCAATTTTGTTTTTATAACAAATGTTTATTTATCAAAAACAAAGTCAGAAATATCAAATGAAAGTATATTTTAGAATATCACAGACACAGTGAAACACACACACACACAAACACACACACACACACACACACGCGTGCGCACACACACGCACACACATATGTTGAGTGCGGAAGGACCCACCTGCTGGTGCAGATGTACACACAGTGGGACACAGGAACGCCTGGAAGCTGGAAGAGCAAAGTTCGCTCACCGTTCCCATCTCAGAGCTACACGCTTAGAGCCCTATGACTCACTACAGACCCCGATTCCACTTCATTGACCGCGTCAGGGGATGGGAGTGAGAGACGGGAAAATCTGCCTTCACACACAACCAGCGAGAAAGACGCAAGAGCCTCCCCTTGTTTCCTCTTATTTGTCCTCGCAGCAGAAAATGAAACTTGTGCAGATTCAATTCCGATGGTAGTAGTTTTTGTTGTTTTTGTTAACTGTCAGTTTTCCATTCAGCTGGAGTCAGTGAGTCCAAACGAAAGCACTCAGAGAGCAGCAGAGGAGCCAAGCAGTGATGTGTCCCCCAGATCCCCTCCACAGTGGTGTCTGCCAGCCCTCTCTCACACTCACCATCACGCCTTCCTTCTGCCTCCTTTCTCCCCTCTCAATAACTACATCTCCTTCTTTCTGCTCCTGACACTTTCTCTCTTCATTCATTTCACAGAGCTTCCCCTCAGCAAATGCCTCACTCTTTGTCCGTCTTTTTGCTCTTCAAGCGCTACGTTTACATTTGTACTAAGCTGTATTGTTATTCTGCAGTCTTGCCTTGAAATAATCTTGGAGCAGATAAGTGTCATGCAAATACGCATTGAGCTCATTACCACTTCTCACCACACCTCCTCACTTACACCCACATATGAGCACAGAGGCCAGGTTAGTCAGTATACAACAAAACTAAGTCATGCTTGACTATAGATAGGCTTTATATTTTTATATTTATATATATATATATATATATATATATATATATATATATATATATATATACACACACACAAACAGTTAGTCATGAGCAATGATGTGTGCAATAACAGTTTATCATGAAACATAATTAGATCACTACTATTTGTGATTAGTGTGGTTAGGTCAAGTTAGGCTTTATGCTACATTTCCTTTTTAATATCTATATGTCAAGAAGTACACAAAACATTGTATCATGTATGGTTTTTAGGCCTCAAGAGAAAAAGCATAGGTTTAATTTTACTGTATAGATTTTATTAATAATACGTAGACATACTACATATCCTATTACGTAAAGGTGTTTACATATACATAAATGAATGATCTGAAAATGAACAAAAATAAACTGTGTGTGTGTGTGTGTGTGTGTGTGTGTGTGTATGCCAGGGACTGTCAAGGTTTGTTTTGCATATTTATTCAAATTTAATAAAAGCTATCCTCTAATAGACTCTAGTCTAAGAATAATTAAAATAATATCTCATATTTAATACTGGAACTCATTCCAAAGTTTGCATTATACCTGTGTTCATTTATATATTGTTTGTGGAAAGCATAATTGGTTCAGAGAAGCACTCAAAACAGCATTACTAGTAGTCTCCAGTCAGGAAACTGTTAAGAGACAGATATCGGAGATCCTGCAGGAAAGCCCACCCAGAACTTTCCAGATCCCTACCCAGCAATCTAGTCATACTCTAGCTCACTCCCTTCCTCCTCTTTCATCCTACAGTCTTACTAATCTATCACACCCTTTGCATCAACATCTGTGTGGCATTATACACACACTGAGTAATCACCATCACACACACACACACACACTCTGAGTAATCACTTATTAAGAACTTCTACTCTATAACTGTACCTATTAGGTTGCTATACCATGTTTACGTATGCTATACCATGTTTACTCTATAACTGTACTTATTAGGTTGCTATACCATGTTTACTCTATAACTGTACCTATTAGGTTGCTATACCATGTTTACTCTATAACTGTACCTATTAGGTTGCTATACCTTTCTTATAGGTACATTTTACAAATGTTAACTTACAGTCTGAAGCCCATCCGTTATCATACATAACATGCCAGTCTGTCAATCCATGTATAGTTGTAACGATTCAGATAAAAGCCAGACACTCACAGATAAAATTAGGTGTGGTTTTAATCAGTAAGGAATAATCCAACACGGTAAACAAAATACAGGCATGAACCAGAATCATAGAGGTAACAGAGACAGAGTGCATCACAAACAGGGTATACACAGTCCTAGTTCGAAATCCAGAAAGACAATATAATCAGGCAGAAGACAAATCCAAATGGGGCAGGCAAAAACAGGAGAGTAATAGGATAAAGAACAGGACTCGGTATGCACTAACAGTTCAATACTTCGCAGTGTGTGTCTGGTAATGTCAGGTATAAATGGGTACCCCCCCCAAGGAGTCTGGGATGACCACCTCTGTAGCTAGAAACCGTTGCACCATTACAGGATCCCCTAGACGACGTGTGGTGTGGACGACCCCTAGGATGGGGAGCAGGTTTGTCCAGGAAACAGGTGTGGAAATCAGACAGCAGACTGGAATTCAGTATGTCATTGTGGGGAACCCAGCTCTACTTCTCATGGCCAAACCTCTCCCAATCTACCAGATATTGGAGAGATCACCCTCTTCTTCAACAGTGCAGGATGTGTCATACTGCATACACTGGGGCCCCATCATACTCGTTCGGTGGAGGCAAGGTGTCACAAGGCAAACCTCATCCAACGGACCTGAAACCACAGCCTTGAGCAAAGATGCATGGAAAGAGCGAGATATCCAGTATGGAGGTGGTAGACCCAACTGGTCGGTGACATTGTTTATACGCTTGAGAATTTTGAATGGACCAATAAATTTGGGGCTCATCTTGTGGCAGGATCCTGGGGAGTGAAAATTCCTTGTAGACAGCCAAACTCGATCCCAGGAATGATATACCAGAGTCTCATTCCTGCGCCGATCGGCCAGCTCCTTGTAGTGTTTTAAAACTTGTTCGGTTGCATTTGCAAGTCTCCTCTCACAATTTCTCGCTGTTCCTCATCCATTCATTCACCACAGGGATGTTGTTCACAATTGTAGTCCATGGGGCCGTGGGAAGTTGATAACCTAAAACACATTCAAATGGTGTGATACCAGTTGTGGAATTGGTTAATGAGTTTTGTGCCGTCAATGCCTATGGCAGGAACCTGGACCAGCCAGATGGATTGTTAAAACAGAAACACCTTAGGAATTTGCTTAATTCTTAGTTGGCATGTTCACACTGGCCATTGGATTGTGGGTGGTATCCAGCAGCCAAATTCACAGCGACTCCTATATGCTTCAAAAAAGGCTGACCAAACTTTGGAAGTAAACTGACATCCTCTGTTTGACAATTGATCTTCAGGTATACCGAAGATACAGAATACGTGATTCAATAGTGCTTCTGGTGTTTGGAAGGCTGTAGGTAGATCAGAAAATGGTATGAAACTTAGCCCTTGTGAGAAACAGTCTACAACAGTTAAAACGGTAGTATTCTCCATGGAGAAGGTCAAGTACTGTGGCTCCTTATAATAGTTCTATGGCACAATCATAAGGGCTATGAGGCGGCAGTTGGGTGACCCTGACTTAACTAAAAAGAGGTCTTGAGAGGTCCTGATATTTATTGGGGATGGAACAGACCTGGACTACTGCTGGACTTTCAATAGTAGTGGAACACAAACTTAAGGCAGGAGGTTTTATTCAGTCCTTGAAGCAATGAGGTGACCAGTGAAGGATTTCCTTTTGGGACCATAATATGACGGGGTCATGTTGTTCCAACCATGGTAGGCCAAGAATAATCAGGAACAAGGAGGCTTTGATCACCAGGAAGGACATGAGCTCTGAATGAAGTGTGCTGGTAGATAGTCTTATGGCGTTAGCACGATGTTTGATGGATCCAGCCCCTACTGGGGCACCATCAAGGGCAGCCAGATGAAGGGTTTGTCGTAGAGGCTCTATGGGAATGCCCAGTTCCTTGATCATGTGAGTGTGCAAGAAGTTTCCCTCTGCTCCTGAGCCAATCAAGGCTGTAAACCTAACAGGAGAGGACTGAGAGCCAACCAAAACCAGGATCATAAAAGATTAAGACACCAACCCTTTTGTGGGAATCCTCACTACATTAGCATGTGGAATGGATGTGGAGCATCTTTTAGGTCTGACACGACATTGTCTCAGGACATGACCTCCTGTATGCGTCATCTCCTTTCTTCAGCAGTAAGGTGAATCACATTACTTGGGTTCCATTTGTGTCTCCTACCAGGTCTCCACTCAGATCCTAGTAGCTGAGTAGGAGGGATGAATACTGCTTGTTCCTCGTGGTTTCTGCCCCTGGAGAAAGTGATCTAGACGACTGGCCAGAGTGATGAGTTGGTCAAGGTTTAAATCATAATCTCTGCCAGCCAATTCAAGTAGTACTTCTGTGTTGAGACCATTACAAAACGTGACCAGCAGGGCAGCTTCGTTCCATCCAATCCCGGCACCAATAGTGAAAAACTCAAGGGCATAGTCTCAAACCAAGCAGTTGCCTTGGCAGAGTTTTGATAGCATCTCACCACTTGCTCTACTCTCATGTGGATGGTCAAAGACTGCTTTGAATTGCATTTAAAAAAAAGGTCTCATAGGGTGATGTTTTTATGTCGTTCCATAGAGCAGTAACGCAATCAAGAGCTTTGTCTGTAAGTCGAGAGGTGAGAAAAGCTATTTCAGCTTGATGAGAACAAGAAGGATAGCTACTACAATACAAGGAACATTGCAGCAGAGAACCTCGACATTTATCTTGGGAACTGTCATACTCATCTGATTTACTGACATGAAAAATGGGATAATTACCGATGGGAAGTGCAACAGTAGTTGAGAGAAGATCTCTCAGAGAAGATAAAGCCAAGGCTTGTAGTTGGGAGGTGAGATCTCACATGTATCTCCCAAGTTCCACCATTTGAGTCTGTTGTTCAGCCTGCTGTTTGGCAATTCCATTCATTGAGCATGTAGCTGTGGGTGTTGTCCAAGTAAACATCCTTGAGCGGACACTGTCTTCTTCAACGCCTCTGAATCTGCCGTCTGCATCAGAGGCAAAGTATTCTGTAATGACTCAGATAAAGCCAGACGCTCACATATAAAATGAGGTGTGGTTTTAATCAGTAAGGGATAATCCATCATGGTTGTCAAACTACAGGCAAGGGTCAGAACCAGAATCATAGAGGTAACAGAGCCAGAGGCAGGCATAAACAGAAGAGTAATAAGACAAAGAACAGAAATACCGTAAGACTATCAGAAATAACGCTCGGTATGCAATGACAGTTCAAGTGGCAATACTTTGCAGAGTGTGTCTGGTAATGTCAGGTATAAATAGGGAGTGCAAATGAGTAGCAGGTAATATTAATACTCCAGGTATGATGAACATGTGTATGGTTGGTGATTGGCTGGATGTTCTTCATCATCGTAATGCTGGGAATTGTAGTTAGCCAAGGAAACTGGTGGCAATACAACAGTGTGTTACCCTGTTAATGAATGATTAGGTACTATTTAGGGTGGCAGACAGTTCTCAACATAGCAGTGATATTGACATATTAGATTGAAATTATAAATCGCTCTGGATAAGAGTGCCTGCTAAACATATGAATGTAGTGGTAGATGTCTAACCCCAGCCCTCAGACACACCAGTGATGCTGGTGTTTTTTAACTTGTCAATATCACTGCTAGGTTGAGTGGCCTGACCACTTATTAAGTTAGACAGATAATACGATCAAGGCTATAGTCTCCAGGTGTAACTATACAAACTGTTTCTAATAAATGTTTCAATATCGTATAGAATTACCTAAGCACAAATTTAAACAAATGTATTGACAGCTTGAGACAAATTGACACCTATACTTCTTAATCTTGAAAAAAAGATAGCACTACTAGAATAACAAAAAAAATAGCACTACTAGAATATTTTTGGAATATTTCTGCTCTGTTCTATGTTTTTGTTGACTTTCCTTCACAATTAACTCTGTTAACTTTAGTTCACAATCCTTTGAACTCTCACTACATTCTGAAAAGAAAATCTCATATTTCTACTGAAATACATGTTCTCGGACCCTCACTTTCTATTGCTTTGACTATAAAACCCTACAGCCACACCTACCCACGCTGATTTGCAGTGTTTTAGTAGCCAGGTTAGCTAGCTTAGCTATCTTAGCTAGCCCAGCCTGGAAAAGTTCTTACGTCTTTCTTTTTATTACTTATACAATTTACTTGTACTTTTGATACTTGAGTACATACAGTGTCACTGTATTTAACAGATCTAACATTACCCAAGGCTCATTGTCCTTAAAAGTACCTACTTTTACTCAAGTGACTATTAAATAAAGTTATATTATCCAACACTCCTATAAGAATATTCTCTTACTTTTCTAATGGTACACTATATTTATACCTACAAAAAGAGAAAAATGCAGGAAAAGTAAATTAAATTTGAATGTAAATGTTATCTAGCAGGACCAGCTTTTCATAAAGATTTGTGTTCCCAGTTTGGCGGTCTGAAAATACTGGACAATATTTTACTACTCAATGGGCAAATGCTCTGAGGTTATTGTGTTTTGATACTCCAGCAACGTTCATTTGAAACTTTCACATATGAACTTCAATAAAATGATATAAAACGGCTATACAACATTTGCTATATAAGACAATACAACAGTCTTATGCCTAATTTAACCTCAAAGGCTTAATTTACAATTGATTAAAATGTTGTCAAAAATGAGTCCATGAATCTAACTCACATATCACCTCACTATATTGCAGATATATTTGCCGAACATAGGTTAATCCTATGCATGTCCTAATATTTTATGTAATTATAGCATATACCATAAAAATCAATTAAGAATATATTTTAATAATTGTCCTTTCTGAAAAATGAAAAGTATTGTTAAAGTAGAAAGAGATGCCGTGTCAGGAGTTTAATGAGAATTGATATTGCAGTACCACTGAGTCAGCAAACCTCTGTCCATGTTATATCCCACTTTGTTTTCTTTTCTCTATAAGGTGAAAGATGAATATCTTTTAGAGGACATTAATGCCCAGAGACTTTGTTTGTTCTCATTTATTCTAGGAATTGGTTGTTAAGTAATAAATTATAGAGTACATTTAAAACCAAAGTGCTGTACACATATGATCAAATAAACAAATACATAAACGCACAACATGTAAACCAATTCACAAATAATCACAAAAATCAATATAATTCAAACAGCTAACTGATAAAAATAAGTTTTCAATATTGCTTTAAAAACTGAGGCAGAAGGGGACAACCTAATGTTATACTGTTACAGAGTCTTGGTGCTGCACCTGAAAGTTTGGTCACCCTTAAGCTTTAGTCGAGAATGTGGAACAGCCAAGAGCAAGTGATCTAAAAACCTCAGGAACCTGGAAGAGTTATGGAGTATTAGTAATTCTGAGCTATAATGAGGTTTATATTCATTTAGGGCTTTAAAAACAAATTAAAAAACCTTGTACTGAACCAGGTAATGAACAGGGAGCCATTGGAGTGATATGTCCTCTTTTCTTAGCACTCATGAGCAATCTGGCAGCAGCATTTTGCAGTAAATGTGCCTATGAAGACTTACTGATGCCAACAAGTGCATTTATTACCTCCAATTTATAAAATCCAGAGGAGTAAAAAATGGTTTAATTTCAGCAATTGATCAGATTTAGTAGAAACTACTTTTGATGAGAGAATTGATTTGCCTGTCAAACTTAAGGTCAGGATCAAACACCACACCAAGGTACTTGACCTGAGGTTTCACATATTCAGTACACTAGTACACCAAGATTTTTTAGTAATCTTGGGTGGGCCAAAAAGCTTATATCAGGGTTTTTTAGACGTACAGATAAGTAGCCACAATACAATATGCACACCCTTTTCCCTAAAGACTTATTAAATGCACACACATACTGAAATCCAGAGATTTGTCTTAGAAGACTGGAGGCAGAAGTGTCCCAGTCAGTTTTTTACCGCTCATCTCTCCCTGCTGTGTGAATAAATGAGGTTACTTAGAGGAGGGACAGCAACCCAATTGCTCATTCACCTCATAAAATGAGGATAACATTCTGGCAACCTGCCAGTAATGATTCTTCAGCGAAAAGCCCTCACTTACAAATGTCCTGGAAACCCAATATGTCATGAAATGAATAGCACATGGGTTTCTCTGTTTCTTTTGCCTCTTCCACCTCCTACCTCCGAGTCATTGTGAACACAGTAAAATAGTGTGAACAGTATTCCAGCTGTGTGCACTATGAGAGCCTCTCAGAGAATGAGGAGGACTTGTGAGAGCCACACACCCTCACACCTATTCCCAGTCTCCATGCCAACCAGTCAAATCTGATAAGTCTGGCAATCATTTCGTCTGTCCATTTTCTCTTTTGTCTGTTTTTCTGTTTATCCCTCATCCATCCTTCCATATACTACAAGTATGTTTATGTGATACCCCAATTAGTACAGTATGAATTGCAATGATTGCTCACAACATTTCAATACATTTACCAACAGGGCCACTCAATTACAGTGTTGTAGTGTATGTCACCCCCTACTGTACTTTCTGAGTAAGAACAGGATTTGTGAAAAATACCCAAACCCTCACAAACGATTCATATGTAATTTTGTGGGAATAAAAATGTACTCTGGAAAAAATGTTTCTTAGAATGTGAACAGTCCTAGTCAGTTACTCAGGTCAGATTTGTTCAAAAATTAGCTGAGGGGGTTGGTGTGACTTGCTAGCCACAGTGAGGTAAACCAAAATATCTGTCAACAATGTCATATTCTATGAGAAGATGACAAAGCACTTTTGTAAATTGCTCTGGATAAGAGTGTCTGCTAAATGCCATAAATGTAAATGTAACAAAGACTTCAGCAGTACGTGCAAGTATTCCCATATATTATTGTCTAAACAAAATAATGCAACAATAAACTATATAAGAAAAAATGTTTTTTGAAACTCAGTTTTTGGAAAGAACACATGCAAATAACACTGCCATTCACAAGCATGAGCGGGAGGAGTGAAGTGAGTGGCTGATCAGTTGAATGAGGTGAAACAAGGACAGGCTCAGAGGTTTCCTGTACAGCCTCGTTCTTTCCTGAAGCCAACACACTGCCACGTCTGCAGCTGCAGCCATGGCAGTGGTAAGCGATCTCAGGTCACCTTTGTGTGCATATGCATAAACACTCAAACACTCAACAGCAGGGTACCTAAAGCTTCTTTGTTGTCATTTTGGACATGACTATTTAAAGATGAAAGACATTCCAACACTAGCTAAAATTTGTTATGTTTATAAACACTCAGGCCAAACTAGTTACAACAGCAGAACTTCTCTAAGCTATGATAAGAGCTGCATCAGGGCTACTGTTCCACCATAACTGCAGGATTGCAGCTTCAAATCCATTCATATTACCCAAAAGAACATTAAACTGTCAAACACTGTAATTTTCACTGTACTCTATTAGCTGAACAGCTGATTCATAGCAATCAGATGTTGGCTGAAGTTCAGCTTTAAGACTTATAAACACTAAGTATTTTATTAACTTTTTAACTTTTTTTGCAGTATAAAATGTGCATTTTTAAAATTATTTAATTATGTTGAAGGTTTTTCTGTGGAACAAAGCCATCCATAAGTGTGTTGGCGTGTGTTACTACCAGCAACTGATCTGAGACAAAAAAATGAAAACTAGAACTCATGAATGGTGGAAATTTGAACATACATTGTCAAATCAGAGTTACAAAGATGTAAAATACTATGCTGTGGTCTGTAATACAAATTTGGCAGGTACTTGGTAAATAACTACACTTACTGCAGCAGCAAGGTGATGAGGAGTTACTGGTATGTGAATTGGAAGGAGGCCAAGTACTTCAAGTTCCTTTTTGCTGATTAAAATGATTTTCCTTGTCTATCTGGTTCATGTAAATTTTATTAAAACTAATGTAACTAATAAATATTTTTATCCACTCTGACACAGGTGGCATAGATAAAAACCATCTTTTCCACACACACAATCAAAGAGAGAGAGAGAGAGAGAGAGAGAGAGAGAGGGAGGTGCCACGTCTGTTAAGGCCTCAGACAGGAAATCCTGTTACACCATTTATGCTTGTCTGACACTTTATGAAGGCACCACATAACACACAAGAAATAGGTCACACTAGATAACATTTACAAATAAAATTTCACTACTGCTTATGGTTATTTTTATGATTTATGTTTACATTTATGTTGAGGAGAAAACAGACAGAGATAGTACTCTCCGTCACACACACAACAACAACAACAACAACAACTGAGAAGGCCTTCCTAATAAATTTCAACTGGCCATACAGTTACAGATTACACACTTTACTCATAAGTAGCTAATGAATTTATAGACAGAACATAAACTGCATTTTAGAATGTAATCGGTACACTTTGATCCAAAAAGATGGATAGAATGGGGGCAGGTTCGGATGGCACTAACATCACATGACATGATATCACACTAATTTTTATAGCAGCATACACAGTTTATCATTATTCCCGTAATAAATAAATATATTGTTGTTCTTAAATTCCAATGATTCAACACATTATAATATAGCCTACTACTGTAGCACTACTGTCACTATTTTAAGGTTTTGTTGTCTGTGAAGTATAATTTAACACAAGTTAGTAAGATATAGTTCTTGTAAAACATATTTATCTTTGACTACTGATTGACATGTTAGAATTCATCAGCTCCGTTAATGTCATGTTCACATAGTATCGACATATAGAATACACTAAACGATACTGTACGGCATGACAAACAGGGTATAGGTTACATTCAATTAATACAGTCACAAAGGATAGGAAGTGCTACGTTTCTGTCTCAAACTAATCCACACTTCTCGAACAATGCACGGGGTTGTTGCCGAAATTATGCTTTTAAAATATTTCAATTTACCGTGGTTGTCTGTGTCCATTCTTCAGCTGTTCTGATTATATATCCTTGCCGGTCTTTACTCCACCGGGTTTGCACATCACTTGTCTTGTCTCCTGCACTATTTCTGTCTTTCATTACTTCCAGCCCACTCGCTAACACGTGGCCTACACATCCTCTTTGGAGTAGGTTTTTGCAGGTGCGGCACCACCGCAACAGCGTAAGGCCAACCAATATCTCTCTTGCAAGCAATGTAATAGGTCTAATTATGTTTATAATATGAAAAAGAAAGCTTTGCACTCAAATATTTTCTGTAGTGCCATTGTTGTTCAAACCCAGCCTATATGGAATAAAGCTCCGAAATGGCACGCGTTTTATCGAAATTTGTGAAGTACAAAACGTTTCACCGTCATTTATATTTCTTAATTTTGCCAACAGAGGTCGCTCCACGTTTATCTTAGAGTGGCATTGTTTAATTCTGCATACCATTTTAAAAATTTTTGGAACATTTGCCCTTTAATCGGAAGGGATATGTGAAAGAATCTATTGGTCTCACCTCAAGAAGGTTAAAAAAATTATTTGCTCCTGACTTTGACACATATTCCCTTATGAAAAAGGCACAGCAGCGCCTTCACTTCCTGCGAAGGATGAGGAGAGCAAACCTTCCATCTCCTATCCTCACGATGTTCTATAGAAGCACCATAGAGAGCGTTCTGACCAGCAGCCTCCCAGTCTGGTATGGCAGCTGCACTGTCTCAGACCAGAAATCTCTCCAGAGAGTGGTGAGGACAGCAGAGAAAATCATCAGAACCTCACTTCCATCCATACAAGGTCTATACCTGTCACGCTGCCTCAGTAGATCCTCCAAGATGGTCAGGGATCGCACCCATCCTGACCATGGACTGTTCAGCCTTCTGCCCTCAGGTAAACGTTACCGCTGCATGCAGTGCAAGACTGCCAGACTCAACAAGAGCTTCTTCCCACAGGCCATTAGACTACCCAACTCTCTTTAACAATACACACCACATTTATTTTATTTTACTTTATACCTAGAAACATAAGGGAATAATTTTAATGTTCTTTCTGTGAGCACCTTATCAACATTTTCCAGTGCTAAGTTTACAATACCGGTTACACTGTGCAATAATCAATAGTTTCTATATACAATGTGCAGTATTTTATTCCTATGTGCAATATATATATATATATATATATATATATATATATATATATATATATATATATATATATATATATATATATATATATATGTACTATTATATATTTTTTATATATTTCTTGTGTATTTATACTGTGTCTTGTCTATGCTGACTAATGTCTTGTCCACTTACCTTTATGTATAGTGTATATTTGCACATCGGAGTTTGGAGAAACGCAATCTCGGTCAGCTGTGCACTACTTGTTGTATAGTTTGAATGACAATAAAGCTGACTTTGACTTTGACTATGACTTTGACCCATGTTCTACTCATAAAGGTATACACTACACGGTATAATAATTTAAACAATGAACTGATATAAGATTATGATAAACGTTATACATCACCAGATACTGTTTATTTTGAATTATACAGTAACCAGTAACCAGTAACTGATTGTTTACATATTAATCCACGCCTACTAAGAACATTGCAAATATGTTATGGTTGCTGATTTACATGAAATACATACTGAAATCTGAAAACCCACAAGCCTGTAAGATTGTATTTGGTGGAGTTGCAGTGCAACTAGTAGTACTCTGATGAAAAAAGACCCAGATGTTCTGAGTTTAACCATGACAAAATAATTAAATGAACATATACTGTTTACAAACTGACGATCTCTATAAAATGGGGCAGGGCACTAAGTCATCCTGTTTTTTATTATTTATTGTTTTTTGTTTGTTTGTTTGTTTGTTTGTTTCAAGCAACCCAAAAATCACAAAGCATTCATTCTGGGCACCAACTGCACATTTCTCACATAGTTTCCTTGTTAGGTATCTCCACAGACGTTAAATTGCTTTTGTCGGCTACGCACTCGCTGAAATACACTGACATACACACACGCAGGAACTTAGTTATAATACAGACATTCACAATGACTTTTTTTTAATATAATACAATATATTTAAAGCCACAGTTCACAACACAGTGACATCAGCAGCCATAGAAAGACGAAAGTGGCAGAGACTTGGTACGAAATATGTTAGTTAAGCTGCATGCTAAAATGGTACAGCATACTACTTTATGATTTTAAATGGCTGTGTTTTGATTTACTGATATTTGTGTTTATAACACTTGCTTTCACAGGGAGGAACTTATGAGGAACTTGATCATAGTGTAAACTGTGTTTGGAGTAGAAATTGCTGATATGCTAGCTCAAACATTCTTCTTCACTTTTGATATCACGAAAGAAAACACCAGGAGACATAATACAAATAAGTAAAGTTCTGTGACAGCTGCTAAGACTATGACTAAGATGTTCACAAAACTAATAAGGGAATATTCAGACAAAAACACGACGTGTACCAGAAAGGTGATGTCAGAAATGAACTTATCTGCAGTAGCCTTCTCATGAGATTTCCAATCTATGCATCTCTCTCTCTCGCTCTCTCTCTCGCTCTCTCTCTCTCTCTCTCTCTCTCTCTCTCTCTCTCTCACACACACACACACACACACACACACACACACACACACAACCACAGTGTAGATTTGTTTCTGTCAGAGTGGAAATAATGAGAGTGAGCCAGACCCACTGAATACACCAGACTCATTGGGCGTTTCCCCTGAGTGGGAAACAATACAATAAAATGTACTTCAGTAGGTTTATAAATGAGAAGGCAAATTCTTCATAGATGTGATAGTTGATAATGTTACCAATCCCTCATCTCTGGTGTGCTTTTGTCCATTTCTGTGAATAGGAAATAGACCTTTTACTGAGCAATTTTAGGGTATTTAGGGTAAAATAATGTTGAAGCAAAAACCTGCCTAGTTTTAAACTTGTGCTTTGCTTTTATTTCATAGGTACATTATAATATTATACATACAAGTTAATTATCTATAATTATAGTCAACTGGTGTTAACCAAAATTAGAATGCTTTTCTTGATTGAGTTTCATTAACCCATAACATGTAATAAATAACTAAGACACAACAGATTTAGCTGGTGTTTTTATGAAGCAATAAGTTTTTGTTTTTAAGTGCAGTAAATAAATCAGTAAATTGATGGCTAATACATAATGGCTAATAAGAGAAATATAGTATGCTAACCATCAAAACGTGTACAATTTTAAAAAGCTGTAGAGCTGGCAGACCCAAATAAATTGTGACATTTTGATAGACACAGAGTGAGTGTTCAAAAAAAGGAACAGATTTTAATAAGGATAATCCAAAAAAACTCAAAGTATCATTAAGAAGAGTAAGCAAAAAATAGGGTACTTGAATAACAGGCTTGGCAGACAACTCACAAGCTTGAATACGAAGCATTGGAATGAGGCACTTGTGGGACTTAATTTTGTAAACGAAACTTAAAACAAGTAAAGGGAATAGCTAATAATCGGGTGATTTTGATCAGGTAAGGGAACATGGATGATCATTGGTGGATGGTTGACTGATTGGTGACTGAGGCGTGACATAAAAAAATAAAACCTGAGAGGAGTAGACTAATTTTCCCTGCTAAAGAGTAAAGCAGTCTCTAGTTAGAAGCTGCTGGGAAGATGAAAACTAGCAAATAAAATAGCACTGCAGAACCAAGTCAAAGAATTACACATCAAGGTTTTTCACAATGTAACAGAAGTGGAAAACAAGCCCCTCTGTAGCTCCCCTATGGTCTGCATCATGGGCCAGTCACATACCAAGCTGCTTCATCGAAGTTGGACATGTGTACTTCTAGGCCGTCAAATTATACTTAACACTGGCTATATTGATCACTTTCTCTATTAGTCAGTCGAAGGTGGTAACGGCATTATAGAGTCCAACCTTCAACTGCCATAGTCTGTGCCTAAGGGGAACAGGCTGGGGAACTAACACCACTTGCCACTAGTTGCTGTGTAAGTGAAGGGCACCAAAAAGTTACGAATCTGTTTTGTGACCGGTGGCACAAATCCATGCAGAAAAATAAATACCAATCTTACTTTTTGACTAAAACCACTGATGCTGCCCTCAGGATGCTAGAAGACTGGTTGATGCTGTGGTTTTGCTGGGTCTTTTGACTCATTGCACTTGTCTTATTGAATTGCTGAATAGGGTGACTGGCAACTGCCCTAACAGAGCAAACTCCTGCTCGTATTAATGACAGGAGATTTATATCCACAATGTACAAGACTTGGATTTTAGAAAACCAGAACTTGTGCTTGTGGTGCAAATCCCCCACTAATGATTAATGATTAATGACACAAATTCTCAACCCTTTCAGCACTTTGCAGTCCATCTTAGATGTTGCAATTATCTTTGAGCACACCTTCCCTGTTTCCTCCTCCGAAGTGCTCCATCAGGACAAAAACAGTTTCTAGTTACTTTGGCTAATGCCTGCCTCAGTGTGACAAGAGCTGCAATAATTACTAACAGCAACATTTCTGGTGTGAGAGCACTGGGGAAGGCTTGTAACACAATGTCTTCTTACACTTCTTTCACAGTTATGGTAGAAATGCGTCACCAGAGAGTGCAGATTGTCTGCCAAAACCCTTCGTTTTTCAGATTCTGATGTAAAATTACTTGCAGCCGGCTGAAATGGAGTTGTAGTGATGCCTTCGGCCCTGAGTCTTTGTATGTCTTTGTGACTTGAGACATACAATGACAGTGGCCATACGTCTAGTGCTTTCTGCTCCAGTGCCAACCCCTGGTGCACCATTGTTTCACTAATTCTAACAGTGTCATCACTGTTGCTGGGGAACGTTGACCAGCAAGGTTCAACAAGGGTGACAGGAGGGTCAGTACCTGTTACTGCTGGCGTAGTGGTGTAGCGATGAAGGCTCGATACAAATTTTCTTGCTTTATTTATTTATTTATTTATGCTAGCTTTGAAAAATACTAGAGAAGTGTCAGAGAACTGCCAGAAAATAACTGAATAAGGTTCCCTCTTATTATCTTCAGGTCCACAAAAATCAAAAAGAGGGTTATGTAGCCTGTAGCTATGGTGTGCTGGGAAAACGCAAATGCTAATAAAACAGCAAGAGCCCCCAAGCTGTGGACTTGGACAGATACAAACAATTTAAAGTGCACAAGAATCACATAATGATCCCATGAGAATTATTTTATATTTTCATGAGCTGTATAACAGTGTGTAGCCTACAGGAAATTCATCAAAGTTATATGTGAAATGTTTGCTACATTAAAAATCCATCACCACGATGTTGATTCTAATGATAAATGAAACTATCAAAGAGCCGCTAGGTAGCTTTCAATAGCAGTGAGTGTTGTAAGCGCCCACCTCTGGCCAAATCTGGATATAGGGGAGGAGTCCGAACGGGCAGTCTAAAAGCATGAACCAGGTCTCGACAGTCTGAAAAAGCCCCATAGAAGGCAGTGGTACTGAAAGGGTATAGTTCAGTGCAGTGTAGCACAGTACTCCTTTTGTTATCAACAACCTATTCGTTTTCAGTATTTTTAAATCACTAAGGCGAACTGCAACTGCATCGGACGTTGTACTTTTTGATTTTGTTATTGTAAGGACAGTGTGGTGTCAAGGGCAGTGTTGACATTGCAGACAGCTCTCAGTATTTAGGTGCTGTTGTTTTCTCGGTGAAAAAGTAGGTAAGCAGAGAAATGCCATATGTAAGCGGCTTCATTGCCACACTGGTGGTGCTGATTCTCTGTCGGGTAGAGGAGATTGCAGAAGCATGCAGTTGCTCGCCCGTCCACCCTCAACAGGCGTTTTGCAACGCCGACATCGGTAAGTCGTCTAGAGCTATAAAATGTCCCAAACGCTTCTGTCTGTTAAGTGCGATGTGGCTACTGTTTTCTGTGCGTGTGTGTGTGTTTGTTTGTTTGTTTGTTTTCCCATGATTATTTTCATTTTAGAGTTTGGTCTGTTACCTTAATACTGATTACTGCGTAGTTACTTTAATACCGGTTATTGTACGGTGTTGACATTATGCTACGCTTTAATATTATATTATTGCCGTTCTAATAATGTAATCTGCAGTTATTATCTGTAGATGATGGGTAATGACTTATTATTATTATTATTATTATTATTATTATTATTATTATTATTATTAATGCATTCTTTATTATAATTGTTGAACCCGTCAGGAATTTTGCGTTCATTTCAACCCACAAATCAAAACTTCCTAAATTGATTTCCATCATTCAATTGATTTTAAAGTATCTGATAACCTTCAGTTGTGGCAGCAAACTGAAGCAGCAATAAGCATCAAATGCAGTATACTAATTCTAGACGTTTTGATTTGATTGCTCAAACTATTTGCCTTATAGTTTGATGCAATCTACTATATTTATACAGAGAAGTGCGTTGGTATGAGGTTTTTATGATTAGAGGGTCTCACTGTGATCTAGGTGCTGTGTTTCTCAGTCCTTCGTCTTGACTTCCTTCATTAGTAGGCTTATCCAGAGCACCTTCCACTGCCATGTCCTCTTTACTCATCATTTATCTAAGCCTGCAGCCCAGATGAGTCAAGATGGCACTTCGGGGTCCCGCATGGCGGAGAGTGTACATTTCTAGACTTCAAAAATAAATGAAGTCAAACTAATTCTCTATTTATATCTGTCCTCTCTATCCTGTTCCCTATGCATGAAATAAACTCAAGCTTCAAAAGCAGGTCTCTCTGACACCTTTGTGTAGACCTTGGAGGATGAGTTACTGAGTTACACAACTGTGTATTTAGCATTCAGAGTATGAATGCTTTTTTGCTAGAGTCTGTAACGAAAGCGATGTCTGTCATATAGTCATGATGCTGCTGCAGGATTCAGTTCAAACAGCAGTACCCAAACAGCATGACACACTGACACCATGCTGCAGCTCTGTTTACTCACAATGATTCACCCATCTAGGTGTGGGCAAACAGTTCTTCAGTGATCACTCCGAAGTGACGTTTTTGTGGCCTTGTTAAGAACTGCCCTCTAGATGGTGAGTGGAGCTGCTTCCTAAAGCTTGCCTTTGTTGCGGTGCAGTCTGAGACAGAGTGTGAAAAATGGCAGGAATGCTTTGAGTCCCACTGGGACCACCCCACTCAAGCTTAATTCATTGCTGTCTAAAGAGACACTAAGCTAAGATACTGCCAGCAGCAGGAATAGGAGCTGAAGCTTTACTGCGTGCTGGTAAAATAACACAAGGCAAATGCAGACAGCCAGGCTCTCTCTGATTTTGTTTTTATAGAGCTCACTGGGTGTAGTTTGATTAAAACACCACCCGCTTTCAGACAGGAAGTAAAACCATCTTAGAACATCTGACATCTGGCTGACAGTTTTAGATGTGCCAGAGAGGGAAAAAGCTATATGAAAGTAGAGGACGTTTCAGAAATATGCATGGCATTCTTCAAACAGTGAGAAAAGCACTCGCTTCCTTTCTGGATGCTCCGCCCTCCCTTGACTGAACTCACTGGCTCTGAACCAGGGCTTCTTGGATCAGGAGAGAGGGTTTTTTCCATCTATTTGTGAAAGGTTAACTTCTGTGGCTGTGCTATGCGGCTCCCTGCTTTTGTGACTTTTGTGATCAGCAAAGAGCAAACAATTCAGCGTGTGAGCATTTTTACATGAGTATGGGGGCTTGCCTCATTAATACCGTGTCAACAAGCAAGTCAACAACTCAGTCATCTAACCTCTGACAACTAGCCTTAATATTAATGGACTCTGTGATTTATGAGTATGGAGAATGACAAATTGGAATCACTAATGACATATTCACTTAACCTTCAAATGGGCCCATTTAAAACAACACAACTGATTCTTATGGGGGCCATTACTTACGTCACAACTCACTGTTACTGAGTCATGGAAAAACATGCAGGGAAGCAGGACACTAGACAGGACATTCCTTTAAATCCTTTACTGAAAACAGCATGCACTGTTGTACATATATGTTTTTAATCTTTCATGAGCTGCCAAGATCTGTCATCAATGGTACAATTTAAAAGGCTTATTGTTTTCTGTCTAAAGAATTGTTGACATACAACTACTCATTTGCAATAACAAAATAGGTGACATGAACTAAGCATTTATTAAGTGTGCATTAATATGAAGAATGTGGTGAGAAGTTATTTTTTTACAGTATGTGACAGAAAGGGTGGGGCTAAGCTGTGTCTATCTGGCACCAAGGGAATATGTTTCACTGTTGTTTATATTGAAAGGGCACATCTGCCCACTGTTACTGAAGCAGTCATAAAATGTATTGTGTTTCTTCCTATATTGACAAGTTAAGTGTATATTCTGCAACAACAAAAAAAAAAAGTAAATCTGCCCAAGCCAGTTTTAATACACGGGTCATCAGGATATTTATGTGCTAAAATCCACTTGATCTTGAGTCATCCTCCAGCCTGCCCATTTGGCAACGATTAACTGAGCTCTTTGAATTTAGCCTGGTCTAAAGAGAAAGCACAGATCAGCCATATTGCTAAGAGTCATGTGAGTTTGAGTGGTAGTGCAGGCACAGTCAAAAATGGCAAAAACAAATGCATGCGATGCTGCGTCTGCTGAATTGGCTGTTTTTCAGGTGTTGTATGTAACTGGACCTTTGGGACATGTCTGCTTGGTCACAGCCTGGATTATCCTAAAATTAAGAAACTCACTGTGATTATATAAAAAGATTTAATTCGTGAATAATTTTAAAGTGGCATCACTACATTTAATTGTCTGAGACTTTAAAAAGTAAAACACCTGAAACTGATTTTTGACTGAGTTTGCAGTGAGAAGCAGTGATTTGAGTTATTTTTGTAGCTCTGCCATGAACACCTAGTCTAGCTCGTTAATGAAAGAAGGAACTAATTGGAGCAACTTTTCATTGTTAAGAAAATGAATAAAAATAGTTACACTGTTACAGGAAACATACAAATTTCAGTGGGAGTCATATCTGCATTGAAGGTTGTTCAAGCACAGAATTTACAACCAAGACAGTGTAACCACTGGTGTGTACTAATTTCACATGTGGTTGATGTGCTGTGTAATGGCTAGTTTAAAAGCTGTTTCCCTTCCTGCATACTCTGTCCATGTCAGCTCAGTCCTCCAATTCTCACAGATTACATTTTTGCCTGTGTATGCGGTAGTAAAAACTGGGAAATGGATGACATTCTAGACTTTGTCAACAAAACTTCACTCAGCTCTGTGTCCTTCCACATCCTTTCTATCCCCCTCTTTGTTTGTGCACCTACGCTGGGCAAGGGCACTCTCCAACCACTAGTTAACCCGTATAGTCATTTTCCATGGTGGTTAACCCCAGGGTTTTATGAAGTTGGCTGTCTTTTTATTTAGTGACAATGCAGATGAAACCACCTGGCTGCTTTCTCACTTTCTCATTTTACTCTAATCAAGCATAATCAGTTTACCAGGCCTGTCAGACTACATTGGTAAAGATGAGGAGAAAAATGTTCTTAAATGAAAAACACTGATTCTTACATTTCATGATGGCTTTCACAATGAGAGCTGACTTAATAATGCAACTTAGAATTTCACAGAATCAGGCTTTTGACTGGCATAAAAGATGTTGCCATCCCACTTACAGGGTCTCACATGCAATAAATTCATATTAATAATATTGTTAGCCAAAATAAATGTTACTTCAAATATTTTAAAGCAGAAATGAATCAGTCTATAGATGTGTAAAGTGTAAGAGGGTAAATAAGAACACAGCTAAAGGATCAGGTGATAGGGGTCATGTCCTTATTTCTTTAGCCATGCTTTTATCCACAGCATGTACCAGAAATACACTAACTATTGAACAAATCCAAAAAAAAATCTAGACTCCTAGAAATCTAGGGGTAGTTAGACTTCACAGAGAACAGCAGATATATGTCAGACTAACTTTAACCAAAGCCTACTTGATTTAAGACAACAGTGCACATACAAACCCAAACCACAAGACAGCTGATTGCACAGTGAGAGTATATTCAATATTTGGTTTGTACTGAATGCTTTAGACATGACTTCATGAGGATCTAGGGGTCAATAAATGATCAAGCCACATGTAAGGGCTCTTTTGCTGTGACTGGCAATGAGCCTTCACGAATTCACACTGTGAAGAAGGCAAATACAGAGTGATGAGGACATATTGAATTTCTTTTCTGAATTGTGTCAGGAGTGCTTGGCAGTGAGATCATAGTGAGAATCAGTCTGTGCAGCTGACAATGCTCAACTTTGATTCTGCTGTTTAGCTCTTTTAACTTTGTATTAGGATATAGCAGCATTCTTCTGTCATGGTTGCTATGCTATTTGTTTTATTAATAGTTATGCGTGGCTAAATGTTAGTGGTAAAGTGGTAAGAGTTTTACATGTACCAGTGGTGCAGCTACAGTATATATGATTTTGTTCTGATCTGAGTTTACATATATTATAGCATTTGGAAAGACATACATTTCCACCTTGTTGGCAAATTAGTGTTTTCATTTACAGGACTTCCCAACAGGTCTTTTTTGGTATTGATTCTAGTGAAGTCCATGACTCCTGTCAGTAAAGGTAGGGGTGAGTTGAACCGTTTTGTTCTCAGAACTGGTCATGATTGCTAAAAGCTGTGGAGTGGAATGGACCCTCAGGATGTGGCTTGCACTCATGGTGGGTATGTTTTCATGGAAACTATGACACTGTGATTATGTTATGTGCATATGTAAGAGAGTGTGTAAGTCATCGGCTGAGGGAGCGGGTGTTGTGGGTTATGCTCGATTATTGGGGAGCAGGAATGTTGGTCAGTCCAAGAAAAGAGCTGAAGAAGTGAGAATATGATGGGGACTTGCTGTTGTGAAGAAATTAACTAAAGGTGGTTCCTGTGAGTTGTGGGTAAATGTTTCATGAGCTGCTTGCTTGAATGGTCTCCCCACAGTGCATTCACAGCTTCCACAGTGCAAGGTTTACCACCGGAGTTCAGTCATTTTAGAATGCAGTTGGTGGCGTTCTGATAAGAAGAACGTCAGTGATGACAACCAACCAGCACCTTGGATGGACTGAAGTTTATAGCCGTTGTTTTGAAAAGCTATGGCAGCAAGTTTCATATTCATATTTCATTCAGATCTGACATGATAGACGAGTTGTTACACTGGGATTCAAGAAAGTGGGCAATAATGATCAAATAATGCAAAGCGAGGGATTTTAATAGTATTGAGCAAAGCGTTTCACAAGGTGCATGATGGACTAAGTAGAATATTAGGGAGAATTTACTGTATTCTTTTGAGTGACCTGTAGAGATAAATAAAGTTTCACTTCACAGAATAAAAGAGCCATGACTCATAAGCAGTCATAATATTGGCTTTATATTGAGAATATTATATTATTCTAAGGAATTTAAAAGTAAATGCAATTGCCTGCTAAGAGTTGTTTGGAGGCATGTGCAAAATATTCCCTCCCTCTTCAACCCATTTATTTGAACTGCTATAATTAAAAAATGGTTAACTGCTGCAGGAAACAGTTTTAACTGAGATTTAATTTGGTAGGACTTTCCTGTTTGTAACTTTTAGCACCTTACCATGCCCAGGTCTCTAGACAGAGGAAGCGCTGACATACATAGAAAAGCATGCTACTTGGAGTGGACTCTTGTTAACTTTAAAAAGCAGCGAAGCCTTCATACTTGTGTCTTTTCCAGCCCATAAAGTGAACCCATGGGTGAGGAATGATAGCTGCTACTCCAGCGTAGTGTGTGCATGCTCACGTGTGTGCATGCTTGTGCGTGCACGCGCGTGTGTGTTTTCCTTCCACTGGTTATTTTATGTCTCTGCATGTTATATCCCTAGCCTCATATTTTCCATAGTGAGCAAATTCTCTTAAAAATGGCAGCCGTTGCACACCACAACACCACAGCGTTGTCTTTCTGTTCATCTCTCCATCATGCTTCCCTCCTTTATTTGCTTTCTTATTGTCATTTCACTCATCTTTTGTACACTTGTTACCTTTAACACTTTAACACTTTAACCTTTAACACTTCTGAATGTTTATGTGATATAACCTTTTCTAGGCTATACCTTGTCAGTATGCCATAGCCTCATTACTGTCATCAGAATTGTCTGCTGACCAGAAAATCATTTTTGTTGGTTTTACTGTAATACCTAAGGTGTAGGGAGGCGTTCTATGATTTGAATAAAGAGTAATTGCTTTACTTTGCAGAGAACTCTCATAAAAGCCTGGCTGAGAAGCTTTTTGCTTAACTTTGTCCAGGACTCAAAATCAAACCAGTAAATCATTTGTTCTCTTGTATTTTTTACATAGTTAATATCCATTGCCCATGTGCAGAGCTTCACTGAAACCATAGTATAGGTTTTGGAGTTTTAATTTAGTTTAATATTGTAAAAAATATATTAATAGTAAACATAAATGGAAAAATAATAATTTGAGATTTAGACTGTTTTACCTATATGAGCAAAGTTGGTTACCATCTACTTTTTGTTTGGTGAATCTCACTTTTTTACCTACTATTATCCCCACAGAAAATATATGTCTGCATACTTGCATTTCCTTTAATTTGGTCAATATCTATTTACATAAGGGACATTCAGTAGCTGGGTAATTTGGAAAAATTGAAAAAGCAAGACTGCTGTCAATATATCACTAGATTCTTAGTAAATATTTCATTAACTTCAACTCCTTTCACAATTTTGCACGTTTCAGACAAGTTTATCCAGACAAGTTGGCCCAGAGGAGGTTAGCCATGAGGAAAACATTAGCTTCTAATTGTTTCCATGTTTGTTAGCTTGGGAAATGTGCACAAGAACAATATGCAAACAATACTAGATTCACTGTTCTTCACACAGTAGTAATACTAGTATGATAAGCTTCATTACAGGCTGCCACATATACCTTTTAAACATTTTCTCAAGCAGGCTTTTATAAATCTTCTCTTGGAACACACTTTGAGGCAAGTTGCACATCAATCCTACTCAGCAGACAGTTTTTCTGCTTTCCAAGAAGACATGGCACTGATCGGCCACCTCTAACCAATATAGGTTACGGATAGGTTTCCGATCTGAAACCCAAGCTGCATTCTTGACCACACCAAATCCAAACACCACAGGGTAAGAATACCGTGCTTCGGACATCTGTTCAAACAAACGGGTTTTATCAGCGTTTTCAAAATCACAAAATGAAATAACACCACATGTCTGACCAATTTCCCCACAGTTAAGAGTTTAACATGGTGCATGTGGGTGTCTATACATGTCTACTAGGGTGTTTGCATCATTGTTTATTCTTGTGTGAGTAGAGTATTATCATCACTGTGAGTCAGGTTTCTTGACACACTTTGGTGTGGTTGAGATGGGTGAGGTATCGCAAATGTTAAACCTACTAAACCCAGTGTGGGCAGAGAAACAAGTTTAGTTCCTTTGCTTAGCTGTTACAATATGACACTCTCGTGTACTTCTGCAGGGTGGAATAAAAGCAGCTTTAAAAAAAAAAATATCAAAGAAAACAATATAAAAAGGCAATATAAAAAGCGAGAGAATGAATGAGTCAGCGGAAGGTTGCCATGTGTCAGCTCCTCGTGTGCAGGCGTCTCTCCCACATGTTGGCTGACCTGACAAAGGGATCTTAAGACGGCAAGGCAGCTGCAAGTCCTCAGCCTGCAGGAAATGGGATTTGTGTGTCTTTATGAGAGGAGAGACCACTCACTGCTCTTCAGGCAAGGCCTCAGAGAGAGAGTGAATCCCTTACATAAAGTCATGGGACAAGATAAGGAGCAACTTTGTGCTATTTTTTATTTACCTGACATACACTATATACTTTGTGGCATATGCATTTAACTGAACGATATGGCTCTTTATTTATCTTATCTGGAGGCTGTGGGCTCCTTTTTCAAAATGCTAAGATTTGATGTAATTATGAGTGGAGTCTTTGTCTTTTTTGTCACAGTAATCAGGGCTAAGGTGGTAGGAGGAAAAGAGGTGGATGCTGGGAATGATATTTATGGAAACCCCATCAAAAGGATCCAGTATGATATCAAGCAGATCAAGGTGAGGGAGTGAGTTGTCTGATCTTTACATCTTGGTCATGTTTACTTCCTCATACATTTTCAGCATGTACATAACAGTTTTTATAAATAGTTTTTTTTTTTCTTAATTTTGCCAGATGTTTAAAGGACCAGACCATCACATTGACATGATCTTTACTGCACCATCATCTGCTGTGTGTGGGATAAGCATGGAGACCAATGGAAAGAAGGAGTACCTCATCTCAGGTACGTCGACTGAATTTCAACAGCAAGCCTCAGCTCGAGGTTTGTTTAGCAGGGCCTAATGTGTTGCTTCAGGATGCTTAACCATCAACCCCAAACCACAGTGTGCTATCAGTTTTTGGATAGTAGTGAAGCACTCTGGGACGATCCAAATTTGTTTTGCAGTTTGGAAGGACAGCCACCAGCTGAGCGATATAAAACTTAAATTTGGATCTGAGTGCTTCCATCTTTGAGCTGAAAGAGTTGCTGAACAGACAGCTGAGAAAAGAAAAGGTCATGAAAAGATGAACACAGACATCCTCTGGTTTCTCCATCTCAGACTGATTCAGCATTGCCCAAATTACAGAGTGGACGAGTCCGAGGGCTGTGCAGGGTAGCAATTGCCTTTAAAGCTGAAGTTTTAGGGGAGGAGGGGGGTGGCATAATGAGGGAAGTCTGATCTTGTCGCACACAGTAACTGCTGAAGTTGGGATTTCAAAGCACACATTCCATTTTACACACAAGACAGACGCTCGCTATGTTTCATAAAGCAACTACAGCAGATCAAAAAAAGAATAGAAATGGAAAACACTGCTCTGAGCATTCTGGTGATGCATCTTTTTTCTTTGTCATGTTGCCCTTCTTTCTTTAAAGTTCAGTACATTTCTATTTGTGTTTTTCAGTGTTCCCTAGTGGTGTTTTCTAATCAGAGTTTTGAATTGATCTCTATCAACATCATAATGCACACTGACTGTCCCTAAAAGGGTACACTATGATTCTAAACAAAACAAGGTTTTGTCTATCTGGTTTCACAGCAGTGACTATCAAATGCTGCTTCCTATTGTCTGAGGCATTTTCACACTGTTATGTCTACATATTATTTTATCTGACACGTGTTCTCCAGGCAAGACAGATGGTAATAGGAACATGTATGTGACCCTGTGTGATCTCATCATGCCCTGGGAGTCCATGAGTGCCACCCAGAAGAAGAGCCTGAGCCAGCGTTACCAGATGGGCTGTGACTGCAAGGTGATCAACCTACCAGCTCTCTGTCAGACTCCTGAAAATCAGAGCGGGTCCATTTCTTCTCCTGTTAGATAACTAAATATCTATTGAAATAGAGATGATTACATTATCTACGTTCATGTTTCATAGTCTGTCTAGGCTTAGGATTGCTGGGTTAGAAAATCTTCTATTAATAAGAAATGATACTAAATGTAATGGCACAAAGATGGAAAATGTGCAACTGTATGTGTATGAACTAACCGATGAAAATATGATGCAAATAATTCTGAAGTTTAGGCACCAGGTAAGCTGTGTTCATGGGTGCTGGAGGTAGGTAGGTTTTTATGTTTTAGGATGAAAACATATCTCTAGGCCAGCTCTGTGGCGGATAAAAAAAAATTGCAGACTGCATAGACTTCACTGCAAAATTGTAACGGATCTGATGGACCGAGTGCCGAAGGGCATAGAGCAGGACGCACAGACTCCCTTGATAAAGTGATACATTTATTAAAATCACATACGAATAACAGTGGCACTCACACACAACATTAACGACAGACATAACGTACACATTTAACTAAACACAGACTACAATAACGTGTAGTCAGTGTAGCTTCATCCAGTGCCTGTTTAGATATATTTCGAATTAACACTTCAGAGTGCAGTATTGGTGTCAATCAGGATGTCTTGATTTATGTGAGACCCTGTGGCCTATAAAATCTAATTTAATTCTTAAAGAATCTGTTACTACAGTATAATGACCCATATGTACAAACATTAAAATCTTAGAACCATCTCAAACATGCAAATGATAAAAACTAAGGCTTTTCCTCACTAAATAGCTTTTTGCTCACTAGCTAGACTGCTTAGACTTGAAGAGGATGAGTAAGTGGAATTCAAGAGTATGTGATAGGGGAAACCTAAGAGTAAAACTTATTAAATAGGCTTTACGCAGCATAAAGACCAAATTAAGTAAGCTTTATGCAATATAAGACATTCTGATTAAATAAATGATTCCTTATTGGATACTGGACTTTGTATATGTACATTGTATGTTCAGAAGACCAAGTATAACCTAATTAGAAACAAACAGATTTAGTTTCCCTGGGGCTTTAAAGGAGAAGACTTTGTGCCATAAATAGCATGTAAAGTGTATTCCATTAATAGTTAATCATCACATTTTTAAAATTTTGACCAGATCACCCGATGTGCAGCCTTGCCATGTTTGACCAATACTCCAGAGGAGTGCCTGTGGACTGACTGGGTGACAGAGAAGATCATCCATGGACGCCAGGCTGACCACTACGCCTGCATCAAGAGAGTAGATGGTTCGTGTGCCTGGTACCGTGGAAGTGCTCCACCCAAGAAAGAGTTTCTGGAAAACGAGGACCCATAATCTAGTCCTATATCTGTCTTCATTGTCTGATCTGAAGTTCTTTAAAATGCCATATGTTAAAGATCCGACATAAGTCAGAACAAACGAAAAGAGAAAACTACACCAAACTGAAGTGTATAGATAGTATAGATTAGTTTACAGTCATCATTAGATATTGAAACATGACACAGTGGAACTGGTCAAATAATGATGTAATTTCTCCTCCAAGGCTTGCAGTCAAACCCCCCACCATTATATGATGGACAATCCTAATTTGTGAGCACTTTCTACCCCTAACAGCGCTTAATCTTTCCTTTTTTTTTAAAGGACTGAAATGGCCTCCAAGTCCTGCAAAGCTGCAGACATTTGCAGACTCTCAGCTCATTTCACATCTTTAATTTGTTGAGACTTTGTCCAAACCCCAAATAAAGAGACAGCTAAAATATTACTCTTGCTTAGTTTAGTTTCCCATAGCTATGCCAGTTGGTCCAGTCAGATAAATGGTGAGGCAGGACTTCCCAGATAGTTCAAAGATAAACTGAGACCAAAAGAAGAGCATTAAAACAGGCAGTTGCATGGGTTTTAGAAAAAGAAAATTAGAGACCAAAGTTAACGTCACTCCACACTGATTTGTGAGGGACAAAGAAACTTAGTTTGCTGCTGACCAAATTCCAGAATGTGTAACTCTAGTACATGGAGACAAGTTTTGTTTTTAACAGAAGCAGATGCCTCTTTTCTTTTAACCACAACTCTAAGGGATCTTTAAGCCCCAGGTAGGAAAATGGAGGAACAATAATATAGTACCTTAAAAGCATTGAAACACTTGCTTCTAGTTCCTTCCTGATTTGGTATATGGTATTGTGTAATGGAAAGGAGTCTGCTTGCGTGGCATCCTCATGTCTTTGTCAAGTGCTTCTTGTTAACTATTCGATTTTGTCTATGCCTCTATGCATGTAGTCTCTCCCTTAACTACATGTATACATTTGTGCTGTTATTTTTGTTATATATCTGCTTTTTAAGAAGTCAATTCTCTGAAATCAGTCTTGTTCCTGATTGAACTTTGCACTTTTGTGGGAATCTCGACAGGAGGATTAAGTCCTCTTTTTCAGGATTTGTAACTCTTCTCTTTTCCCTTCTCTCGGAAGAACGTCATTTAATGCCTTTACGCTTATTTTGCAAATGTTTTTGTGATGTTTCTATAAAACATAGGATAATGATTCTGAGATCTTATTATCAAATTTTTGACAGGAATTTTCCAGTCATATGTTGTAGTATGCTATCACCTTCTCAAGCATATTTTGTTAGCTGACATACAATAAGAACGAGTTTCATGGGACTCCAATAGGCCTATGTAAGCCTTTAGTTGCCATGGTAATGGGTAGGCCCTAGTTTTGCCCCACAGTTACCAGACTGATTAGATTAACATGCAAAGACACAGTTCTATAGCATGAACAATTTCTTCTGCATTGGGAGGAACAAAATGAAGTCAGGTTTCTTCCCTCTGTGAGGTCAATAAACTCAGTTTATCGGCTGTCTTGAGAGGATGGCACAGTGAATTATCTTGTTGCAACCATTCCCTGATTGGGCACTGCCAAGTCATGTGATAGACAGAGTAAGGTGTGATCATAGTAGTTGCTAGGCATTTCATCAGGGTGAACCATGTGCCACAATGTGGTCAGACAGAAAGAGGGACAAGGAGGAGGGAGGCCAGAGTGGACCTCTGAGGAACTGAGGAAAACAATTTTTTAGCAGCTTTCAGACAATAAATGAAGATGGATTTTAACATTCCTGTTTGAAATAATAGTGCTTTGTGTATGGGGCAATTCATTTTCAAGGTACTTCCAAAACAGTATAAAATCAACATGGTGATAATATGCCAAACAGAAAGGCGCATTGATGGGGGTATTACTCAAATTTATTGTTTTTCTGTTTTGGCCAAGCCAACTTTGTGGTGGTCAGAGCTTGATTGCTTATGGAGTTGTCAACAGCTTCCACTGTTCTAGAGGAGGAGTGCTTTAAATTAAACTTTTATAAGTAATCACCTTTTCCTCTGACCCTATTAGGATTTACCATAAACAAGCGTGAACATCTATGACTGCCTAAATAAATCTACAAGGGTAATGTTGGCAATGTTTAATATGCATCAGGCTATATCTACTTAACTGCTTTGTATTAAATGTAATGGAATATAATGGCATAATTTAAATGTTTGTTGTTGCCATGTTTCTACATTTTTACTGTGTCAATACCTTTTGGTTTATATTGTGTGTTATTTTACTAGTCTTTGTCTTTCTTGTAAACATTTTCTGAGAGTACAGTAATGTGAGATCTCTTGTGTCAACCTCACAAGAGAACAGCGATATGATGAGAACCAGACTATGCATGTCTTTGATGCTTTGTGTAATTCCTATGTGGACATTCACTTGATGGGCAATTATACGGTATTATCTAATAAAAAAAATTTAAAAAAAAAAAAAAAAAAGTTAAAAGAACATTAGCCTCTGTCAGGTTTTACAGTTTGCTGTATGTCCCGAAGTCTCCAGCTCTCTTCCTGAAGTTTGAATAACTGGAACTGCACTGCGTCCACCCCTGCATGTTGCATTACTTGCAGCTTTTCTTTGACGCGTACAACACACCCGTTACATTCCCCCAGCACAGCGGTCACCAGCTGTAAATGAACAGTAGCTCAAGATAAAATGTCTCACAGAAGCCATCATCTACTTCACAAATGTTTTCCACAGGACTTTCTAAATGCTCCTCCCTGGCATGACGTTTTTTGCTCTAAGGGACGTTTTAGGCACACGCAGCCTCCACAACGCAGCAGAAGACTATGTTGCTCATCATTTTGTAGACACCTCCCCCTTGTGGTGAGATCGTAACATTGCATTGCCATATCAACATTACAATGTTTCTCTGCTGATTTTAATATCTCGGTAAACAATTCAGAATAGAGCATAATGGTACATCAGTGTAAAACTGACTGCATTTATTTCACATTTGAAAATTAAGATAGGCAAGGTATGCATGTGTATCTAATTGTTGCTATGATTAGGATAGGACAAACTAGGATAAAAAGTTCCAAGCATTCCAAGTTTTATGTATACAAGGCACATTATGAAGGATGTACAGCAACATTTGTGCACCGGACATTAAGTTTTGCATAATACATTTGGCCTTATACACACATTGTAAAAACATGAATAACAAACTGACTGATCACTAATGAGTACTGGTACACTAAATATTTTCATGCATGGTGTTTCAAGTATTGAATTGAGCATTAAAGCTTAAAATCATCAAATTAAAAATTCCTGAGACTGGTATGCTGAGAAATGACATCAGTCCCCTTCTCTTACTCATAAAAGAATGGTTAAAAGCCACAGTCTACTTGAGACATCCTGCTGAAGGCCGACTACAAGCATCAAGAAATGCTTATTGACCAGTTTTTGCACATTTATCTCGTCATGGACAAATAATTTTTGAAAAGTTAAAAAAGAGAGATCTCAGTCATCCACTGTAAACAGTCCTCATCAAAGCAAATAAATTACATTTCCACTTCAGGCATAACACTGAACCTATTCCACTAGAGCTACCATATACTTTATCCAGCTGCAGACTTTCCTCAGCCAGGTGATTAGCATTCCACAGCTGGCTTGGATCAGAAGCCTTGGCGATGGAACAGAAAGTAAAACCAGAGACTGGTTGAAGGCCTAGAGAGATGGGCTAAAGTTAAATGCTGCTAAATTAAAACTACAGTCGGGGAGGAGAGGAGGGCACAACAGCACTCATCATATAAGTAAGAAATGGTAATTCTATGGTCCAGCTCAAGATTGCTCCAGCTCAGGAACGCTCATGTTCCTCAAACCAGGAGCAATGGACAATCAGTATCCGAGTATCACAAGCCCTTGTTGAAGTAGACATGGCTAATGCGGTCACCATACTGGGAGTTGATGGATTCTCTCAGATCTGGCTCCAGCTTGGACACAGCCATAGAGCTGAAAACAGAAGCAAATGGCATCACAATTCTTCACAGTGGAGTTGATGAACAGTATTATCCATGCTGTTATATTAGTGATTTCACCAAGTTTAATGTGTTAAGACAATAAAAATAATATTTGACAGTGATATTGTGATCTTACCATCTCTGTGGAAACAGTGAACAGGCTGCAGGCACCATGAAGATGAGGCTGAAGAGGGAGTGAGGAAATTTAATTTTGTTTTCAAAAACCATTTACTGAACACTACTCAACTGGTAATTGACAGCGTATTTAAAATAATTATAACAGCGGCCAGTAATAACTGCACCTAATCTTAAATTAAATTCAAAGCAAATGGATACCACTTACAATACTCCCACCATCATCACTTGCAAAGGTGCATGGAGAAATGTGATTTTCTGTAAATAAAATATGAGCTGTTCATACATGTGCATGAATAAAGAATAGTGTCCAAGCCCATGCCTTGCCTAAATATTTGCTGACAGTTCAATGAAACAGAATGTTGCCTACCTGCATAAACCTGTGTTTTTCTAGTCGCTGCATTATTATAGGTAGGATGACTGTAGAAAGGGAAACAATTTCATGACTTAAGACGGTTTTGCTGTTTTTATAAAACATTGACATGATTGATGAGTCATTCTGTCAGGCACTTCATCATGGCATGAAGCTTCACAGTGTGGGTAGAAATGTTAAAATTCACCAAAGGCCAGGGGCATGACTCTCCCTCAGTACCAGCCTTCTCCACTGTATCTCAGTATACTTACTCATGCCTGGTGCTGCCATGGTTACTCTAGAAATGACCACCTGTGTGATGCCCTTGACTGCAGCTTTCTATGGCACATAGAAGAAAAGGAAAGGTAGCTCACTATCTGACCCATTCAGAAAAGCTCAGCCAGGTACAGTTACAATGTTATCAGTACTTACAACAGTTTAGCAGTGGAGTTTTAATCTAATCTACATTTATAATCTACATTTCTGTTGTGTTCCAGCTCCAAACAAGGCTAGTCTCAATGTCTGAGCTGTTACTCACTGTTGAATGACCAAGCTTATTGCCATTTTCATCAGTGACTGCAATGCCATTCAGGACCTCCCTGCATGTTAAAGCAGAAAAATGAACATGCTTAGCTGAGCCTAGGCAAAAGACATAGATGCAGTATAGAAGGAGGCCAAGAAAGATAGCACTCACTGTTGCCTCATCATGGGAATGTTCACGCAGTTAGCTGCAGCCACCGCTACAAACGGCACCCAGCGAGCCACCAGAGGCGGGGCTTTCTGGACGGACAGCAAATGGCCGCACAGTCAATCATTAAGACTTTCTCCATTCCATTAGATGAATGGTTGATACATTGATAAATTGGGTAATCAACAGTATCTTGAGCAGCAATACTGAAGTGTTTATTAATCAATCCTTATCCATACACCTGCAGACTGAGAATACCTTTGTGTAGAGGTTCAGTCCCACTGCCGTGGCCAAGGCTGTGCTTGTGGCAGTGACATAAGCCACCCCGATCTGTCTGGATGATGAGGACAGACATGCCATCCATTACAAAACTATCCAAGCATGCACAGAAAACTATTCATTCAGAGTCCATTGCACTACTGCAGGGTAAACTACTATACATAGAGACAATTCTGACTGAATTGTATATATGTATATCATCACTGAAAAATGAATGAACAAGTAATGGTGCAAAACTACAGCTTTACTTTGTTGTGATGGGGGAGGCAGCATTGCGGTTGGTGTAGTTAACCAGAGCGTTGAACGACTGATTTACCCACTGCCAAAACACCACAGCAGGCACTGTCCTGGTGTACAGACAACAGGTATTAACACAAATAAATGTCATTACAGCCATCTTCAAAATATATAATAAAAAAGTTGATAATGGCCAACTGAACCTTGGGTCTGATTATAGATGTATTACTTCATT
This sequence comes from Electrophorus electricus, assembly GCF_041902795.1. Lineage (NCBI taxonomy): Eukaryota > Metazoa > Chordata > Actinopteri > Gymnotiformes > Gymnotidae > Electrophorus > Electrophorus electricus. Next base: position 6,192,144 of record NC_137511.1, on the reverse strand, counting down.
GTTTAAAAAGCCTAGCAACTCAAACTACAATATACAAGTATGAACACATAAGTGATTTTCAGCTTTACAAATTAGCATGTGGGTACCTGTAGAACTGTAGCATGAAGCCAGTGATGGCCATGCCCCCAGGCACCTGAAAAGACATTCTGCCAATCAGATTCATCCTGTCCCCACTGTCAGGATGAAATGCTGAGTCATAGAGCTTCTTAGCATAGTGCATCTGTTCCACAGTGGTACCTGGAGGTATAGACCCTGCTCTAAAGAGACAGATGCAGAAAAATACACATTCGGGAGCATAAGGAGAGGGGGAGGAATAATTGGAGAGAGAGCAAGAAATAATTTCTATCAACCAAACTGAGACATTATGAGTCTCATAAAAAAGGTTTGAAAGCCCCTGGTCTAAGTGAATACATATAAAAATGTTCAGAGCAAAAAACAAATATAAAAATCTACTGCCAAAACACAGCTTTTCTTCATGACTGATCTGTTCACTGACCTCAAATTTTAAGATGGTTAAAACTGCCATATTAGCCTACTTGATGTTAATGCCATACACCAACATTTGGCTTTTCTGTTCTGTGTTATTTACCTGCAGCTATCCACTATGGCCTTAGCTTCATCTAGCCTGGACGCAGACAGAAGTGCAGTGCGACAATCCGTAATGTTGAAGAAGTGTTTGAGACGGCCCATGAACGTGGACTGATCCCAGCGTGGGGCATCGATATCAAAGCCATCCAGAACCGCCATGGTGCGCTCTCCTATCCCACGAGACCAAGGCACAACGTGATGGAACCGAGCATGATGCGTCACTCCAATTTTGAGCAGGTTTCTGAGCAGCCCAATTAGAAGACTTTGTGCACGTTCTATATAAATGGATAGGAATCTTCCTATATTTGAAATCTTTTGTATTTTTTAGCATTTAATTTTCAGGAAACCAGCAATACTGCACATGCAGAACCTGTTCACTAACTAAGCACCCCATAAAATAGGAGTCTGCTGTTAAACATACATTGTTAGTGTAAGCTAGTCAGGGCATTTTGTGGTTTGGCTTTTTTTTTTTTTTTTTTGGTAAGATTTTAGATTGTCAGTTAAAATATCTGACGAAAACACTAGAATTTTTAAAGTAATAATGTACTTGGTTTATTTGGGTTCTTCTGTCACTGGCTATTATTGGAGTGCAGCCATGGCTGGTGCGGGAAGTAAATCAAACAGGAAAGGTCAAAATCCAGTGAAATAATAAACCAGGAGATGAAGAAAGTTGAGTTTTGAACTGTGTTAGGGGTGCATTCTGCTGCGTGCCAGTGCTGACCAAATAACTTAGGTTTGCTCAACCCAGTCAAACATTCCCTTTGCAATCTTGTCAGCTCTTGGATTCACAACTTTAAATTTAAAAACTCTCTCTCAAGTCTGTATTATTTAAAATTGTAAAAGATTTGGCCTTTTTGCCCCAAATTACTTACAAAGACCATCTTAATAACGATATTAATGTTATTATGCAAGAAGGAAATGTAGAAACGACGGTTATAGTACAATTTTCCCTTTTCAAGTCAAGCAGGTTTACAGACAAATAAAAGACATCTGCTATGCTATTATTTATGCTATGTAAATTAACCTAGCTGATGCTAGCAAGTTTGTAAGTTTCTCTTATTACTCGCCATGCCGCGCCATGCTGTTATTGTTATTGCCCTGCAACATACAGCTAAGCAATGTTTCGATAACGTTACAGGGATTAAAACTGCACTAAAACAACAAAATAGACTGCTAGCTAGCTATCAAACTTAATTAACAGGGTTATACTGCTGCAAGTTGTTTTGTAACCATTCGCTACGTCTGGCTACTTAAAAACATGGAAAGTTCCTATACAAATTAAACTTGATCATTATAGACTGCAAACGTAAATGCGAGTTTAAAAAACAACACTTACAACTTGATATCGCTGCTTGTCTCGTGGTTCAATGGCACTACATGGTCCAAGCGGAGAGGCGATGACGTGTTAAAGGGTTAGTGAAACACGTGGGTCCTACTCTCCCAACCAGGCATAAGGGCAAGCTCCCTTTTTTAGGAGGATATCTTAATAATGCATTTATACGCGTTCAGTTTTACTATAAGCCATGTCAATAACACCCATATCTTTTAGCACTTTCAGTGTTAACTCTAGTAGATCTATTAACTCCATCATTTCCGCGCAGGGAGGCACCACTCCTGTCGTAGCATGTTTTACTTTTTAGTGCCCTTTTCATGCACGCAGACACACGTCCATGCTTAGAAATAACAATGCATTTATTATCATTGTTTTTAAAACACTTTCTCTTACAGTCAGTCGACTGCGGCTCTTTGGGTTTTACGCGTGTTTTGTGTATAACGTCATCATCGCCCCATAGTAACCCCCGGTAGCGTCTCGAGGACTTAGCTAGAATCACAAGATGGTGAGTAAATCCTTGGTAATAACATTGTTTATGCTGTAAATTAAACAGCACGCCTACAAGAGTAGTACAGTTGTCATTTTACAGCAACTCTTTAACTCAATGATACTAGTCAGCGGAAATTGTGTTTTCGTAGAAAAGAAAACATAAAGACGTAACTAATCATCCGCTGCAGTTCTCGGATGAGATTAGCTTGCTAACCCTTCACTAATGCGTGTTAGGTAAAACAGTATCATCACTATTCACCAGTGGAGGCGCTGATCATACCAGTTCTTCGTTCCCAGTGTATTTTCTTTACTGTCAAAATCAGGCAGAGGCAAATAATCTCTTTCAGGGTTTGCTGTCGATTTTGCGAAAACTGAAAAGTACTCCGGATCAAGAGGTTCGTATTTTACTTCTTGGTCTGGACAATGGTGGCAAGACCACTCTGCTCAAACAGTTGGCATCGGAAGATGTCAGTCACATTACACCGACACAGGTTAATCTCAACTTTTCCTTCATCTGGCTATTAAGTGAGACCGAATGAACTATATATATATATATATATATATATATATATATATATATATATATTTTTTTTTTTTTTATTTATTTTTTTTTTTTCAGGGTTTCAATATCAAGAGTGTGCAATCTCAGGGTTTCAAACTGAATGTGTGGGACATTGGTGGCCAGCGTAAGATCAGGCCCTATTGGAGGAACTATTTTGAAAATACAGACCTTCTGGTGAGTGTTCTTACTCATCGTATCTTGTGAATTAATTTTTTCTTTAAAACACATGTGATTGAAAATTCCTATTTCAGATTTATGTCATAGACAGTGCAGATCGCAAAAGATTTGAAGAAACGGGACAGGTAATGGATGTTATGGATGCTTGTATACAGCACCCCTAACTGTTATTTTAAAAGTTTTTTGAAAAAATTCCATTTGTGTAATGTGCTGCTCTTCACAGGAACTGGCTGAGTTACTGGAGGAGGAGAAGCTCAGTGCAGTCCCTGTTCTCATCTTTGCTAATAAGCAGGACCTTCTGACCGCAGCCCCTGCATCTGAGATTGCTGAGGGCCTGAATTTGCACACCATCCGGGACAGAGTGTGGCAGATCCAGGCCTGTTCTGCTCTCACTGGAGAGGGCATCCAGGTGATTAGGAAACATCTATATATACACACACAGAAACATGTTTTTCAGACATACAACCACCATCTCCCCCTCCAGAAAAACCTTTGTGTAAGAAAGTTTATTTGCTTTTGTTTTGATGTTTTAAACATAATTAAATGTATATTTTCTACACAGTACAAGTGTGACTAGATAATAATAATAATATTATTTCAGAGACTGAAAGATGCATTACAATAGATTTATTAATAGAGTTTTAAAGATCTTTTGCATTTTAGGATGGCATGAACTGGGTGTGTAAGAGTGTGAATGCTAAGAGGAAGTAGACCTGCATATTCCCTCTGCAATACCTCCAGGGAAGGTTCTGGGCCTGTCTGAATATACAAACAACTGTACATCTGTACAACTCTGAAAACACTTAAAAGTCAAATGTAAATTAAGACATCTCTCTGAAACAAAAGAATATTTCACATTTGCCTCTTCCTTGAGGCCTGCTGTGTTTAAAAAAAAAAACTCAAGCCATTTTATACTCCCTACCTCCCTTTTGATCATTTGTGTCATTATGACAATTATGGCATTTTGTCAGCCACATTTAATACTGTGTTATTTCCCTAAAATATTGTTTGACTCATGTTCAACCTCTTGATGCAGGATGATCTTTGGTACATTTTGGAGTAAACAATATCTGCCGTCATATTATGGAATGTCATTCAAGACTTTACGCCAATGCCCATATACACATTTAGCAGAAGCTAATATCCTGATGTGTAATGTAATCCACACATTCCCTCTTGTTTTGAACCACAAGCCTTGTTTCAGAAAGGTTATTTTATTGACTGAAGTTTTGGTCATTGATAGCATGAAATTCCACCTTTTTTGACTAAGGTTTTTTTTTTCATGCATATTTTTGTAACATTTATTAAAAGTGCAGGATGCTTTAATAATAGTGGTGTATTTCATAGAATACCCGAAAAGGTTGTTGTGCTCAAATCTAAAATAAACATTAATATATTAAAAAACATCATTTGGAAGTTATCATTTTCTGCAAAATCTGAATACACTGTCATGTTTGTGAAATCTAAATAAATGCTTCACTTATAGAAAAATATCAGAATCCGAAAAATATCAGATTAACATTAAAATCTTCCTCATTTTATCTTGGAATATATCAGTTGTATTTATAATAACTGGTACATAAAATAAATATTGAAAAACATCTAACTGTCATTTTGTTTGAGCCCATTTTAACCTTAGTTTATATATACAAAGATTATTAATAGAACTTGATTAATATTTGTTTACATGTGTACTCAATTGCTCTCCCAGATATTATATATTTACCTCTTTCTCTGCCACATTCTCCCATTAAACAATGAAACAGATGCAGCTCACCTAACCTAGATTCTTGGGGGGGAGTTGCTTGTTTGTTTTAGCTACCTTGAATTAGTTAACTTCCATATAAAATAAAATTCGTAACAGATACTTATTTTCCATTGAAGCGTCATGTAGATGGCGCCATTGTCTACAGACCATTCTTTTTATTTTTAGTTGCAAGTTCATTTGCTGTGTTCAATATATTGTCATTGTTGAAGATACACAGGTGTAGGCAGACATCTGGAAAAATGCACCTAAGTTCTGCACCTAATGAACCTTTGGTTATTCAATTATTAGACACTGTGATTCCCCCCAGTGCCCACTTTACCATAAGAAATATTTGTATTTATTTTTAAATAAAAGATCAAACCTAAATCTTAAAAAAAAAAACAGACAACGGAAAAGCTTATTTCATGAATCAAAAGCATTTAATAATTGTAATATGTAATGTATGTGTTTGATCCCCTAAATGGAAAATTAACTATCTTTAAGAGAATATGTGTTTGTGTGTATGTGTTCATGCTATTAAAATTTGAAGAACGGATGATACCAGAATTTTTTCTACCATTCCGACCTGTCACCCTCTCCCTCTTTCCTCATAATTCTGAGTCGGTTCCTTTAATGGGGCCCTGAGAGGTATCACACAACTCTACACTTGCTCTTCAATAGTTAACACCCATCATGCTTGAATGTGAAGACACCCACCCGGTTTCACTTATTCCAAACACTCGGCTTCGCCGAGTGACATTCTGAAGCGGAAACATGCACTCCCTCTCTGTGAAACACACAAGCTTTATTAAGCCTGAATGAATCCTCTGAGTATCCACCTCCAGGAGACAGGCAATTAGAAAGGCCTTCCCATAGCCCTCCTCCTCCTGACCCGTGAGCCAGCTAGAATTGTCTATCTCTGGGCTTATCCTTCCATCTGCCCCTTAGACAAGCCACAGTGCACTGTCCTTCTGGAATTCTAGTCATTGGAGAAAAGGCCCATTTATAAACTGGGATGTAAACTGGGAAGCTGAGACTGTTGACAGACATAGTCTAAAATTGACTGTGCATCAAAATTGTGAGCAGTTGTATTATAATAGGTGAGAACTTTAGGAAGGCTGTATAAACAGTAATATGTTGAATATTCACTGATGCAGATAGCTGAAGATAAATCAAGCTGATTAACTGTAAACCACAAAACACTATTTTGCTATATGTTGTATTTTTATGGGTTATGAATATAGTATTCAACTTCTCGTATACTTAATTTTGTTGATTAAAATTTGCTTTCTTTCATGTTTGTGGTATTAAAACCATCAATCTATTAACAAGTCCTCTCCATTCAGTTCAACCATTGAGTAATATTCAAATTCAATTGATATAATTTTCTGTGGATATGAAAATAACAACCACAAAAAGGGTAGCCACAGAAATGGTTATCCCATCTTCTTCAACTGTCATATAGATTATTTTGGCCACTGAAGGGAAATATTTTGCTAATAGATTTAAAACAACAAACAATAAAAATACAATTAAAAACATCACATTAAATAACAATATGCAAGATTATTTTAATTTTGACACAGTATTTTATGTATTTTAATTTTGACACAGGATAATTTACTAAGGATGACTAAAATAAAAACAAGCAAGACATAGAAAAATACATACTCATGAGACATGAATATGCAAAAAATAACAAAATAAACAAAAACAGGAAAACAATGTAAAAATAAATAATTATATTGATTTGAATAAATTACAATGTGATGATACCATGTCTCCATTGATCTTCTAAAAAAGGTTTTACATTGGTAATCCCTTCATTTCTCATGCTCTATTTCCTGCACCAGTTAATATTAATTTAATCAATGTCTGTTTTTTTCTACTATTTTTGGATTTACCCTTAGTGTTGGAACATGAACAGAATCAATGCAAAGTGATCATAAGAAACATTGCAGCATGTTTAGAATTAAACTTATGGGTCCAAACTTTACTAAAACCTAGAAGCACTATCAGAATCAGAGAACAACAACAACAACAACAACAACAAATCTAACAGCTTATATATATATATATATATATATATATATATATATATATATATATATATATATATATATACCAGTATTTCAGTATACATTTATATATTACTTCCATCTGTGTGGGCAAAACACTATGTAACCATGGAAACTCAGTGACACCTGATTATGTTTTCTAACAGTGCAAAAATAAAAGGCATCATCCATTTTTGTTCTTCCACAGACACAGCCCGCCTCCATTTTTTAACAATTACTCATATTACAGAAAAACCAGCACGCTACAAGAAGACATAAATATGTGCAAAGAGCTACCTACTTATTTCCTTAAGAATGACTGACAGACTTTATCCTGTTTCTGTCTGAACGTGTTATATGTACATTATATGATGTAGGCTTTACAACACAAGGCCAAATGTTTAAAAATATTATTAAATGATTGTGCTTATGTGTGCAACTGAGGACTAATACAAATTTCATGGCTTTGATGCGTGCACACATGGGCTTAATATCAGTTTAGGCACTCGCACCTCCGTTATTGAGTGCCATTAAGATGCTAGCTGTCAGAGGGGTGCAGTGGAGGGGACATAATTATGCACCTCAGCTAGACACAAAGGGCCCAACACCCACACAAAGCTCAGACTGCGCCCCTCTGCACTATGCATCCAGCCCACTCTCCCACAGACAGCAGGACTCATCAGGACAGCCCCCACAGCTGTCGTAATGCTATGTGTATGGAGTAACAGAGCAAAAGTTTTATCCAAAATGTTCTATGGGCCTATCGCTGTGTGAACATGCTTAAAATGCAGGGTTGAGTCTAATGGGACATGGCAGTTACCACGTGAGAGTGTGACTGTTTGTGCGTGGGGCTGATCGGAAGGCAGGGTCAAATTCTTTCTCTAATTTACAGTATCTTTGTACTGGGAACTGGGCAGCTGTTCCACAGCTGCTATTTGAGCTGAACCACCCTGCGGTTTTACAGTGCTATGCTGCCTGTGGCCCATCCAAACCATACATTCCACATGTCTGCACCTATCAGACGCCATGTCGGAATAAGAAACCAACCAGTGGAGCAATCAGGTTTAACTAATGCTAACAGACCTGAAATTCGTGTTGACGTAACTCATCCTAGACTAAAGTGATGAAAAATGGAGAGTCACCCTTAATATCATGCTCCAAGGCATTCTCTCCTACAAACACACATACAGAAATCCTTAGATCTTTTTTTGAACATTTTATTTGGGAACAAATGATACATACATAAATATCCAATTTCATTGACGCACACACAGAGAAACATATACAAGCTTAATACAATTGAGTCAAAAATCTGTTATCGGTTTTTAGTCTAAAAGGATATGCAGTATCCATGTATGCTGTATTTTCACAGCAGTTGAAATATTTGTGTCTAGGGCAAGGATATAACCAAAAACAATGTTGCAGAACTGAAGACACTGAAGGGAGACGTGAGCAGAAAAAAGAAAGACAGAGAGAGGGGGAAGAGAATCTAGGCAACACCCAAAGCTGCTGGCAGGTGTGTGTGACGGCTCAGTGGGCCCTGAGAGGGTAGAGGGAGGGTGGGGTGTAGAATTACAGAGGCTGCCGTGGAGGGATGATCTGGGTCACGGGATTCCCAACATCTCCACTGACACACACAGGGGAAAGGAGAAGATCATCATCAGCACCATCCTACTATGCACTCCCTTGCCAGCCAATAGTATCACATTACAAAAATGAAACAATTATGTCACTAATCAAAGGACAGCAAGACTGCAGTTTCAATCAGAACCAAGATGTCATATTTCATAACACATCAGAAAATTTGTATTCTGTAAATTCCAAACAATATTTACAGACTCACAAACAAAAGGAGGAGGCAAGTGAAATGTTCTTAACAGAGCAGTGCCAAATCTGTCTCTCACAGGCAAATTAAAGGGGAATTACTGTTAAAAAAATAAAAAATTAAATTAAAAAAATTTAATGGTGTAAAAGGCTTGAAAATACTCTGCATACTGTACTTTAAAACACTTTCAATCAAACAAGGTAATGTAAAACTGTATACATGTTCTGGATAAAACCCTAACCCTAACCCTAACCCTAACTCTACATATAAACAAAGATTCCCCCCAATAAAAATGATTATTTTTAAACATTACTTGTAAACTATGCCTTAAAGTAAGCTGCTTGAATTTATTTTTCTAAATTTACTTCATTTAAATTTAGTCTTGCAGCAATTAAATTATTTGAGTAAGGTTCATGGTTTGCTACATTAGTATGATACAACATCAAGAAACTGCAATTTACCAGTAATAATACAACAGTTTTACATCTAATTACTGAATCATGCATGTATTTAATTCCACACATTTAATTCTGTTGTTGACTGATCAGCTATGACCACATAATTGCTTTTATTCCATAGACTTTTAAAGGTGATCCATGCACATTTAATTAAATCAAAATGCGTTCTTTCTCTATCTATGATATAATGTATTAGTGGGTTTAATAGGGAGATTCAAAAACCAAGAATATTAGTTATGGCTGAAAGTTTCAGGCACATGTTCTGAAAAAAAATGACATGTAGAAAATTTTCTTATTTCAAGTCTACTATTACATCTTTATAACATTAAAGTGACAGAATGTTTTCGGTCTATCTAATAGTGATAGTGATTACTGACTCTCTCTCTTCTGTTCATCATATTCCCAGGGTATGTTGGCAGGCACTGCAGCATGATGCATTTGATTATTTAGCAGGCCATCTTTTTCCCTGCAGTTGAAAACGACATCATTGATGCATATACACATTCATTGATATGAAGGTAAAACACCTTCGGGTCATAAAGGACTACACATACTGCGACTACACATACAGCCCTACAGCGAACTGAAGAGATAAATTTTGTGTCAGTAGAGACAGAATCCTGTGAAATATGACCAAAGCCATTTTAAAAAGGCACACATGCGGCAGAGATTCCCTTCCCCCACATTTTACAGTAGCTAGAAAAGGGCTACAATGAGAAAGAGCTGTGGGGAGTTTCACCAGCACAGGGTCCATACTACATGATCTAAAAAGAGCACACACTCTGTGCTGGGCTACTGTCAAAATAGATCAATGAGCAGACACATCTTGAGCCTTGTGGGAGACATTCCAGCCCATTAGGAGGATCTTTAAATGCCTCTGTGGCCTACTCCCTTCTCAGAAGTACCACTAAAAGCATTAAAAAGCGTATGAACTGTAAACACACACACAGAATCAGTCCAAATCAGTCAAGCTGTAGGCAATCCTATTGAATTATTTCAGCCCACTGAAATAGGTTTAGAAGATAGACTATTACCATAGAAGAAAGCTGTCAGATTACTTTAAAAACACTTTATGATACCTCAGACACCTGTGAATAAAATATTTATGCCTTAGGCTACAACATAGCACTAGCTACTGAAGATATTAAACATAAACCTTAAACATGTAAATATGAGTTTTAAGTGACCAATCCATCATGAAATTGTACAATGATTGAGAATTCTTTGAACTTCTTATACATCCACCTGCTGAAACAAAATGGTTCCTATGAGTAGCACTCTGAAGGCCTTCAGAGAAAGCATATACTCCTGCAAAAACCTGCTTGTCCTTTCTCAGCTACTGGCTATACTTTTCTGTGAATTTCTTGTTTTTTGAAGCTCCACAACTGCCTTACCCATTTGGTTTAGTTTTTTTCTCTGAAAAATGCAAACACAAAGGTAGACAAAAGAAGTGTAGCTACGCATGCCATAGAAACATTTGAGAATCAGTGACATCCATGCAGCCTATTCCAGCTAAGTTAAACATGTGTGCATACATGAGACATTTATAGCCTCCATTTCAGTCACAAAGATCTTTAGTAACCCTTCAGATGAACATTGTCCCTCTCCCGTGCACTCATTATCACTCAAGTATATTAATCTTACATTGCCTTAGCAGATAAAAATCACACCTACCTCTTACAGTTAAGCTGTAATTTTTCTTGCCCTAACAGCAATGATGAATGTTCCTATCTGCAATTAAACATGATCTGTAGAGCCCTATTCTAAAGTACTTGTGTCATTTCTTTGCAGGTCAACTCAGAGGAGCAAACCAGACAATATCACTTGTTGACCTCAATTCCTTATTTAGAAACTGATGAAGTAGAGGCAAGTTTATGACTCACCTGCATGCTGGTATTATTGTTGTCCTCTTTTTAATACGATCCTTCACCAAAGGCCCACCTCAACCTTTAACAGGATGCTTTAACAGATTCCATCAACCATTTATCTTCAAGATAACTGCCTCAAACTCCACTTACAACTGCTTCAAATTTCTCAGAGTTACAGTAATTTTATCACTATAAGCATCAAATAAATCTGCAAGGCAAACATATATTCAAAATAAGAAATTCAAGGTTTTAAACCATCCATTTTTTTATGTCATTGTTTATTTGGGACAAGTCCTGTTTTAGTTTCACAAAATATTTACAAAACAAAAACTGAAATAAAAGCAAACAAGAAAAAGGTTTCTCACCTTTAGATTCATTGGTCAGTGCTTGCCATTACTTAAGATCTTAATTTTTTTATTACATTTTCATTCCCTGTTTCAGAAGTCATTTTAAATTTCTTGCAGTTTCATTACTTTGCTACGAGTAAACTTGTTCCCACATGCAATCAGTAACAAACAGGAAGCCATATACTCATGTTTGGTGCCAGAAGTGACAAGAATAAGGAGAAATAATTACAGCGTTATAATAAATGCTGAGACATGTAATAGAGTTCAAACTTTAGAATGCAGTTTGCTTTTCACCATCAGATCAAAAAATAAAAAATAAAAAATAAAAATCTATGGTTAAAACCACAACCAAAATATCAAATATTGACATGAGCAACAAAATAATGTACATCTGGGTTTCACTTAAAGGGCAGATAATGTGACTTTTTAAGGGGGCGAGGCAGGGCTGTCTGGTGGAACCTTGCTGGGCAGCTGGTCAGCTGGTCAAGGCCTGGAATTCTAGTCACAGCTGCACCAAAGGAGCACAAGACAACGGGGCACTGAGAGAATCTCTCAATAGGGCAGTACATACAATGGTAATAAAGAAAATAATATTGCATCATCAAAATTCCCTTTCGAGTCCATCAAAAACTACAAAAATTTCCTGTTACAAATACAGTTAACCTATAGCAAGTAAGTATAGCTTTCTCTTACAAAAATTGCAGAGAATAGTCCAACCTTTGCCCAAGGAGGCAGAAATACACAAGACTGTGAAAATAAAAACATGTTGCTCTTACAAGGATCTTCTCAGTGATAACAAAGACTTACTTATGTTGTCAAATAAAATATAGTGGGCTATACTTTCAACAGTAAGAAGGAACATTTTTGTTGACAGTATATTTTAAGAGCTATGCTGACTTAAAAATAGTAAAACTTTTTTTTAAAATGATCTGGAATTCACAAAGTGCCAACATTACTTATGATTAACAACTACTCATACTGTTTTGTCTCTTTCATTTTGCAAATGTTCAGTTTTATTCTGTTGTATTAAGAAGTAACTTAAGATGATGCAACATCATTTGCTCCTAGGTAATGTGCAAAGTTATGCTTCACTTTGTAATATTTACTTGTTTCAGTCTTTAAAAGAATTACACAGTCTACCTAAGTAACATTAAATGACTGATTCGATTTATGTACAAAAATTCTCACTCACTCACGTCATGACATTCCGTAACTGATAAGCATAATCTATCCTGTGACTGACAGCAGTCACCGGAGCAAGGGTTAACTGGTGACATAATGCTTGGTGGAAGACTGCCCATAGAGGCCATAGAAGTCAGGGTGTCTGTGTGGTTGTGAGGCGTCTATCCAATCACGCATGGACAGGCTCTGTAGGGACTGAGACATGGCCGGTGTGGAGGGAAGAGGAGGGTGAGAGTACTCCTGTGAGCTCACTGGCCAAGGGAAGGAGCCAGATCGAGGGTAGGGCGCGTGCCCCCTGTGGTTAGACACAGACGGCACCCCTGAGCAGTAGCAGTTATCTACCGTGCACATCAGAATCTTCCTCCCTCCATACTGGGGCAGCTGTGAGGTGCTGCTGTTGGGGTAATGAGAATGTGGAAACACGGAGCTGGAATGGCGTGTGGGCTGAGAGCCAGTTGCAGTGCTGGTGCTTCCCACATGCTGGGCTGAGGTGCAAGGCCCTAGAGCTGGCTGTGAGGACTGACCCTCACCAGGGGCAGATCCTGGAGCGAGACCCGGGCAAGGCTGTTTCGATCCAGTGACTGAGGAGGACGAGGACTCCATAAAGCTGGAGCCAGTCCTGCTGCTGCCAGCGCTGTCTGCGAATGCCGCAGTGTGTCTGCGCTTCTCAGCGCACACATATGCTGGAATAGTCTGGAAGAAGTTTGCAGGAGCACTAAAAGGTGCTGACATGGGCAGAGGGGGGGAGGGAAAAAAAAAAAAAAAAAAAAGTGGTAGTGTTAAAGGTGATCAATTACAATGTACAAGATTGAATAAAAAAAAAACTAACAAACAAAAACAAAAACCATGTGTTGAACAAGTGGTTTTTGAATAATTAACAAATGCATGTATTATTCATTCATACCTACCTTCAAGCATTTTGCAAAGGTTTTTCTCTCTCTTTGAGATCTCTGAGAGAAACAGCTTAGAATTGAGACTGCCCACTTTGTAAGGTGGAAGAGTACTGCCAACACATGACTGAGACCTGTAGGGTCACATGTGACTGTCAGACTACCTAATGTTTCCATATATTTGACTGATCACATCATGGATATAGTGTGTCAAGAATGATGACACAAAGTTTTAAAAGGCTCTGCAGACTCACCTATCCATTAATATTTTCACAGACTTTGTATTCTAGAGGAGGCAAGAAGAAAAGCACAAATTTTAGTGTGTAAACTGTAACCATCTCTATATGAGAAACTTAAACACTTCATATTCATTGTTCATTCATGAATTTATTCTCTAGAGCATTCATTTTTCAGTACAATTTGACAACTAAGGTAGTGATAAGGAATAGTGTAATGGTGCTATAAAGTCCAATATATAAAAGTAGTCCAACTATAAAGTAGTATCATTGTGTAAAATTCACAGATGAACGGGTACTGCTGAAGGGAGTGTTAGCTATTACTTAACAGTACAGTTATGGCCAAAAGTTGAGACTAGCAATTTTGGTTTTCACAAAGTTTGCTGCTTCAGTTTTTTATGGTGGCAATTTGCATTAACTCTAGATTGTGAAAAGTGTTCCGATGAATTGCAACTAATTGCAAAGTCATTTCTTGCCATGAAAATGAATAATCACAAAAATTACTGCATTCCAGCCACTGCATTTCAGCCCTGCCACAAAATGTCCTGCTAACATCATTTCAGTGATCTTCTCGCTAGCTCAGGATAAAGTGTTAACAAGGACAAGGCAGCGCAGACTGAGTGCTTTAAAAAAGGGTGGTGGTGCTTCTTCTCTGAACCATGGTTACCTCCAAGGAGAAACATGCAGTCATCATTGCATTGCATCAAGAGGGCTTCACAGGCAAGGACACTGCTGCTTGTAAGATAGCACCTAAAATCAACCATTTATCAAGTCATCAAGAACTTCAAGGAGAGAATGTTCATTTGCAGTAAAGGCGGCTTCAGGGTGTCCAAGAAATAAGCAAGTACTAGGACTGTCTCCTAAAGAAGATGCAGCTATGGGACCACGTCACCACCAGTGCAGAGCTTGCTCAGGAATGGCAGAAGGCAGGTATGAGGACATCTGTACGCACAGTGAGGCGAAGAATTTTGGAGGATAGCTTTGTGCCAAGAAGGGCAGCAAAGAAGCCACTGCTCTCCAAGGAAAAACTGAAGGACAGACTTACATTCTCCAGGAATTATAGGGATTGGACTTCAGAGGACTGGGGTAAAGTTATTTTCTCTGAAGCCCCCTTCAGACTGTTTGGGACATCTGGACAAATGGAGAAGAAAAGGTGAGCGCTACCATGAGTCCTGTGTCATGCCAACAATGAAGCATCCCGAGACCATTCATGTGTGGGGTTGCTTCTCATCCAAGGGAGTGGGCTTGCTCAATTTTGCCTGAGAACACCGCCATGAATAAGGAATGATATCAAAACATCCACCAAGTGCAACTTCTCCCAATGATCCAGGAGAAATTTGTTGAACAGTGCTTTTTTCAGCATGATGGAGCGCCATGTCACAAGGCAAAAGTGATAACCAAGTGGCTCAGTGAACAAAACATTGAAGTTTTGGGTCAATGGCCAAGAAACTCCCAAGATCTCAATCCCATTGAGAACCTGTGGTCAGTCCTCCAAAAGAGGGTGAACAAACAAAAACACAGAAACTGTGATCAACTCCAAGCACTAATTGGGAAAGAATTGCTTGACATCAGTCAAGATTTTGCCCAGAAGCTGATATCCAGCATGCCAAAGCAAACTGCAGAAGTCTTTTTTAAAGGGTCAACATTTTAACAATATTTAAAGTCTTTGCTTAAACTGGATGTATTTGTCAATAAAAAGTTAAACTTATGACATGCTTATAATTGTACTTCACTATACCATATAAACATCTGACAAAAGGATCTAAAAAAATAAAAAAAAATAAAATAAAATGGAGGCAGTAAATTTTGAAAACCAAAATGTGTGTCAGTCTGAACTTTTGGCCACGACTGTAGCCAGACGAAGAGTGTAGCTAAATCACGGCACCTGGCAGTGCTTCCTTTTCAGGACAGTAGTGAGTCACGTAACTTTTGTTAACTGCAGGGTTGCCAATAAAATGCCTCAGAAGGCAGCAGCCCCTTTTATACTCATTTAGACTTAATATAAACTAAATGCGCAATAGACTTTGCTCATCCGAGTCAAGCATTTCTGCTAAAAGTTAGAAAAGACAGACATTGTGCTTTACCAATATGTATAAAGAAAAGAAACCCAATTAGTGAGGATTAAGCCTGCATGTAGACTAGACTATGAATACACCACACTTTGAAAACATTAATATTAAAAATGTCACTTTAAAACTTCACTAATTTCATTGTGTAATATATTAAAAATAAAGACAAAGAAAAAACAAAGAATAAAATGAGTCACCCTCATGAATTTAATATCTTCTGCCTTATCAAAGACCATCTGTATAGAACTGAGAAGTTTCTTGGCCTCCTGCCGCTTCTGGTTGAGCTGTAGGGACTGTGTGGAGTTCTCTTGGCAGAACTTGGAGTGGGCCTGATCCAGCACATCCAGCGTCTTCCCCAGGTCTTCTTCCAGGAGCTGTTGCATCTTCTGGTAGTGCAACTGAACTTCTTCTTTGAGCCGCTGCACATTGTCCTGAGGAGTAGAGACAGGTACAGTAAAGCAAGATGAATTTTGTATCAAGACGAAAAGAATATCTGCCTGTGACGATGCAAGAAGTTGGTTGTAACCCTGAATGTAAGTTTGGAATGGAAGACTAGACATTCCTTACTTTAAAAAAAAACAAACACCACAATCTTCACCATAAACCTTTATGAAATAAAGCAAGTTGTTGAGAAGAAACATGAATTATAAGAAAACAGGATTATCTGGATTAAGAACATAGGTTATAAAAACAGATTATGTGGCAAACAAAAGTGTTGTGGCAGACGTCATACCCATGGTAAGTTTAACAGTTGTACAAAAGATAAGGACAAGGTATGGAAACACACCTCAACAAGACATTTGTCTGACTCAAGCTTGTAAATCTGCTCTTCTATGTCCTGGACCCGGTCCTCAATCCGGTCCTGCTGCTTCATTAACGTTTGCTGTAGAAGAAGAATTTAGGTGGATGTCATTATGCCACCATAGGAAATAACCATCCTAAAATAAATGTCTCCTGAGATCTGAAGATGCAAGGATGCACTAAAAATATGGAAGTTCAGACAGGTTTTATTTCTGTGTGAACCATGTTAGCTTCTTAAAATAACTAATTTTCTTTAGAAAAAAGAAAAAAGGGAAATCATGTTTTAAAAAAGCCTTATTATACAAAGAAATTATCTGCAAATCATTTTTCTTAAATATTAAAGCTTATATTTATGTTTGTTTTGCACAGTTAAGACTTCTAATGTGAAAAAATCTTTTATTATTATGAAACAGAATGAACAGCTATCCAAACTCCCTCAGCATAAGACAGAGTGAAGAGGAATTTCAATTATTTTCCTGTCCCTTTCTTATTCAGGCATAAACAATAGAGAAACCAATCAACAAATGGCTTGCAATGCCTGATAGAAGCACAGTGGTAACTATGGAGAAAAAAAGCAAATTAGTTTTAATTAAACTGACGCTTGATACAAGAGGCAGTCACAAAGGAGAATGTGGAGGTGCTGTCATGGCAACAAAGCTGCTTTTTAATTTCTATGTATTCAGGAGAAGATTGTGCAAGAAGAAAGAATAAAAAGACAGAAATATCAAAACTATACAAAGCAAAAAGGACAGAAAGAGAAGAAAAACTTTCATTTCACACTATCTTTCCCCATTTTGTCTTTGTCGGCCTTTGTGTCAGAGACAAATTGCCGTTACCCTCACTGTGAGTATACTGGAGCAAAGCTCTGTAATGAATGCAAGCTGGCTAGCAGATAAAAATGCTTCCAGTACAAACTTCAACCACACAGTCCTATCCATGCTTTAAAGCTTTGGAGGGAGCTCAGTGACTTATTCAGAGACATGACACAATGAATCTTTAACACTTTATGCTTTGTGACCCCCAAAGCTCCCAAACTGGCATCTCTGTACACACTTGGGGGCAAAATAGTCATGTAAATGTTTAGACAGATACCCAAATAGCACTATCACAAACAAATTAAGTTGCACTGACCACTTACACTCATCGGTTTACTATCCCAATGGAAAGTCACTTTCTCTGCATCTTGTCAAAATGTAATTACCTTTAATGCTGAACATGGATGTACCAACAAACAAAATAAGACACACAAATTGAAGGAAAAGTTAAACCTTCCTAATAAACTGAATAATCAATTAATCATAAAATACACTTGGCTATATGTCACTTTTCAAAATAAGGCCTTTTATACAAAAAACTGGCACTGTACCGATTCCCCACTTTTTAAACAAACAATCTAAAGATCTCACTGTTGGATCTTACACAGCAGAGCAGTAGCAAAGAAATATGGCTTCCCACCTTTCTGAAGGGTCTTGGGAGCACAACAACCATGAAACAAACACCATCAACCCAGAGTGGTGGGCCCCGGAGTGATGCTCCTCAATCACGCAATGTGACTGCCACTGATAACAGCTAACTCTGCCCTCAACAAAAATGAACTACATCAATCACTAAGGGAGACTTGCATAGCTGGGCTATTTCTGTCTGAGACACTGTTTTAGCAAAACAAATGAATCCATAATGACAGTGTACTCTATGGCCTGATTATTAAGGAACCAGTGCTAGATTAACATGAACTGTATCTTATTATTACCACAGTATATCACCAATATATACTGTGGAATTGCACAAAATACATGTTACTTGCTTGTGGGAAAAGAATCAGGACATAGAATTGTTTTTAATGAGATTTTAAAACAATCTGTTTAGACAATTTTTTAAAGAATGTGCATTCCTCTTAAGTATTAGCTAAATCCTACTTCGGAAAGGTAATAGCATGAACTAGGTATGCTTTAGAGGAATATGAAAAGCCTTTCAATGCTGAAAGTATGCCCTCCCCCTCCCACAATAATTACTTTAATAAAGCCCAGAGGATGGAACCTAATTCAGCAGTGATCCTGTGGGGCTGTTCCTCTCTTGTGGGGGAGAGGGGGTACAGTGCTCAGGTCTGGGTGAACAGAAAACTCAGCCACACCTTCAAGTACCCCTGGGACTCTGCTGTTTCAACCATATACAGACACCCATGTGACAGACTCAAATTTCAGCTAAGCTGCATCTTCTGTAGATAACTAATTCTTTACCTTTACAGTCTCAAGAAGTGTTATATTTGCTATATGCTTAACACATATGGTAAATTTGTAGACTCCAAGACAATCTTTCAGTAGCTACTCTCTGACAAATCTTAGCATGAACAAGCTTTTGAAATACACATATTTGAAAACTACACTAGCCTCAAACACCCAGGACTGTTTATTAACTGGCCAGTGCTTTGATGTCTATATATAGACCTACAGCATTATAGTCAAACATAAAGAGTCTCCATTATCCTGCAATAAGGCCTAAAGGAATACAGGGATTGTTAGCAGCATATGCAATCCAAATTAGGCCTTTTCCTTCATCTGTGCCACAGAAAATAAGACTCCTCATTAAATTCTTTGGTCCCAACCCCTGCTCCCTTCCCAAATGCCACACAAGGATGCACCTGCGCTGGGGAGATAAGCCCAGAGGAGGGCTTTAGTATTGTTCCCAGGGCTACCCAACTGTTTACCATTCAAATGGAAGTGAAGTAAAGAGAGAGAGGGAAATTATAGGATTCATAAAACAATTTTCAACAGAAAGATGAGTTTATAAGTAAAGCAATAAAATAGCAAGATATGATATAGTAATAACACAATTAAAACAAATAAATATCAATAATAAGGGCGTGCTTTAAAAATATTTTAAGCCATGCAAGGTTGATTGACGTGGTGTATTGTTTAATTAGAAAGCATAGTTTGGTGCATACGATTTTTTTAAGAATCAGTTCCATAGTGCTATAAAGGTGTGGTCACTCACCCTGATATCATTGCGCCGAACCTCCACATCGCAGACCGCATGTCCATGGTTGACAGCACATCTGGAGAAGCAGCAGTATTGGCACACCGCCACATGCTCCGTCTCGCAGTGATACAGTCTGTACTCGTCATGCTGCGGGCAGCTCCAGGCTCGCGCATCGGCGGCATCTACTAATAAGTGCCCAGCGTTGGAAGAGGGTTGCTGAAGATGAGTCTGAACGTGGGAATGACAGCAAGGTGCATTACACCTGAGGCATATCTTTTGTGCGGGAAGTGGTGGTCCCCGGCGACAGAGGATGCACTGCAATACTGTAGGAGTCTTCTCTACGTTCAACGCATTAAACTTCTCTACTATATTTGACAGTTTGTGGTTTTTCTCCAGAGTTGGTTTCTGGCTGTAGGCATTGTTGCACTCCGGGCATCGAACCATTGACACATCCTTGGCCCAAGCTTCGTTTATACAAACGCGGCAAAAGTTGTGTTTGCATGGCAGCTGAACCGGCTCCGAAAACACATGCAAACAAATTGGACATATGAGCTCTTCTTCAAGACAGTTTTTCCAGTTGTCTGCCATTTCAGCTCTTTTCAACTTTACCTAAATTTTTAAGTGCGCATATAAAAAATATAGTCGGATAAGTTCTGAGAGGTACAAACGTGAACTTGCAATTCCTTTAAACCCATGCAGACAGAACCTGTTCTACTGCACAAAAACTGTACAACGGGAAGTCACAAGGCCTACTTTCATAGGCTCAAAATCACAATGAAGTTTGCTCCGGAGACGTAAAAATAGGCTAAAGCACAGCTATTGTACTGCAGCGATTATGCAGTACATTTGATGCCATATTATATCACCCAACTACTTATTCATTCTTGAGTGCCAAGTGTAGAAACCTAGGGAGTTTATTATTGCCGAATAAACACAACTACCTAGCTACATTGTGCTTCTAAATGTCAACAAGGCATAATCAATGCTGTCTGTGCTACAGTGACTCCTACCAGACCTTTTTAAAAACGTCAACCAGTACGTTAGTCTGTTCACACATCTGAATGATATCTCATCAGTCTCTCGTCTGCTGTGTTAAGACACGTTGATGGGCCTTTTGAGGGTGGCTCAAGTTAGGCTTGTGAATCGCTAATGGCACGGTTGTAAGAATTTTATTGCGTACATTCAATTTGCATTCAACTTGAAAGTAAACGGTTGAGAAGTCTGTAGTATATAGTTATAGCTATTAATGAGGAAAACCGTAGGATATAGTATATATACACTAATGACGGGTTGCACTGTCCGTTAAAACGACGTGACGTAGCGAGCTAAGATAGCTATATCATCTAATTGGACTAGCAAGACAATAAAAATCTATAGCCTATTGGCTATGATAGCCATCTTACTTTCATTTAGTGAAAATAACAGATTAGGTAAGATGAACAGTCAGTAAGGTTGCTAGCTATTTTATGATAAATTCCTAGCTATCGTAGCTAACTAACTTAGCTAGGTGGCGTTAGCAAGCTCGGTTAACATATGTAGATACGCGCACACCAGCCTACACGGATATCTGTCTATCTATCTAAAAATCCCTATTACTACAACGAAGAAATGCACAGAAACCATGCACTGACTTGAACGTATTGACACGTCATGTGTTTCAAATTAAAGATAACTAAACGGGCCAGTCTTTTCACTTCTCCTTTCAAATCGGAACACAAAAAAGGTGTACACAAGCAATCTGGTCTGTGCACACCATCACAGCTCGAACGGGACCGCTTAACAGATGCAGCAGGCTAGCTAATGGTCTCAAAAGCTTTAACCTACTTTAATAGCCCGTGTCGTACTATGAGGAAGCAAAGCGCATTTCCTTTTAACGTTATTTGTAGCCAGCGAGAGGGAAAAAATGTGAAGTCGAGGCAACCAGATAGCTAGTTAGGTGTATAGTTCAGAAATGCATCTGAAATTTCTGTGCAATCCTTTACATTTTTAAGGGAACGATACCGTTCTGTCCTTCTTATTTGGTCCTGTCATCTGCCATCTTGCGTTCCTCTTTCAAAAAAAAAAAGATAAAAGAAAAAGAAACGTCTCTGGCTAAATTAAGCCTCTTGTTTTCACTGCCTACAAGGCATCGAAGAGAGAAATGCAATAACGCGTGTCCTCAAATCTGTCGTTAATTCCTGAGATTATCCGTCCATGGATTGCAATTCGAAACCGCTCCTATTTTACCATGTTAGCTATAATTTATGATCCCCCCTCCTTTCCTTTTAGGCAGGCTTTGATGAGGGAAGGAATGCAGACACAGAGCTGAGTTTCTGTACACCGAGCTCACGGTCCCTCCTCCCCACAATAACCACTCCACAAATCACGTGACTCGTCACGGCATCGAGACATAAAAAGGAGGTGCCTAAAAAGGAAGAGCCGGGATTTTATTTAAAAGAGCAACCACGAGAAAGCAGCTACGATGGATGGTCCGAATGGCCATTATTACTCATCGGCAAAATCCAAGGTTTTGTGTCCAGGGATCTAAATGAAAACCCTCACTTCGGCCTATAATAGTTTTGACAACACTCTCTCGTTGTTGACTGATAAACTCCAACATATTATTACATTTAGTTCACCTAGTTTATTCTACAATTACTTGCGTTTGGATGACAAAAGTGTGTGTGTGTGTGTGTGTTGATGAATCTCTGTATGGAACTATTCTAAACAAATAAGTAAACGTACCTTGAGTTCGTTTTGCTTTAAGCACTTTGATACACTAAGTAAAGAAAGCAGCATATCTCATGGATTCGTGGTGCCATTATGTGATGTATCAGAACAGAAGATTGGGAATTGAAGACAAGATTGGATGAAAACTGAAAATATATATTTCTTATAAAATTTGAGACATCAAAACCTCTCTAAACCCAACAGTGTTTGAGGATTAGAAATGAATTATGGGTATTTTAGCCACATGAAGACTGTTTGGGAGGAAATAGATTACAGCGAACATGTTGTAACTGGTGTATATCATCACCAATGCATCATCGGTCTTTCTGCCTTTCTCCCCTAAAATATTCGTACGAAGAAAATAAAGAATTAAAATAATAAAATAAAAAGGTGATGAGAATTACAGGTATGAACCAACTACAGTAGTGCTTAACCCCATTTTAGTGTTTTCCCTGCTTAACTAAAGCTGAATCTTATCAAGTACACATTTCAGCATTTGCTAACTGTGATGGACTCCAGCCTTTGACGATTGGTTTTAGGCACCACGGGTTTAAGGTATGTTGCAGCTCCAGAAAACTGAATGGGAACACCTTTCTGGACCAACTTTGCCACACCCGTGTTCACGGAACTTCAACTGACAAAGCGCTTTTGAATGAGGTGGAACCCAGCAGTGGTGGACTGGAGTTAGTGGCTTAATCATGCTAGTATGATGAATGCATGAGTATGTATAAAAGAGTGAACTGAGGCCAAAGAAGTCTTTGTCAGAATGGGATGTTGGCTGTTTCATTCAGTGAAGGAATTTATTATGTTGGCTTGACAAAGCCAAGACTCTGTTCTTCTTATTATTATTCTATTCGCAAATTTTCACACTTTTCACAGGTCGCAGTTTTTATTGTAGAAGCACGACATTCGGCACAAACGTAGTTCCCATACGAGAATGTGTGTGTGCTTTTGGGAAAGATCCACTTCCGGTTTTTGCGTGACGACTAGGTCGACTAGGGAATGAATGGTGGAATAAAAAATCTGTGATGTCATAGTAGACCATTTTCACAGGACCCACGCACTGACCTTCTTCTCTCCCTTATTCCTTCAATCAGAACTACAAGCACATCTAAACAACCCCTCAGCCTCAACTATCCCACAGCCAATTACCCCTCAACCATAATTACCTCCAACATCCAAATAGCCCTCAAGCACAACTACCTCCACAACTAAATAACTGACACCATAATCCATCAGTTAATTAACACTTCAGCCTCAGATACCTCACAGCCAATTACCCCTCAAACCAAATTATCCCCACATCTGAATGCCCTCAGAGTCAATTACCCCCAACACCTAAATAACCCCTCGACCACAACTACCCTAAAAGCTAAATTTAAATAACCCCTCAGCCTCAACTACCCCACGGCTAAATATCCCCTCAGCCTCAAGTACTCCATACTCAATTACCCCAACCCAAATGAATCCCCACAGCCAAGTGCCCCTCAGCAACTATCCCCTCAGATAAATAATCCCTCAGCAACTACTCCCTCAGATAAATAATCCCTCAACAACTACCCAACAGATAAATACAATTAACCCCTCATCTTCAACTACCCAACAGCTAAATAATCCCTCAACCACAACAACAGCTAAATATCCCCTCAGCCCCAATTACTTTATAGCTAATTATCCCAACCCAAATTAATCCCAACAGCCAAGTGCCCAACAGCTAAATATCTTGAGCGCCAACTGCCCCACAGCAAATTACACCTCTACCCAATTATCCCCACAGATAAATAACTGCTCAACCATAACTGCTCTAAGAGCTAAATAATTCCTCAGTCTCAATTAGCCCAGTCAGTTAGCCTTCAACCACATTTATCACCCACAGGCCCTCAACAACTACCCCATTAGCCAAATTGCCCTCATCAACTGCTCCCACAGCTAATTAACCCTCAGCAACAATTACACCATTTGACTAAAAGCCTTCCACCAAAACTACAACAGCTAAATTGCTCAACTACCCCACAACAAATTACATTTCATTTTACATTTAAAATGTCAAAATTTCAGGATTTCATTTTATGTTTAAACAGCATTTTATATTATGTAATATTTCAAGATAGTGCATCTGTGAGTAGAAAAACCATTGCCTAGATTACTAACTTGCTGTTAAGTACTGGAACCTCATTAGCAGTCTTTCTTTCTCAATGTTACTGAATTTGTGAGTTTTAAAAGGGGGGGGGGGGGGGCTGATGGTCACTGACAAAAAAACAAAAACAACCCTTAGCCACAACAAAGAAACAATTACTCAATGAAGCAACATCTGTATCTTTATTTGTTACAAAACACATTTTGAACAAAGTATGAATTCATGGCATATTACTAAATGAAACGTAAAATTTATAAATGTCAGTTCCTGAGTCACATAACCCTTTAACTGAAACATAAATAATAACTGCAGGCCTATAACTTGCAACAAAAAGGTAAACATCAGTTACTGGAAAACAACGAAATATTCAAGATTGTAAAGTACCCCCCCCCCCCCCCCATGTAGAAATCACAAATACAAGATGTATAAATGAGTTAATGCCTTAAAGTGTATGAATTTTCCTTTACACAAAAGTACTTCCATCTTCAGAGATTTTATCTATTTGAATAACTAACAGAATATAATTCTTTGATAAATCATCTGAGTTTTCATTGTTACCGTGCTCCAACATTAGTTCATGTGAAATATTTAGTATAAAAATATATATAACTTTTTATGCAACATATGGAGAGCAAGTTTTCTAAACTTACAGTACCACTAAAGTCACCAGGAATGATTAAACTGAAACCTGATTAAACTATGAGCACAACATACAGTGACTCCTTCATGGTAAAGGAAACTCCACAAAGACCCATGCAGTTTATATCAACTGGATCTGGATTGCAACCAAGCACAGCCTAATTTATGCCCTTTACGGTAAGTGTCCTGTCACATTGTAAAAATACACAATGAAGAGCCAAACAGCCCATGATCTTACAGTAAAAGTCACTGGCATGGACACTCAATGTTCTGTTCAATGTAGGGGCTGTACTACCCAATTCTTGTTTTTTCTGTGCAGCTTAAGGGGAAAGAGATGGTACTCTTCCATATGCTCCCATGGTTGTTTTAACTGTTCATATTTGGTCCCTAGTTCACAGAGGTAATAAATACAGACATGCAGATAACTTCATTTTGTAAGAAAATAAGGCAGATTTCATTAAAATCTCATTGTCACTTAGTCGTTTTATAATGAAATGTGACACCAGATTCCATCTTAAGTGAGTCTGAGGCAGTGAGAAATGTATCAGATGGCCTTCACATCACTGCAATGACCATGTTGGGCACCCTCTCTCAGGGCCTTGATGCCCTGTAATCTGCGACCATGGAGGGTGAAGTGAGACCATGCCAGAAGTTGCAGCAGGGCACAGGTGATTGGCACAAACACTAGAAGATAAAAGCAGCCCTGCCGCAGTGGAACAGAGCTCTCTGCACCTGGCACAACTACAGCTGCCACAGAGTCCTTGAGTGGATCCCTCTCAAAGATGTCGTAGCCTGAATGGAATGAAAATGTGTGAGAACAGTGAAGATGATCTTCTGTCACCTTTATCTAAATAGTGGTTAACTTGCTATAATTAAATATAAAAATCTAGTTTTAAGAAATACCAACAGTGAACCATACACAAAAAGTGTTTCAATTACAATTCACCAGACTATATATGAAAAAGCTTTTTAAAAAATGTAAGGAATAGACATAGGTGGGTTTATTTAAGCATAACAAAGCTGATATATGCATGAGATATGAAATAATACCATGATTAAATATTAGTATGCACAATGTACTATTGCTTAAAGCAGGAAAATGGAAACTGCATGCCAATACTGTCTGACTATCAAAACAATAAACATGTCTCCAGATCAATGTAGCACCAATACATGCAATATACATGGGATACATGTTTGAGTAAAAGTAAAATTAACCAAATGCCATTAAAAAAAAAAAGAGTAACATTTGCATTTGGATAACCCCATTGACACTAGACCCTGTGGTGTGGTGTGATGCTTGGTTAAATTAATTTTAAGACAGGCACCTGTGGATTAGGCACAAGACATGTTGCCAAAATGTTCTTTGGAAGGTTGTTCCACTTTGATAAACATCACTATCAAAAAATAGAGAGAGAACTTCCACTCTCCTGATTAGCCTGAACTCCTTATGGCTATTTTTTTTTTTTTTTTTAAGAGTGGTATTCAACACATATATTAATACCACACATGATATCAGCATCACTGATCACACTAGCAATAAAAATTCCTATAAACTTAAACAAACTATTCTTTTGCTAAACGTTATTACTCAGCCAAAAGCTAGTGCAGTCAGCTTTCCTGTACTGAAAGTGAAAGCTAGACTGGCACATTATATCCATGCTATATATAAAATAGAACATGTGCACATCCTCATGTACGTAATTACAAAGCATGATTTTCTGTGACCACTGTTTACTGCAACACCAAATCTAGACAAATTATCAAACTCTCACACTTACCGGTGTATACACACAGCAGCCAGGTGCCAATTAGGGGTGCAAAGGTCTGGCCGGGCTTTGTTACCAGAGCAACCATACCAAACAGCAGTGCAGAGGCTGCATGTTGTCGCCGGTTCAACACAAAGTCCTCATCAACCAGGTCTGTGATTACCAAGTTCAACAGCTTACAGGTCCCCTCTGTAAACACTCGATTACTGTACAGAAAGGTTTACACTTAGGACCGGATTTAATAAAGAACTCAGAACCTAAATTACACACACACACACACACACACACACACACAGAAATGAAACAACCTAGAACATTGTTATGTACTATTGTTTTGAGAATACTATAAAGTTTGGTTTTTTTCAGAGCACCTTTTCCCTTCATTAGTAAATTCTTAACATATTAACATAGAAGCTACATAAGGAACACCTTAAACAAAAGTCCACTTATCCAACTCAGGCACAGATTAACAATCAACACTTTCATTTTTGTAAATAATTGTCAATTTGAATATTAGGTAAAAGGCAAACGACACCTAGTCTAGTAGTATTTGGACATGCATTATAATGTGAGCGCAATATTGAGTTCCCACCTGGCAATAAATAGGCAGAGCAGGTAGATGTGGTCTGCTCCTGCTAATAACATTGCCATACTAAGGCCAAGCTTCAACAGAAAAAGCCAACGAATAACTTGGTAGACACCTATTCTTCGGCACAACGTCAGAAAGTAAAGGTTGTTGAGATGTGGAGCTATGTAAGATATCCCTGAAGGTGTTGGAACAGAAAAAACATTCCATTAAGACAATAATTAATGTCTCAGATGTGCTTCTGAGAAGCCAGACATGTTAACATAAACAGCTTTCATCACAGGAGATATAAGTTTCTATATCTTAGATTTACTGAACAGATCATGCCTATTACTGTTTTCTAACAAGCACCATTAGAGAATACACAACTGACAAACTTTAAAGCCATAAAATGTTTAATATGACATGGTCCTTACTGAGAAGTTGGTGTAGCAACTAAAGTTCATATGCATAAAATACCTCCTTAATGGGGAAAACATTTCTTAACAGGCACATGCTCTTACCCAGCAAAAAAGAGCCAGTGGAGGCAGAGATCTGGTCTGATAAGAGGTGCTCCAGAAATAGAGGGAAGAAATTGCTGTTAAAGTGGCAGTGAAACACCTGCAGAGAGGAGATGGCAGTATAAAATTGTCAAGCAATTAATGGTTGCATCAAAGCTAATCATCTATGAATACACAACATTAGGAGTACATTGACAATATTCACCTGTATAAGATTCATTGAAACAAACCACATAAAGTTGCTGTGGCGCGAGAGCTGCTTCAAATACTCCCCAAGAGAGATGGGCTTCGCAGCAGCAGCCAGGGCCACATGACCAACAGTCAATCTGGGACAAACATATCAATAGACACACGAACAGAGGTAGAATAAGAAAAATGATAGACAGAAAGGGAAGCAAAGACAGAGCAAAACAGAACAGAAGGATGCGTCTGAAATTTCAGTCTCTCTCATCAGAAAGTAGCTCACAGAAGAATGGGACAGCTTGCCTGTAACTTGAGAAGCCTTTCCTCATCACTCCGATTGTGAGACTAAGTGCCTGTCTGACTCACTCTAAATTGCTTACATCTCAGATACACACAGCCACCTCTATCATTACCCCAAACAATAGCAATCTATAAACCTACAGCCATAACAGAACTGAAGAAAATAACAAATATCGGTTACTCTTGCTATAGCACTTCAGTAAAACAAATGGCTACAGTGGATACACATTTTCAAAATGATGAGTGAGGAGAGGCCTGTTTATAATGGATTCCACAGCTTTCACATTCCTTGTGATACGAATCGCTTTCAGGTTAGGGGGGAAAAGAGAGAGAGAGAGAGAGAGAGAGAGAGAGAGAGAGAGAGAGAGAGAGAGAGAGAGAGAGAAAAAAAAAAATCAATATTGCATCCAGAGATCTGAATTACAGTCCCTTGAAGCGCTCAGACCTATAGAAAACACTCAACATTTTCTGATCTGTAACCAGTTTCACAACCTGTATTTTTCCAAAGTTAGTAAAATTGTTATACAAAAAGTTTTTTTTTACACTCAGCATAAATTGTTGTCAACTGTGTGTCGTGTGTGTGACAGACTTGTGGAAGGCTGCAAAAGTGAACATACTCTTTGAGCAATTCCCCTTCATCCTTTTGTGATCGTACTTCATTCTGGAACCTGTGACGCAGAAGACGAGATACCACAGCAAAGCCCAACATTGACATGGCAGCCAGTGTTACACAGAAGAGCCTGAAGGACATAAAATCTTCCTTGTCCCAGAAGGAGTAGGAGAGGAAGACAGAGAGTGAGCCCAGTGCACTGAACAGGGAGCTGTGGAAGTTCAGGCGTGTACGGTCATTTGCTGACACGGCCAGGTCAGCCAGCAGGGCATTGTGGTTGAGGTCCACCAGTGTGAGAAAACCATCATAAAGGCACAGGCAGAAGAGAAACTGCAGACCAGGGTGGGCCCAGGCCACCCAGAAAACCAGAAAGGAAAGAGCAAACAGCGGCCCATTCCTGGAGAGTGAATGCAGCCGCTTCAGCACTACCTCTGGCGAGGAGATCTGACCACCGGACCTGAGTCAGACACATGGGGAGAAGATATAATTTGCTGTTCATAGTGTGTCAAACTCAATGAAAGAAGACACTTTATAAATAATTTCCCCTGTGTTTTAATAGAAAATAAAAGGAGAATGTTTCTTCACAAATACTACAAATTTGGAATACATTTAAATATTCAGTGTCAGTGCAGAGAAAGAACAAGTGAGGAAGGTACTTACTGGTTAGAACTAAGGAAGGAGCGGTCACTGAGCCAGCCAAAAAGAGGGTCATTTAGGCTATTCCATATCAGAAACACTGTCTGAGTGAGCAAGACAGAAAGATTTAATGTCAAACCAACAGAAAACTGCTCTGAAAATCCTAGTCACTGAACAACATAAGGAAATTAGTACTTTAGCTGTTACTGATAGCACCATCTAATGACTCAACTAAATGTAAATACAACGCACTTTATCATTATTGACAGTTATACACGCTCTGATATAGTCATGGTGCAAACCAACTTACCTCACCAACCCAGAAAGAAAGTTTGTCGATCTTGTAGACAGACACAAAAGTGTCCACATAATAAAGCAGGAAGACATTATGGAGGATGGAGACAAAAAGGGAAAGGGAGCCATACAGCACAGCTGTGGAGACACCCAGGCAACAGATCCACACCCTCTGTCCCATCCTTTTCACATTCTCTCTCTTTCCCCTTGCTTCTCCTTCACCAACAAAGCTTCACTCACACCACAATTCAAGCAGGTTATGGTCATTGTCCTAAAAAGGAATAGTGATACAGTATATTCAATGTCTATCTAACAATAACAGTAGCCAACAATGGTATTTTTAATGCAGTTTTACTAATGGACTTGTTTAATTTTCCTGATTATACTTTTTTTAATAATTGTGAATTGATGACATTCAATTATAGCCATTATTTTCTAAACTATTTAACTATTTGAATATTGGATAGCTGTAGCGCTCCTAATCTTTATATTTCTAACCCACAAACAAATTCCACAAATTAAATTTTGCCCACTGGAATGAAGTTGCCTAATGTTACATATCTGCTTTTAAACAATGAGCAGTTGTGTGCTTAAGAATGCAAGATGTAACAAACTTCTCTGTGCCAGAGACCATGTTAAGAGATACATTTGTATTTCGGTTGTTGCATTTAACCTGACAAGAATACCCTAGACAAGCATTCAACATACTCTTGGCACAAAGATAACATAAGTATTCCTGTGAAAAATCCATGAACATCTGTCTCAGGTCAGAACATCTGTCTCAGGTCAGGACATCCGACATCCACACTAAGCAAGTTAGTACAAGTTCTAACCTTGACTTGTTTAAGGAACACAGCACTGGGTGATTTTATCAGTTATACAGTCATGTATAAAATCGTATTTTAAATAAAGATTGAACCAGAAATATTTCAGATAATTACTAATCCTATCCAAATCCATTCTGATTCATACTGCAAAGCAAAAATTCTGACTAGCCTTCCCTGGATCACATCGCACCAATCTCAATAGAACAGTACCTGGCAGAACAGGTGGTTGCTTTCTAATGGCCATGATACAGAACTCTGATCCCAAAAAAAGATCATGTACAGCTATGGAAGAGAACCTTTATACATTTATCTGAGTAAGTAAAAATATCAGTTGTCTTCACATTCTACCATCATAAACAAACATACCTGTTGCAAGTTAAATATAGCAAATGGTTTAAAGTTAGTCCTTGTTCTGATATTATTCAGTATTGTAACAGGTTCAAGAAATCAGAATAGTTAGCTAGCTAGCCAATTTAATACTGACTAGACAGATATAAAAACAAATTAACCAGGTCATTAGCTAGTGAGTAACCATCAAGCTAGCTAACCATCTCGGCTAGCGTTAGTTTTCAACCATTGCTGATCAAGCTTGTAATGCTATCACTAGCTGGCTATGCAGAAAAACACGTTTTATCATTTCTAGCTGATCCACTGACTTGCTAGGCTAAATGGAGGTTTTTAAAATGTTATCTTATCTATCTTAACGTCGGATTGTTTGAACTGTAAGAAACGAGTTTACACTACTAAGATATCCTAGCTAACTAACTAGATAAGCAAGCTATCTAACCGAGCTAACCTAGTTAGCATCAAGTATATATTTAACCTAATTGTATCAACCAAACCTATAGGTTAGCTAACGTTAGTTTACCCTAGCAAACTAAGCTACCCAGTTTAGCCTCCGAGTTTACCATCGCAAACTAAGCTACCCAGTTGAGCCTGCGAGTTTATCATAGCAAACTAACCTACCCAGTTTAGCCTCCGAGTTTACCATAGCAAACTAACCTACCCAGTTTACCCTCCGAGTTTACCATAGCAAACTAACCTACCCAGTTTACCCTCCGAGTTTACCATAGCAAACTAAGATACCCAGTTTAACATCCGCTTTCACGTCCTGTGCTCCCGTCACAAAATGCCCAGCTGGCAAACATTTACACCCGCCGTTTCTGTGTCTAGCTACTTATCAGGACGTAATAATCATGAAATACTCACCGTGTGAACTTAATGACTGCACTACAGTAATCAAAATGCTAACCATACAAATATATGTTTACGATAAACAAACAAAAAGGAGCCCCTAAACCAAATTCGCCTTGTCTTTCTGCGGAAAGCTCCTCGCCGAACGAGCACATCCAAACTGTCATGTATGCGCGAGGAAGCTCGTGACGTCAAAAGCCCTCGCTCTGCCTTCTTCCCCCTTCTCCTCATCATTTAGCAGTTTAGTTTGTGTCCTTTCCTGCTAATTTTCTATCACTACGCTTAGATGAAGCTAGCTTTTTGTTTTTCTATGTTGTACTAGCTACAAAGTGAAATAAAACAACTTGTTACTGATGTGCTCTGGGTGCCGTATTAATCTTAAAGAGTACGATGTTTTATCTACATTTGCTACTGATTTCA
Organism: Electrophorus electricus; assembly: GCF_041902795.1. Lineage (NCBI taxonomy): Eukaryota > Metazoa > Chordata > Actinopteri > Gymnotiformes > Gymnotidae > Electrophorus > Electrophorus electricus. Next base: position 6,159,735 of record NC_137511.1, on the reverse strand, counting down.
TTTCAGTATTCACTATATTTTCCCCCTGAACCATTAAATACATTTACGCCAAGTATGACGGATGAACTCATCTGGACATCGTTGAAAATAAGAAAAAGCATTGAAACTTGCAGTCATTACCAGCAGTACAGAAAGTGAAAGCACACAGTGCCATTAAGAATTACCGCTACTCCTTTGCGTTTATGGGCCGGATCTTCACACAACAGACCAGTACCGACACGGTATCCCGATCTGGACCAGCACTGAACCGGCATCATCTCAGAAGTTTTCTTTACCAGTGTTCGGCCCAAACGTGGAACAGATCCGCAATGCTTATTTCAGATTTGGATCAGTTCCGAACCAGATCTCTAATCTCCATTAAGTTAGTTATTTAATTTTAAATTCTATTTACTTAATGAAAATGTGTGAAATTATTACTAATATTTTCATTTAAATTACAATTAAAATGTGTTTCTTCACTAAGAATGAAGGAAATTATTTCATCATTAAATGGTGGTATGATAGCTTATATGAATTGTTTTGTATATGTTTAAACGGTGCATAACGGTGTCAAACATTCTGAATTGTAATTCCTATTTCCTATATATCATAAAACGTGATAAGTTAAAACCAGAAACTATCTTGAACGTGTAGGCTAATTCAAGTGTGAGTTACAACACGGAAACAGGAATTTCACATATGCTTTATTTAACAAATACGCTCATTGGTCACTTTATTAGGTACACCCGTTCAACTTCTCTTTAACGCAACTATCTAATCAGCCAATCACATGGCAGAAACTCAATGCATTTCAGCATTTGGCCCCACTCCGGTACGGTTTCGAGTCCAGATCCGTTTTTTTTTTTAAATCGACGGTGAATCTCAGTCGCACTTATTTCACGCCTTCGATACAACTTCGAAACGGATTCAGATACCGTATGTGAGTTTGGTGTAGTTATACGGATCCTGCCCAGCGCCACGCAAGAACGCAGCAGCTGGACGATATGGCAAAAAGTAAGATCACGATATTTATCATGAAATAACATTTTATAATGCTGCCAGCTTCAAGGGCATCCTGGAAATGACTGAATATAGTTTATAATAAGAACGCCTGATGTCTGATCTGGGAAGCTAAACAGGCTCAGGCCCGGTTAATACTTGGATAGGCGATAACGGCCCCTGTAAGATTCTCGTGCGTCACTTTAATTTACTTTACAGCTAAAATGATCAAATAAGAAATTAAGTGGGTTTTTTGCTTGTTTTTTTTTTATTTTTTATTATTTTTTAAACCCTGTGTGTTAGTTTGGCCACTGCTCTCATTTGCTATCAATAGGCTCTCTGACTACATACACGACAGCCTGAGAACACCTGAGCTTGGAAGCTAAGCAAGTTTGGACCTGCTTAGTACTTTAGTGGAAGACCGCCTGGGGATAACGGGTCTTTAAGATTTTCATGTGTCAGTTTAATTTACTTTCCAGCTAACATGCTCAAATGTGAAATACATTTACTTTGAAGTAACTACCTCAACCCTTGCAGTGGTAAATATTACTTCTTAGTCCGATTCAAAATGTTTTGTTTTTACAATCTTTTGAATTTGTTTGCTTTTTAAAAAAAAAGAGTGCCTTAAGTTGCTGCTATTGTATTCCAGATCAGCACTAAGTAGATAACCAAGCTCGCTGTTTAGAGCATGTGGCCTCTAACACATTATTTAAATTTTTTTATTTTTTATTTATTTATTTATTTTGCTCCTGAAATAAGATTACTGATTTATTTACACTATTCAAGGGAAATGATATTTTGTATTATTGATAATTTAAAATATTATTATTGATGTTAATTCAGTAATTAGGAAGCCTTGTGTAAGTAGCACAAAGGCATGAAAAGACTCACTTGGCCAGTCCATGCAAAAAATGGGTTTTATTTTGCTTTATATTTTTTATTGTATCTTCTTTTTCTTTTATATTCTACTTTTTATTTATCCTTGTTTTATTTGTCATGTAAAGTGGGTGGTTTGCTGGTTTGATCCCGAGAAATGCCGGAGCCATTCCTGGCCATGATCCAAGACAGCATAATTGTCCTTGCTCTCTGAGTGGAGAAATATTGGGGAAATCATGTGCTAGTCTTCCCCCTCCCAGTTTGGTGAGTCATGTGATGGGGAAGACTTGGTAAGCTAGAGGTTGGAATTGTAACCCAGTAATATTGGGACAAAAATGTGACTTCCTTATTTGACATCACCTCTGTGATTCGACCACATAAAGGTTTGCAGGTGGATACACAGCAATTCAGTGTTTTGGGGAGTCTCTCTGTTTCAAGTTTTAAAGTTTCAAAGAAGGACCCCACCCATCCCAACAATAGGCTCTTCTCTCTGTTGAGGTCAGGGAAGTGCTTTCACTCCCTGAAGACCAACACAGAGAGACTGAAGAGGAGCTTCTTCCTGCAAGCCATTGGGGCCCTGAATCAGGGCAACTGATGAACTGTGTGGATCATTCTGTGCACTGCATATGATGTCAGTAACTTCATAAAAGACTGCAATAACTATAAATTGCAACTGGTAATTGTACTTTTTGTATATACATATAAATGTACATTGTGTGTATATATACATCTTATACATATACTGTATCCCTGTATCTCCTCAGCTCGGACAGAACAGTCACGAAAGCATTTCACCATGTATGACTATGTATGTGACAAATAAAACTTTGAAACTCTGTATAACAAACATGAGGTTTAAGTATCAAGACTAATGATGACTAACAATGACTAACATGATACAGGTGAGTACAATAGCAGGTAGGTTAATAGAACTAACTAGGTGTCTGAACCAAAATAATCCAAAACAAGGAAACACGAGGAAATATAACCAGGTAGGAAATAAACAGAGGCATTGCTGTGGGAACCATGATGCCTGGGAGGGGCAAATGTGACAACTGATTAAAAATAATACGATTTAATGCATTGTTTTAGTACAAAATTTTGAGGAGACTTAGCGTCCCTCCCTCACTAACCAAACAGACTCAAAATAAGCTTACAGTCTCCAGTGACAAATTGGCACTGTTGACTTTCTAGATGTGCAGATCCTGTTCTGACGTAACTCCTGAGCTTGCTGTCAAGCCCTTCATGAGCTGGGTGGGACGAGGCACGTAAGGAATATTAAAGCTGATTCAAGAACCCTTTTAGTAACACTAAGGCTAAACTGTCCTAATAGCTGTCACTGAAGTTGTGGAAATGGTCTGATGAAAGATAAGTGTCTGTGACTATCTTGACTTTGTAATCAGCAACTAAAAATGTTAACATTATCCAACTTTCTTCACGAGGGACTTGGTGTTCTTTGCCCTTCCATGTTTTGGCATGTGCATTCAGCACATAGGAAGGCATAGGTTAATTACTGAGGTAGAAGGTTGGGATGGAAGCCGTGGGATTGAAGAGAGGGGTGGACTCATTTTGTAATTAAGTTTGGCAGAAGTAAGCAAGATCTCCAGAATCACTTACAGCAGCTTTAACTGCCGGAGCAAGCTTAAACTGGATTTGCCTTTAATATTATGGAGAGACAGTCAGTCAGCATGTTACGTGGGGGGCAGTAAAACACAATGGGTGGGCATATCTTTAGTCATATTTTGAAAGCCGGAACTATATGCAGAGCTTGACTTGAGATGCTAGGAGATGCCAATCCCCCAGTTAAAAAATGGGGAAAACCACCTCTTTCCACCCCTTTTTGATTAATGTGATGTCATTTAAGATGTCTTAACATTATATTCATTCTAACCAAACTTTCTCTTTTCATTGGTGGGGGATTTTCCACCCCAGCCAGCGCCTAGCACCGGCCCTGCATAACTGCATGGGTTTATGGTATTGAAACGCCAGAGTTTAAGTTTTATTGTTTTCAATAAGTCTAATTTACAGTTCATTTTTTAAAACTTCTGATTATTATGCTATTTAATTTAACGGATTGTACAAATAGTTTAAAGTGTGTGAAAATGAGTGAACGTAGAGGGATATCACCGAAGATTACATGAAAATGTTGGAACATGTAAATTGAAGGGGGTGTAAGTGTATTTTGTGTTAGTTTTTCATTTATAGTACCATTGCGCTAGTGTTGGTCTTTTATCTAATGTTCGCTTGGTTCTCTAGCTAACAGTGGTTTAGTGGTTCTATTGAATTGAGTTCGTGAGCGCTCACTAATTGTTAGCTAGCAGCTTGTGAATATTAGCTAGCTAGCTGTGCGTTTTAGTGGCGCCTTTGGCAAACTGAGCTAAGATGACCTCGCTTCACAACTGCGAAGTTGTGATTCCATTCCTTGTTTTCTCCGCTCCTGAGTTTCACCGGTGTCTTGTTAAATCTTATTATATGTGTATTTAAACCCTGCCTTGTTGCCTGTGTGTTTACTGGTCATTGTGAGTTTATAGCCTCCATTTGTTAATCCATGTCTGTTATCTATTCATAGTTGAATATACTGAGCCCTGACGGGTTTACATTGCCTGTTATTATAGCTGTGTTCCGTGTCGTACATTTCTGTTGAGCCTGTTTAGTTATTTTCCTGTTATTGTGCTTTACTTTGTTTTTCATCATGTATACTGGATCGATGCGCTTTGGTAAAATGACAATATGAATTTGCATATCATAAAACTCGCTCTTCTCAGCGTATGCGTCTGCTTCGTGATCCCTCCACATTACATACAGGAGTACAATGCTGAGGTGGACCAATGGGAGAGCGCCCATGATGAAAGGAAGCAATAATGGAGAGACTTGTTCTCAAAATATTTATTTATTTTTCATTTTGTTGTCACACAAGCACTATGGAATCTGCTCAAAGAAGCCTGACATGCATATTCTATCCAATGGAATGGGGGGAAAAAAGACCATTAAAAATACAATTAGAATTTATGTAACAGTCGTGATGAAATTCGGGTTTCTTCATACCTTTGTGTGACACAACCACAACAAAGGACATTAGCTGTCAGAGAAATACCAGCACAGACGACAGATTTCTAGTGCTCACTGGGATTCATCTGCCATGTAGTCCTATAGAAATACAAAACGACTTAATTCTCTCACATTGTCCACTTTATTGTCTGGCTGCTTCTACGCACCATTGAAAGAAAAACAAACGGACCCAGGTCTGGTCCTGGCCTCAGAGTAATCAAGACCATCTGGGAATAGCAGGTGCTGTAAACCTTTCATGTATCACCATTCAAGCTAGAATCAAATTCATTCATTGATTTATAAGGCGGATTGGATCAATTGCGGGATCCATCTGATCAAAGTCTATATCTGATCAAATTTCACAAAATGTGAAATGTATGGGAAGTGCACATATTGTGCCAAAGGGTGTTGAACCATGAGGTTCACATATATAGCAACTGTGCCCATCTCTTGTCCCAATGGTTGCTATATATTTATTAAATTAGCTTCAATTTACAGTACATGCACCATACATAATACAATTATAAAATTATTCATCTAACGGTGTTGTAAAAGCACCAAAATGTTGCCACCAGTGTTAGTAACGAGTTAGCTTTCTAGATAATAAGGCCCATTGCATATTTGCCAAGGAAATTTGCTAAACATGCTTTATCATCCAAGCAAGGGTAACGTTAGTGGAATCGTGGAAAAATAGTTTATGCTATCAACAACAGTTTGCAAAAATAAGACTGATTAATGGCTCTTTTAGATTAATTCTTTACCAGTACCAAAGATTTATAACATATTAAGTCTCACAGATACAACAAACAATTCCATAACTATCTAGAACCATTTAGAGTGTAGGCCTGATGTTTTTACTTTTAGTTGATTTTGGCAGTGTTTTAGTCTGATTACTCATCTATATTGTCACCCCACCCACTCATTAAATAAATATAAAATTGATTGCTCTCAAACCTGTGCCCTGAGGTCCTCCCCCAACATACAGCCCTCCCCCAGTTTCTTTCTAAAATCTGTTCTTTCTAGTAACCTCCCCTAAATGTCAAATTCAAATTTATGTATATCTCTTTTTACAACAGATGTCACAAAGCAGCTATACAAATGTTTGAGTCCAAGCCCTCAGTGAGCAAGCCAAGGACGACAGTGGCAAGGAAAAACTCCCAAGAGCATGAGGAAGAAACCTTGAGAGGAACCCATGCTCCTCTGGCCAACAACAGTCACCACAATATTAATACTATAGACAATAAGGAGCAGAATAAATAGTGAAAGAGGAAAATAAACAATAATAAAATGAAAAAAACAAGCAATTAATGTAAAGTCCTAGTCTGGTCCCGATAGTGTGCACATGTCCAAAACCCATCCCACACTAGAATGTCCATCAAGGGCAATGGGGAAGTAGTTGGCTGGGGTGGAGCTGTGGTGTGTTACAGCAGGGGACATCAGGGGGTGGTGGGAGTAGCCATGGTGGCTGAGACAGGTTGAGGCTCAGTAACATCATGACATCGGGGGTAGGTGTATGTTGTCATAAAGACAAAATAGATTATTAGGCATGTCCAGGTACAAGGGTGTGTAAATTAGGGAACTATTATATGCAATGGTGGACTCTGGCAGATCTAGCTATGGCAGCACAGCTAAAATGATAAAGCCAGAAGAAACCACAGGCATGAGGGCACCCTGGAACGTCAGCACTCCGCTGCTCTCAGTCAAGAAACTTGAGTGGCAAAGGAGAGGTGAAGTGAGAGCATCATAACATCCCAGTTTACCATAACACTCAATGCCCATGGAACCCCAGATCTACACATTTACCTATGATGGGAAGTAGTTAATAAAATGCCTGACTGTAGAGATAGGTTTTCAGCTTAGTCTTAAATATTGAGACTGTATCTGAGTCTCAAACATTTACAGGAAGGTTAAAGGGTGAAGAGTAAATCTAGCCAAACATCAGGAGTAATATAATGTTGTGTGACTGCAGCAACGTAAGAGTGGGAAGACCACAAATATGTCTTTATGAGGTAGGAGAACATACTTTTCAAAGATCTCTGTTGCTTTAAACACTTTATGGCCATTGAGTTACTGACAGAAAATAAAATTTTGTGAAAATTTTATACAGAAATTCTTACACTAGTGTTCACTGGTATACAATACATATATGTTTGCATATAGTAAAAACATTCTCATGTGGAAACTCATTGTCCATTTTTCACTATAGTTCTCTGTATTGTGCTATTGCTTCAATGCCTCCAAGAACAGGTTCAACATGTTGTATTCTTAATTTCTTAAAAGGTAGCTCAATACTGAGGTTATTTTGCAATTTAGATAACCATCTAATTATCTGAACATGGGGTAGTCTGGCTTTTTTACAAGCCTCTTCAGCTTATTAAGATAATTGCCATATGGAAAAACATAGAAATATCCAACAGCCATGTATTTATGCATTTACAGAAAGGTAGACCAAACAAAGTACATTTTGTACCAATCCATCTCTGCCATTCAGCTCACCAAAATGACATACAAAAGTGGTGAGTTACTGTACAAGGAGCAGAGCTGTGGACTAACAAGGATAAAAATACCTGTACAGAGAAGCATATATACATTTTCTTTATATATATATATATATATATATATATATATATATATATATATATATATATATATATATATATATATGTATAATTTATATACATTTTCATCTACATATGGTACCAGAACAATAGGGCCTGTATACAAGAAACTGGCTCTTCCCAATTGCTTTCCAATGGTCCAACTCCCCGAGTGACCTTAGTTTTCTTGCAAACTCTGCAGGTATCTGTAGACATGTCTGAATTGGACCTTCTGAAATTCTGTCAAGAAGACTACAGGGCAACCTAAATTTCAAAGGACCCCTCAGTCAAATGTTGAAAAATTGATCTAAACACTCAACTACCTAAACTAATTTGAACTGTGTGATCATACCAGTATCTAAATTATTAAAACCATCATGGTGGTGACTCATCAGTTCTTTGCATAAAAGATGAGTTAATTCGTAACATGTGATCATTTATGGGATATGTTGTTTAGTTACTGACATGGCAACATTTTTCATAGCCATAATAGGCATTGTGAGCCTTGGTGTTTTTTTGGTTTTGTTTTTTTACAAAGGCAGTAGCAGGTGTGTCACATATAACAGAATCAATTTTAATGAACACTGTTTTACCTATGAAATCCAATCCCCTTTGTAGCTGCTCTATTTTGAGTGGAATCTTTTAAAAATAGATACGGTACCCTAGGCTTTTTTTTTTGTTACCACAAAAAAAGCCAATAACAACAGATTCCTTCACTGAAACACTTAACATAAGTTCTAAATTAAGCCATAGCTGCATACTTGAGCTTTTAAATAAAGGTAAACCATCGGCATTATCTTAACTATGAACTGATCAATTGTATCGCTGTTAAGTGATGCTAAAAAACTTTTTTTTGGCTATTTATGTGTTATAGCATATTTATATTTTAAGGATTCTTCTTGCATCCTTGAACAGTTCTGAGAGGTACTCCCTCAGTACAGCAAGGGGTGCTGTCAGAGCCGCTAAAGGTATGCTAGGCTGATTTGCCTCAAAGGGTGGCGTTGAGTAGAACGATTCAACCTTTAGATGGCGACAGAGTCACGTTGAAGGATGGAAGAGCGCGCACACGCAGACTACACGCGCACGCACATTTATAGAAATTAAAGTATAGGGCCGGGCATAAAACAGTTGAAAGTAGGCTAGCACGCACAGTCAATTAATAACTAATTAATTAAACGAATGCCCAATGATCCTAAAAGAAACCAGGCGCTTTGCGTGTGACAAATGGAAAGCAATTGTTTCATCCTTTTAATAGGTTGCCAAAACGCGTGTAAGCCAAATTAGCAAAGTTGCACATAGAACCTAGTTGATAGAAACCCTAAGTTAACATCAGACCTTTACAGTGATGTAAGGTAAATACGGTTTCTAGAAATTTGTAGATATGCTTTTAGGCAAGCTCTGTTACATCGCCTGAGCAGCATGAGCTGCTACCAGCAATAAAGCGCTACGAGGGGGCGGGGAATCGCAGCTGAGGTACCAAGTGTTTATCTACAGGCGCGTCCTCACCTGGGACATTGAATCAGATGTACTTGCGCTACGTTACATCTCGGGATATTCCCGTGGGCTACAAATAAGCTGCTTCTAGAAGACTCAACAAAATTCTACGGAAACGCACTGCATTGTCCATTGCCGTTGGATGCAGGCTGCCAGGTACAGTAACTGGAAAACGTATAAATGTTTTTAGGTTTAGCCTGTTCTATAAACGACGCATTTACATGTTTGATTCGGTCTTAACAAATCAGTCTGCTTATGTTATACAATAATCTTACTGTGCTAAAAACGCAGGTGAAGGTGACTTATTAAGTGTGAGGGAAGTGCCCTTTAAAATTGCCGCAGTGGTGTGGAATCATGCCTAATGCAAAACACAAAATTATACGTTATACAAGGAGGTTTTTTTTGTGTTATTATTGCATGAAACTTCATTCATTTAGCTTCTTGCATGCAGTAATTAGCCAGTTATGGTTAGAAACATATGCAGTCGCAGCTTATTAACTCTGAAGTATAATTTAAGAGATGGCATACTGACATTTTCACAAGAAATCCCTCTTATCTTGTTTTAACTCTAATCTATGTGTAATTTAAACTGCTAATAAGTGGCTATTTGGTCACTTTCTCTACTGTGCTGAAGTGCTGCGGAGCTTTCCCTATTACATATGTTTTGGCACTATTTCCATCAAAATAATGGCTCACAAAACTCCCTCATGGTACAAACTGATTAAACCGCAGAAGAAATGGCAAGACATAGGCAAGCTAACTGTAAATTTGTGTTTAGTGAAATGTTTTCTCCAGAGATTTGCTGAAGCAAATCATATACAAGAATATAACTGTAAAAAAAAAGTGCTGGAAAACTGTTTTTGGCCAGCCAGATTTACTAAATTAATCAATAAATTAATCACACAGTTACCATCAAGAAAGCAAGCAATATCACCAACCATAGGCAAAAATGTTTCAACATGAATGTAATTAAATAACTGAATTAGGCACCCTTAAAGACACTGAAAGTAATACTAATACAAATGTAACAACATTACAACCTTTCCCACATAAAGCCAGGTGTCTAACAGTGTATAAAGTGATTAAAAGTGATTGTAACCTGTAATTCTTGTCATTGATTGTGCTGTAGTCATGTGCAGATGTTATTACTAAGAATGGTGAAAGCAACACCACAATGGCTTATACTTGTACAGTGGCCTAATTTCATAAAGTTCATATTGCTCCTGGGTTTCATTAATTTTTGCTATATATGTAATGTAATTTTTTCCCTATTTTTTTTAGGAGGAAACACAGTGTGAATCCATGACATTATATGCAACACATAAAAACAGTGAAGGGTGTCAGTGTAACATTGTTACACTGTGGTATTATGAAGATCTTCCAGCGTGTTTCTGTTTTTAATGCTCTGAAAACAGATTTGCTGCTGATGTTAAGGCTAACATTGTAGCTAGATTTTCTTATACTTAAGAGAATGAATTGTGTAGGTTGATCAGCACCTACATTAAAAAGGTAATTTTAGCCGGCATCTTAGTAGAACAAAATAGAGCTAACAGAAAAAATGATTGTAAGTTGTAGTACTAGGATAATTATTAAGTCACCACATGTACATATTAAAAAGCATGCAGTGCTGTATTGGAGACTTAACAGCACAACAGTCTGTTTTTTGTTTTGAATGATGATGCCTGTACACTTGGATCTCTTGGCTCCTATGAACTGTGTGGGAGATGATCTACTCTGGTATATCACAGAAAAATCCAGTTTAAAAGTCAGTACGCATTTAGTGTATGACAGACAAGTGAATCATGAGATTCTATCTTGAAATATCAACATTTCCCTTGTATTCAACAGCAATATGGCCACTACTTGTCCTGGCATTTAATTATGCATGATCATGTTATTTCAGGTCAGTATTCTTTTCTGACCCCCATCATACGAGCAGGTTAAGCACTACATAATTTAATAGATTTCAGTGGAGTTAACATTATTTGGGAGATTGACAGGTCAGTTTTGAGTATGGAAATGGCCCAGACATGAGGATAAAATCAACACAGTCACAAACAAACCACAGTGCTTTTACATTTACATTTATGGAATTTAGCTGATGCTCATATCCACAGTGATTTCCAAGAGTGCTTAGTTGTCAGCTCCGCAAAGCTATTTCAGCTGTACCTGACTGAAAAACTTCAAGCAAGTCATGAAGATAAATTTTAATGTTTAAGGTGGCAATTAGGTATGCATATCCCTAAAATACGCACATGATAAAATAAATACTATGATGTCCAGTTTTTTAGTTGTTGCTTATCATATGGTTATTTCTGGGCAGCAAACCCAGTATTATTGATTTATTTGTGGTGGCCTGATATACGTCTTTCTTTAAAATTAACTGCTCTCAGATGGAGAATTAACAAGCCATAAAAGCACACATTTTGGTGACTGGATTTCAAGGCCATCTGTGGAAATGTCAAACTGGATACTAAGTGTGTATTTTGGTTTGGCTAACAGATGGCCTTATCAGAAATGACCTTTTTTTTTTTTTATCTCTCTGCAGTATTTTAATTATTTGTTATACATTTTGAGATTTTATTTAAGGAGTAAAGAAGTTAAGAAGTTCTCTTTGTAACGGTGGTGAATGTAAACCTTTTGATATTGAGAATAATCCTTTGACCCCATCAACCTTGATCTTAAACCCCAATATTTTTTTTTTTGGTAAACCTCACTGTAAACAAAAGTAGAAGTTACTTTTTCAGAAAAAAAGTGGACAAAACTAATATATGCATCACAATTCAGTATCCAGCAGCAATTCAGGAGCCAGCAGATATATTTACCTTTCTGTACTCCTAGCCCCCTTTATTGTATATTGTTATGTTTGCCTTTGTCATTCAAACCAAGGCACAGAATGCTGAGGATAAATTGTCAGCCATAATATGAATATGTGAATGGATGAAAGGTGAAAGATGTATACCAAACTGCAGGGAAATAAATGACGTATTCTGTTCAGTCTTAAATATTCAGAGTACAAAAAGTAATCACAATTAATTGACGCTCACTAAAATGATTATGACTACAAATCAGGCATATGTTAAGACTACAGTTTGATGGACAACTACTGTATAGAGCATAGAATAGCATAGTAGGCTGTATCTGTAAAGGAGTAAAGGATGGTTAGCGAATTGTGCATGCACACATATAAGCTACTGTAGGCTACACTTACAAAATGTATCTATCAGAGGTGCCCCTAATAAGGCAAGTGAATGCATTCATCGGTTTATCTTAAATTATCTCCAGTCATTACCCTTTAATGCTTTGTAGTGTGATGGCTCATGGCACTCATGGGGAAAACATTTTCTTACTTATGTAGCTTGGCAATGGCATATGACGTTCACTAACTAATTCCTCCTAAGGAGTCATGGGAATCATGAGATTCCTAACTTGCTCCTGTAAGTAAGTTAAAATTTGCACAAGTGACAGCAACAGCGTACAAGTGTGGTTCATTTTCTTGAAAATTCATCGTTGATTATAAATAATTATTTTTTCTTGATTTTCCATACAGAATGAAACTTGACAGCAGGAAGATGAGTTAGCAGCCAGTAACAGCACTGCTGAAAGTATAATGGTCTCAGAAGGATCTGAAAGGACTGTAGTTCCCATCTGTACTAGCATTATGGCAATCATGCAGCATTGTCACCAGTCTCTCATCACTATAACACTTTTCTGCTGTCTTACCCCTGTTCTGTGGGCTTTCCCATTTGGGCCTCTTCTTGAGCTGGATGTCACTCCTAGATCCACTGTGTCTTTCAATGGTAAGACTACTTTCATTAAATAAGCCTATATAATAATAATAATAATAATAATAACAATTACAGTATTACTGCATCCTGTTGATTTGAAACGTTTACTGTGAATTGCCAATTATGAACATGATATGTACATGATATTACAAGTAATTTGTGTTTAGCTTTAAAAATGCTTGTAATTTGTGTTTGAAATATTTTAAGTCCCCTGTTCGCTTTAAACAAGTGACACAGTTTTATGTGGAGTGCTGAAGACAGAGCTCTGGGCATTATTAGTGGCCTCTTCTTAGCCCTGACCTAGTTCATACAGTTCAGAAAATGCCTACTGTGAGGCAGAAAAGACAGGCTAGACTGCTGCTTCTGCTGCAAGACCCATGCAACTAACAGGTAAATGTGATCTGTGGGAACAATGTTAAAAACCAAAATATTGTATTCAATTCTTCTGAATCTTCTGTATTATTTGTGTGTTGTGCATTTGATGCTTTGTTGGCCCAGTGGTGAACATGAGAAGAGCAATTGCAGAAGTGAGCATATATCGATCAAATAAATAATGATTTGACACATGCAAAAATTGTGCTGAGTGATGGGTAAATACCGGCTAATCTGGATTAACGTTCCTAGTTTGGGATAAAGCCAAATATTTCACAAAATGATTGACATGACTATCACAAAATCACGAGACTATCCAACTGCCGCTTGTTCATTATATATATGTCTTCCAGCTACAGCAATGAAGATGAATGTGAACAAAGAAATTGTTCACTCTATGAAGCTGCATGCCAAAGACAATCTTTTCAAAGGGGAAGGATTTGTGCCTTTGAATCAAATTGAATTATTATGAAGTTAGTCTATTACATGGGATCATAAGTATATTACATGGTCCAGTAAATAATCAAGATGTAAAGAGTAGATTAATAATGAAACATCAAAGCATTACAGCAACTTTGCCTAAATTTCATTAATCCACTGAGATGCCATCCAAGGTAATATAATTAAGTTAACACTTAAAGATACATTTTATTTATGATTTTACCACAATCCTTTATATTGCAGTGGAAGTGTACATAGCATGGAACTGTTAATAACTTCCAAATCTTTTAATGAGTGATAGTACATTTTCAGATCATCTTATTTCGCCCCCTTGTTTAAGATGTCCTTGACCTACATTTGTAGTCTCCTGAGGACAGAGAGTTTATTGTGTGTGTGTGTGTGTGTGTGTGTGTGTGTGTGTGTGTGTGTGTGTGTGTGTGTGTGTGTGTGTGTGTGTGTGTGTGTGCATGCGTGTGTGTGTGTGTGTGTGTGTGTATTTCAGTTCTTGAGGTCTCTGGGTTTAGTGGTATCTCCCATGCTCAGGATTGTCTGTTGTAGTGCCTAGCAGACCTGAAGTAATGTTACAATGAAATATTAAATATTTATACATAACTTGTCTGGTGTAACAAGCAGGAGAAATGAGAATGGTAGGTCCTGGGAGACATTCTGTTTTTGATGATGGTAGATTGATCTGAAGTCAATTATTGAATTATTGTATGTGCAGTGTATGGTTTTTTGTTTTCGGTAGGAGATGCAGGAAGACAACTAATGTTCTTGTTTTTTGGTTAATATCTGACAATATAATAATAATATCTTTTTTACTGAGAACCTATCAATTTAATATCAACTTTACTAAGTAGGGTGCATGCTGTTTTCTAGAAAGTAATGTATTGCTTCCAATACATCTGCAAGCTTGAAGTATTGATTCACTGCATTGTTTTCTGGGCTTGTTTCCATGTAACAAGCCTCCTCTGTGAATAGCAAGATTTGGGCCACTAGAGGTAGAGAAGATCTGTATGTTGATCCGAGTGGAATGATGGTGAGATTTGAATAATATAGCATTTTTTATTATTAATTAGCATCAGAAATTAGTTATGCTTTCTGTCATTACTTTCTCTGGTTCATCCATAACCTTGCTTATGTGGATTCAGGTGTCTGTGTTGCTGGGTAGATGGCGTTTCAGAATCAGACTTTTAGTTGATTCGCTTTTGCGCTACTTTCCACTGGTGGCGGTGCAATGTTTATGACATAAATAAAGGTGCCTGTTCTGTTCAACCCTTTTAACAGAAAAGCATGCCTTCTGGTTCTACAAGAATTGCTAAGGGTTGTTGTTTAAAAACATGCCAGTGTGTTTCAAAAGGTATGCCAGTGTTGTTGAAAGTAGCACACAGCAACACAAGGTCCAAGAGCTTGTAGTGCACAAAGTGTCAGTTGAAATGTTGCGTCACAATGACTACCACAAGGTTGAAGGCTTAAATCCTACCTGGTGTACCCACAAATTAATGCTGTAAAATACTGGATGGCTGTATATGGACCTTACAGAAGCTGTTTCATCCTGTTATGTATGGACTGTATGGAGATTTATTCATGCGAAAGGAGTAAACATCTGCTCATATTCTTTACTTGTTGGATACTACGGAATATAGGCCATGTTGTCTATGCCTGTTGTTGGAGCATGAGTACAGTTATACAGTGCTCATTAGATCTGCTGCTGACATTTTTCAGCCATGTCACTAGTGTGTTAGTGTCTCCCAGTGCCTGCCTGGCTCTGCTTGGAACAAGGGGAAAGAGTGAGTCATCAGTAACACATGTACATGTACACCCATACACACACACACACACACACACACACACACACACACACACACACACACACACACACACTATTGCACAGCCTCAGTGACATATAAACCGTTTCCTTACTCATAAAGACAGTCCTGCAGTGCACTATACTGCACATGGTAGGCCCAGCAGCAGATTAGATTTTAGAGAATCCATCTGAAAGGTGTGTAGGGAAGCAAAGACAATAGTGTTTTTCAAGCAAACAGAAAGCAAAACAGTCCCACTACACGTGAGGTGGAGAGGTGCACACACCCACATGCTGTCACACTGGTTTATTCTACTTGTGTGCACATGTTGTGTTTCACCATTTTGGGGCAAAGATCAGGGTGAAGCCTAAATACTTGAGTCAACATTTAGCAGCAACTATGTAAGCATGCACACGTAAGCACAAACGAACAGAATATGTTTTGAGAGGCATTGATCATTGTGTTAATTTAGAGTTTCTACACAATATTTTGCTTGCAGAACCTGAAACCCAAACTATACAATATATATGCTTTATACCAAACTATATATACCCAAACTATATTCAGGGAGAGTTAATGTTTGAGATGGCTCCTTTTATATTATACAGTATTAAAACAGTGTTCCCATTTTCTTTTAAGGATCAACAGTAATCATTTACATTAACAAAATGTATTACTTGAAAAAAAAATTTAACCATTATTACTGGCTTTTTAAATCATTTTCAAAATGGCAAAATCAATATTTTTGGTGTGTGGTCCTTCCCTTTGCCCAGAGGTCCATAAGGTCAGTATTTGAGGAGAGTACAACTGGGTTTTGTCTGTGTGTGTTTTAACAGTGTTCCCGGACCAAGCAGGTCCAAGGACACTCTGTATGAGTGCCTGGGCACAAGTGCTCCACTGCGTCATGCCACTGCTCAAACATGACTGCACCGTGTTATATCAAAGGCTCTCTCATTCTAATTTTATCGTCATTACAAGGGGCTTTGTGTTTTGTGCAAACAAAAAGTGTATATATATATATATATATATATATATATATAGAGAGAGAGAGAGAGAGAGAGAGAGAGAGAGAGAGAGAGAGAGAGAGAGAGAGACACACACACGGGTTGCTTTGTGGTCTAAGATCTTAGATTATTTATAGACTTTTGAGAAATATTCTGAAGTGTGTCTTTGGCTTATGCTGCTGTGGGCATCTGTATGTGGGTGTGTGTGGGCTAGCATTCCTATGTTTGTCTTAAGAGCAGTGCACACCAAGACAGATCACACCAAGACTGCTGCTTAAAACCATCTTTCTTTATTAATTTCCACTGCAGTGCAATAGCTTTAATATGTTTGCTATTATGGAGGTTGGAGCATTTGAGTTTTTGGTGGTTTATAATGTAAATAGGAAGGGTGTTGATGATGGAAAGGAGGAGATAAGAGTAGGATGTTTGAAGCACACCACATGACATAGTACTGCCAGGTTCCACTGTTATGGTCAGCCTCTCACAGTATGAGTGTGCCACAGTATGAGTGTGAAGTTAACCTGGAGTGATAATCTGAAGTGACCCATGCCATATGAATATTTCAAAGATGCTGGCCCTGGAAATACAGCAAGTTGTTTTCTTCCTGCCATTAAAAAACAAAAAAACTAATGAATATTTAAAGAACTATACTTGTATACAACCAGATTCCCCACATCACAAGAATTATTTGCCATACTGTTGTTCTTGCAATGAATTGCTAACTCTTCATAATAATGTTTTCATTTACATATACAAGTTCTATCTTTATAGTTGGCTCTACCTTACTGAAATCAGTTTTGACTGAATGTATTTAAAGCATGGAAGCATGGTGTTTTGTCTCCATGCTGTCTGCTGTGGGCATTCAACTAGAATTGTGGATCAGTGCTTGTGGCAGTGCAAAGTGTGGGATGGACAGTTCAAGTTAGAAGAATGACAAAAAAAGATTTAAAAATCAGCATGAGTCATTTTAATGCAGATTAACCATTTTCTTCCTCTTCTCTGCATTTTATAAGTCCTGTTCCTCCCCTCTTTGTACTGCTCTTGGAGCTCTGTCTTCTTTGGAGAATCCACTTCATCCTCTTTCATTTATTGATGGATTCAGTTGTGTGATCAGCTGTGGAATGGATTGCAGTCTCTTCATTCATCTCTGAGAAATTCCCCCTTGAGTTTTGACATTGCATGGACCAATCTGGTGTAAGTGTGCCATTATTTTGTTGACACCATTTGGCCATGTGAGTCCTTGTTTGTTAACTGTGTCTCGGACTGTTCACAGGACTTCTGGGCTGTAATCATTTCCATGGCTCAGCTATAAACTACAGTACTCTGCTGCTGGAGGATGAAGCTGGGATACTGTACGTGGGGGCCAGAGAAGCTTTGTATGCCCTGAACTTAGCTAATATCTCAGCTTCCCGCAACAACTCTTTTGTGAGTAATGTCATTCGCGCCAGTATCTTTCAGTTCCACTTCCCTGTGATGCTCATTTTTTCTGTCTTCAAAACAGATTGACTGGGCTGCATCTGCAGAGCAGAAAAGGCAATGCTTAAGTAAAGGAAGAGACAATCAGGTATAGCCCTCCTCCCACATGGAGCTGAACTGTATAAATGTCTCCCCCTCCTGCTCCTCCTCTAAATGGGATCTCTTTAAATATCATCTGTACCTGAGGCAAATTTAAGCCCAATTGGTTCTCAAGCATTTGTTATACATCCACGTCTTCCTACAAACTCTACTAAATATGCCTTTATTGATCTAAAATCATGTGTTAGGGGTAAGAAACTTGTATGAAGAAACAGAATTTTATCCTCAAAGCCAAACTTGTACAGAGTGGCAGGTTTGTTTATTGTTTCAAAAAACTCTGTTGAGCCTTGTTCCCCAATTATTCATTTTTCCTGTAGCTTTAGGCTTAAAGTTAACTTTAATATACACATTATATTCACACAAGATCCAGCTCCTCTGACCTTCCACAGACAATTTTTAGGTGGATGTGTAGTGTCATCTAAAGCCTAAGAGCAGACCTGTTTCTAGTCATACCTTGGTTATTTCCCAAGGATCTGTGCTCATGGAGTAATTATATAAATGCTGTTCTGCCACAGACAGAATGTTACAATTACATCCGGTTCCTCGACCGTTATAATGAGACTCACCTCTACACCTGTGGGACCCATGCCTTCCGCCCTCGCTGCGCATACATAGTGAGACATCCAGCCCATTATGCAGTACTGAAATGATCTCGGAGTTTAGCAGACCTCAGAGAAAACGTTATATCTTTGTGCTGCGTTATCCAGGATGTGGAGCGCTTCAGCTTCGTGCGTTTTGAGGAAGGCCGGGAGAAATGTCCCTATGACCCAGCAAAGGGTTACACTGGTCTCATTGTCGGTAAGCAGTGTCTACATAGAATACCAGAATATCACTGGAAACTGCAAACATTTCCCTGGTCTGTTGTACTGCTTTATGTATAAAAGAACTGAACCCATGTAAAGGTGCTGTTATTCTTATCAGATGGTGAGATGTACTCAGCCTCTCAATATGAGTTTCGTAGCAACCCTGACATTCGCCGTAACTTCCCCTTTCCCAACCTGAGGACAGATGAGGCTCCAACAAGATGGTTACAGGGTAGGTAAAACACTCCTATTGGGTAGGAGCTGGGAAGCCATCAGACCCTCATGCTGTCGGGCTCTTCTATGTAGGATTTTCCCCACAGAAAGGTCTAGTTCTTTTAAAGCGGTTACTGTCTCAGTAAGACAAGGCCATAGTAACCATGTACAATGCTTATTAAAGCCCATAATTGTTCTGTTATTGTCTGTGTGGCTGCTAAGTCAACTGTGTTCTCTGCAGAGGCGGACTTTGTTGGATCAGCATTATTGAGAGAAAGCATCAACAGCTCCACTGGGGACGACGACAAACTTTATTTCTTCTTCACGGAAAGAAACCAAGAGCAGCCCGCCTACACAAGTCAAACCAGAGTGGCGAGAGTTGCTAGAGTCTGTAAGGTAAAGGCTTAATACTCAATTGGGAATCTATCTATCTATCTATCTATCTATCTATCTATCTATCTATCTATCTATCTATCTATCTATCTATCTATCTATCTATCTATCTATCTATCTATCTATCTATCTATCTATCTATCTATCTATCTATCTATCTATCTATCTATCTATCTCTGTGTGTGTGTATGTGTGTGTATGTGTATGTGTGTGTGTGTGTGTGTGTGTGTGTGTGTGTGTGTGTGTGTGTGTGTGTGCAATTAACTTGTTGGTTTGTGTATAAATAAAATGTCGTTTTAAATATTTAATATTATTCATGTCCAGTTGCCCTCATCTCAGCCTGTCTTCCTGGGAGCTCTGCAGTGTGCCACGGTTGCCAGGCAGAGTAGACCCTGCCTCAGTCTCTGAGCACATAGACAAAGACAAACAAACAGACACACACAATCACACTTTCCTGTCCTTCCTGTTTGCTGTTACAGCCCCTACTTTAATGCCATTTATTATGCCTCCTTTATCAACTCTGCCCTGAATCTTAGCTGCTCTGCTCCAGCTCTGTTAGTAGCCCCCACTGTTCCACTCCATCGGTTAGACCTCACATCTCTGTGAAGCAGCTCAGGTCCCTCACTAGCTGGCTTGGCAGAGCAGAGGATTCCAGAGCAAAGTAGGCCACACTATGGGAGCACACAGAACGTGCACATGCACTCACCAACATCTCTTTCCTGCCACCATTGCGCACACAAACATCTCTCATGTGGGTCTCAGAATTTATTAAGTTTTCATTTGCAGGAGGAGACTTGAGTTTCCCAAAAGAAAACATTTGCACATACAGTTGGCCCATCCAGTGCTAAGATGGCTTCAAGCTGCCGCTACCACCTGCCTTATTCTCTTAGTTTCCAACAGAGTCATCATTCAGTAATTTCATTGGTCATTTTAGTCAACATTTTAGACCTTTTCAATTAAAGGATTTAAATTAAAAAGAGACTCCTGAGAGTATGACTGAAAGCAACCAGGACTTTTACACATTTGAGATTCCCACTTTTCTTGCATCTGTTTGATAACACAAATAATGAAATAACGGTCTGAGATATCTATTAAGGGAGCAGTTGTATGACACCATGATTAGTCATTACAACAATGTTTTACCCTCGAGCTACTGCAGGAGTGTGATGGAATCTGGCAGCAGGCTGTCGTTGCCTTATTTAGGACAGGGACTCTGTAGGTCCATAACTGTGTCCTCTCAAACGTAATATTCAATTTAGATAAACCTACTTCACCAGAAGGCTTACCTGATGCTTTCTGCACTGATTCTCAGAGAATGATGAATTATGGAAAATGCTGCTTGATGGGAGAAATGTGAGAGAGGGAGTAAATCTGTATCTTTTAAATATTTGCCCACATGTCTTAAACATATGGCAGTCATTCCAAATCTGTCAAAATTGTGAAAAATTACATTTTCTTTTTCACAGAAGAGGTACATTGTGGTTATAATACCAAATAATTATTTTAATTCTGTATTATTCACTGTTATTTCCTGCGGTTTGTCTTTGTTCATATCTAGTAAATAGATGGTCTTATTGATTATATTTTTGTATATTAATTGTATTAATGATTAGGAAGAGATTAAGTAATTTAGTGGAAACTCCCTACAGGGCAGATCACTGCAGGTTATCAAGATGATGGATCACTGCTGATTTAAATTATTCCTGATTTATTTTATACTTTTTTTTTTTACTGAAAAGGATAAATATATTAATACAGGAAAAATACTTCCAATTCAGTTCAAGCTTCCATTAGCTGAATCTGAAAGCAAAACATACAAACCAAATGGAGGCAGACCACTGTCTAAAAATACTCCCAATAAGTAAACAAACAATTAAACAAACAAATGTGTTGACAGAAAAATAGGCCAAGCTTGTGTTATCAATGATGTCATGTCTCTGTCAACAAAAACAGAATGAAGCAAGATTTCTACACAAGGTTTTTGCAAATGAGTAAAAAATACACCCAAATGAATAAAAGATTTACTATGAAATTGTATGAGATATATGCGATATATTACAGAAAAAAATATGTTTCCAGTTGTTTATACAGACTGTAGCCTCTGCGATAAGATGAGATCTATGGTTTTGCCTTGCTCTATGCGGCTTCGCAGATCAATATCAGCCACTGTACTGAGACGATGTTACTATCCTCAAAGGACCAATGACAAACTGCAAGTGTAGAAAATAGGCTTCATACTGATACCATCAATACTATAATACAGAAATCCTCTCAAGCAGACATTATGCATTGTGGGGAATATAAGTATCCTCTTGCATTAAGTCAGCCAAAAACGCAGGAAAGAAAAGAGACCTTTGTCTGTTGTATAACATTCTGCACCCGAAAAAGTGGAAGTGTACAGTTCACATTCAAGACGTGAAAAGGGCAACCCTAAAAGAATGGTTGGACTACATCGCTAGAGAACTGGTCAAAAAGTGCAGGAGGAGTGGTAGGGCTTGGTAATGAGTCAGGGGCTCTAAACGCTATTTATGCAGTAGCCACAACTGAGACTGCAACATTTTTCTAGACTCTCCTCATGGGTGTGGGAATAGAGTAATTGTTGTATTTGGTGGCTCAAACAGGCTCAAAGCAAGCCTATGAAAATGGCCAAGATGGTATACCATACTGAAAGAAAATAGAAAATTCACTTTTAAATGCAACCCACAGAAAGTTGTGATAATGGAACATAAAAAGTGAACATGCTGTAGACAGTGTCCTCTCCACGTAGAAGCTGCAGCATCTATCCATATAGTCTTCATAATTAACGACATTAGGTCACCCGGAACACTTTCTTTTTACATTAAAATGCAAAGTACTGCTTATTCCTTTAAAGTAACCAGAATTTAAATAATTCTAATTTTTTGATTGGTAAGTTTCTTAACACGTTTTAAGTGGTAACGTGTCTAGCAAGATTAGGACTCTGTTTAGATATCACACATTGTAGCAAGTGTAAGACCTTGAAAACAGTCTCTAATCAGTTTACACCTCACCTGTATTTGGTCAAAGAAGGATTTTGGAATCATGTTTCGTGTAATTTTCCAGCATAACAATCGGGGTGGGGAGAGACTAAAGCACTCTGCAGTCACTGCAGTCTCTACGCTTGGTAGGGATGCTTAAGCAGGAACAGTATAAACTTAAACAATCACCCCCTAAACATTCACCCCCACTTTCAAAAGACCTCATATCAGTCTCATGGTTGCCTTTTGTCAAGATTTTTTTCTCTCTGAAATTTTGAATGTATAATTCATTAATTTTGCCATTATTCATATCACAGAATTACAGTATCACATTAATTATATCACAGTATTTTAATGTTACTTTTTCCCATCTCTTTCTTTAAAAGAACAAATTATGAATGTTAGCTCTTTAAACATATCACTTTTTTTTATCTATATTTATAGGGTGACATAGGAGGTCAGAGGACTCTCCAAAGGAAGTGGACGTCCTTTCTGAAGGCGCGCCTTGTGTGCTCTGTGCCCGAGTATGAGCTGCAGTTTAACGTTCTGCGCAGTGTTTATGTGCTGGAAGGAGCTAGCGTGCATGACAGCAACTTGTACGCTGTCTTTGGACTTGATTGGTGAGAGAAACACTGGATCAGAATTATACAGTTGACCTTGAAGCAGTCAGTGAGGCAGTACTGGTGAAAACTGAGCTAATGTAGGCTGCCTGCTTAACTCATGCTTAAGAGGAATTATTTTCAGCGAAATCCTGCATACATAATGAGGTTGTACAGTGTAGTGGGTAACAACACTGCTTCTCCTGTAGGGGAATAGGGTTCATTCCCTCTCTGGGCGAGTGCTCTATGTTATACTGATAAGAGTCCTTGCATAACACTTCTACCACTACACACGCCTACCTCTGTAACATGATTAAAAATTATAAGTCACACTGGATAAGTGTGTCCGCCGACTGCATTAAATGTAAGGTCTCTTTTAGGTAGATTCCAGAGGGTATGGGAAAAGGTGTTCTCTGCCCCACTATATTCTCTCATTAATGTGATGTGAACAGAAGCAACATTAATCTTCTAACATGTGATGAACTGTTGGATTCCCAGCCAGAGGTGTTATAATTGAAGAGGCTTTTTAAAAAAAACAGTTCAGGGAGAATTACATTAGCCAGCCTACATGCTCAGTTCTCCACACAAAGACACAAACAGTGAAAAGAAAGGGCAAATGAACAGAACAGGAGCAGATGTGTAGGTGTGTAGGTTAAAAAGAGGTGACTGTGAGTATATATCAAATTGTCAAATTGTCCTTTAGATTGTATAAGTCTCTGAGAGCATAATTCACTCATTTTCTCACCACATACTAGCCAGCTTTTATGTTCTGCTTCTATCACAGTAATAGAGATGCTAAGTTTGCTGCCTGGGCTTTCATTTTGGATTGTGATGTGAAGAAATATGAAGTATAGAAAGTGTTGTGATCATTCAGGATATGATATAATAACAAGCACTGGCAAACAATTATGTATAGAGTACTTTTAAAATAATATTCCGAAGAAGTAAATGTCAGGGAATTATCGCTTCTAATACATCTAATTACAGGCCACTCTACACCCTATATACAAACACACCTGTGATCATTACTTACTCACCAGGCATCTTTATGTTCATGACAGTGATTCAGCTATATTTGAAATATGACGATAGAGGCAGTTACAGGTTATACCTGAAAGTGTTTATTATTGGTGGAATGGTTAGTAACAAGTAGTTGCCTGCCTAACATCGCTCTCCTTTCTCTCTGCTCTCTCTCAGGAAAAATGTTAAAACATCTGCAGTCTGCCAGTACTCCCTCAGAGATGTCAAGGCTGCATTTAATGGGCCCTACATGGAACTCCAAGACTCAAAATGGAGGGAATATACAGAGAATGTTCCAGAACCAAGACCTGGCTCAGTGAGTGTGCATTGTAAAAATGTTTCAGACTTTAACCAAAATTAGAAACAATGTTCATCTATATCAATCTCTCTCTCTAAACACCCCCCACCCCCAGTGTATAATGGATCAACATCGTGCTCAGCTCATAAATTCATCACGTGACCTTCCAGACAACGTGCTCATGTTTGTTAGGAGACACCCTTTGATGGCCAGAGAAATTCAGCCAATAGGAGGGCGACCCCTACTGTTCAGAAAGAGTGTTGACTACACCAGAATTGCTGTTCATAAAGTCATGGCCTTGGATGGAATAACCTATAATATGCTTTTCATTGGAACAGGTACCTTAGCCTTTTTCATTACTCTTCTCTGTGCAATGTGGATAATTGTAATAGGATACAAGGCTGAAGTTTATTGACACACAGTGGAAATATCACATACAAGCACTATGTACACCATACACCTACATATGAGTCTATGTTTATGTTTGTGTGTGTGCGCATGCAAATACAGATGAAGGCTGGCTGGATAAGGCTATAGCTGTTGGTGATCAGGTGCACATCACTGAGGAGCTCCAGCTGTTTAAGGAACCACAGCCCATAAACAACATCCTTCTTTCACATAAACAGGTACGATAAATGCTATCATAAACCTGCTACTCATACTACAGTTGCAGCCACCATCAGCTATATAACTGCAAGCTGTTATCCCCTCAGAAGTGTTTATTTGGTCTGTCTACCAATAGTCTGTTGAAATGGCAGTACAGTAAAGATGCATTTAGATAAACTAATAGTCTTATGGCTTTTTTCCTTATTTTGGTGCACAGAGGAGTGTATACGTGAGTGCATCCTCCGGAGTGGTACAGGTGCCCCTCTCTGCCTGTGTCCGCTACATATCATGTTATGACTGTGTGTTTGCCCGAGACCCACTGTGTGGCTGGAATGGGGCACAGTGTGTTGACATATCATCCTATCCGAACAAGTGAGGGCCAAGATTTTTAATGGAATTTTTTTTCTTTTGATCATTAGAAGTTTAAACACACATTCCTGGCATGTGGTTGTATATGGGAAAAGCCATGTACATATTGCGTAGGTATAGAATTTGACATAAGAATGCCTGCTGTCTGTTTCCCTTTTCAGGTCTAATCTAATTCAGGATGTTCAGATGGGGAATAGAGGATGTGACAACATCACAACTGATGGTGTGTAAATAAGTAGAGAAAGAGTTGGGTGATTATTAAAGTGAAGTTTCTCCAAATTTACATCTGCTACATATTTAATGCAGAACACCAACCTAGGATTTAAAGACCACAATTATGTATGCAGATATCTCCAGCTGAGCACAGTGTAAAACCATGTAAATAACTAAATCAATTTGTTGGTGCATCTTAATGAGATTAAGTGTTAGTATTTATGTTTTGTCTGCCAGGTTTAGTGTCCCATCGAACCCGTTCTGTGATGGCTGGAGACGATGTACTTTTGCAGTGTGAGCTTCGATCCAACCTTGCAGTCCCGCGCTGGACCCTGAACGGGGAGCAGCTGCAAGGCTACGGCATGGATAAAGGCTACCGAACTGGCACCGACGGACTCCTCATCATCGGGGCTCAGGGCAGGCAGAGCGGCCGTTACTGCTGTTATGCCGTGGAGAACGGTGTTTGGATTCCCATACGCAGCTACGTGGTGAGGGTGCAGCCTGTCGCCCGACCTTCCTTCCAGCCACCCATAGACCCCACTGCACTCCCTGAGAGTTTCTTCACCACCACCAGCATGCTGCCCACGCGGCCCGCTGGTAGCCCCAAAGAGCAGCCGCGGCAATCCCCATCCGCTGCCTTCCCCTTTGGGCCAGAGTCCCAGACCAGCCGACACAGAGAGGCCATGTACATCTCCCTGGTGGCCGTTTTAGGTGGGTTATGCCTTGTGCTGACTGTGGTGCTGCTGTACATTACCTTCTGTTTGCATAGCAGCCCTAAGGGTGGGAAGTACACTCAGCAAGGACCATTGGTTACTGCAGCAATGGATCAAAAGTGGAGTTGCCACATGGAGCTGAAGACTATCTCCAGCCATTGTAATGGGAGGACTGAGCACAGTGAGGCAGCTTCAATGGATGGAGAGTTCCTTCAGATAGGTCAAGGGCAAGGACTCAACACACCTAGCAAGGAGCCCCCTTCTGCACCCCAACTCCCCATGCCGCCGCCCCTGCCATCCACGGAGTATGCAAATGGATTGTCAGCTGCATTGCCAAGTGTCTTGAGGAAAATGAATGGGAACAGCTATGTTCTTCTGGGGCAGGTGGACTCGGATTTGACCTCTCCTCTGTACCATTCCTTCACAGAAGAGCTCAGCAGAATCTTGGAGAAGAGGAAACACACACAGCTGGAGGTCCAGCTAGATGAGAGCTCTCTGTAGCCTATCTCTTCCTATTCAGCACTGCAGACACCCAAGATGGGAAGCTTAACCATTGCCTGAGATAGTGTTTTATTCAAATACAAATACCCATGGTGGTGTATGTATCGTATTGCATTTGTACTCTATCCAGAGGTACACCTCCATTATATCATACATAAACCTGCAGTGTGTGATTATTTAGTATTTAATTTTATAGTTTGCCTTGTGAACTACTGTATGTTGTGAAACACATTTATTTTATCCACAGTAGAAGGGGAGTTACCTTTCTCTAAGGACTGCTGACTAACAGCCTGACTCTCCAAGCATAAGCATGCAAACAGAAAACCCCCCCCCAAAAAACTAGACACTGGAAAGGAAAAGTCTTGTGTTATGGTCCAGTTTTAAACCCACATGTTTTTATTTATGGTGTATTGCATTTTATTGTCTACTGATTGAGTAAATGCATAAATAATTACACTGTACACGACACAACAACGATGTAATACAATGACATTAATATCTGGAGTATTTTTATGTGCCAACATATATAACACTAATTTCACACTTGCTACCAGTTCCTACTTATTGTATTGACATACATTGATTGTGATATAACAGGAGAATTTTTGCAGTCCCATAGGGGAATTTGCAAGAGTAATAAGGAATCATTGTTGATGCCCTTTTTTGGATATTCTGTATAAAATGGAAAGAGAAGAAATCATTCAGAGGATTATTTAAGACAACCAGGAAAACTGAACTTGAGTGACAAATTGAAACAGCAGTCTCAGGCAAAGGATGACATAAGAGCAAGAAAGAAAACCAAAAGAGGAATATATTGTTACTATCCACAGGAACACATCTCTGAAATCAAGAGGATACCTTTCATATTCTGTGCTATTCTATGCCATTTTAAACACTTTTTGTCAACCAATGTGTAAATGTGTTTAGTTTTTTTTAAGCTTCAAGCACTGTACATAATTTTATTTATGCAGATCAAAAAAATAAATAAATTGACAAAACAAAAACCCCAAAGCTATAAAAATTATTATGTTGTTAGAAGAGCAGTTTAATGTAGAGTGTGTAAAAACATGTACCTTCTACAGGACACTGCAGCACTACTGAAGTGTTCTGTCTTGGCCTTCTGCCACATGAAGCAAAATTGCTGTAATTAGAAAATAATTTCCTTGCTCCATGACAGTGTTTAGCTATTACAGTGCAAACACACATTCATTATATGGAAAAAAGTAGTTAACTGCTTTTGCCTCATGTAACTTCAGTCTACATATTGTATGAAGTACACTATATCAGAGTATATTTGAATTCCTCCAACAGGCTTTCTTAGGTCATAGAGCTCCATCATATTTCAGGTTTTAAAATAGTCTTGTACAACCACAAGCATTAAAAAATTTTTTTTTTTTAAATTTGAATCATCAATGGGTGTGTTAAATTCACAAAATATTTTAGCTTAACATTGTTACATATAAGCTTGAATCTTAGTATTCTGGATCTGCTAACATCTGTGCTCTCAGCAAGGTCTTTTTTTTTTATTATCCTGTCTTACCTTAGAAATGTGCAATTCTCTTACATACAAACATGTAAAACCGTGACTCAGGAAAAGCGTTTTCTGTTAGTGTTCCTTTAAATGAGATGAATTGTCTGCAGCTCAATGAGCCTGCAGAAAGCTAGTTTTGGTGTAGGTGATGTACTGTATGGAGTAAAGCACACCACAGTATGACCTTTGTTTTGCACAGTAATATTTGGCTGCTGTAAATGCTGAGTCAGCTTTTGCACTTTTCCCTAGGGTTCTCACTGCTTCACATAGCTGACGGCATCAGCACTGCTTTGGCCTTCTTTTTTTTTTACTACAGCAGAAATAACAGACCAGAACATATGCCTAACTTGTTCATTCAACTGAACTGACAACTCAACACAGCAACAGCCAGGCTTAGTTCCAGTGTTTCTCTCTTCTTGTGTTGTCTTTTTCACATATCTTCCCCTTGCTTTATTCCTTCTATAGCCATCGGCAGCTCACTTGAATGTTTAATTGCTCATTTTCCTTACAATTGCTTGTGACCTTTTATCACTTCCTGTCTACATTAGACTTAAGGAGTGGTTTACCTTTTTCATGTTCATTAAGTTGTCAATCAATCCAAGTCATTAATTAATTGTTGAGCTGCCCATTTTTAAAGTTTGCTGGAACACTTGAAGTAAGGTTATTTTTGGAGGTATGTGTCTTAAGTTTCAGGTTGGTAGGAAAAGGAAAGTGCGTATAACTATAAACTTCCGGCACAACCAATTGTTTGAATTACTTTAATGAGATTTTTTCCCTATATTGTTGCTCATCTATTGTTTATGTCTTATATCAGTATTAAACATGGTCAAATTATCAGTCATTATCATATTACACATTGAAGTAGAAAAATAATTTCATCAAAAACATTTATTTAAAAAAAAAAAAAAAAAAAAAGACTAACACTAGTCCATTTGGTGACAATCCTGTATGTACATAGTTAACCAAGCTTTTCTAGATGTTTAGCAGGCCCATTTGATTGTCCCATATATAGCTGTTACCTAGCAACAGTACTTTACTTAGAACTTTCTTTAATCCCCATAATAGGGCAGCCGAGCTTTCACTGAACGATGTGACTGGAGTATTCTGTTCTAATCTGGCTATAAGAAATATCATGTATTAATATTAATCTCTGCCTACTGTTTTCTTTCACAATCAACTGTCTCCACCCGCAGCCTTTACAACCATGTATTAGTTCTGATACCCTTCTAAATTACTCCACATAATGTAGTTAATTACAATATATCAAGAATTGACCAGAAAATGAAATGCCTGCTCATGCCACTGAGCAGCTGACCTAACAAAGCAGCTCTCAAAGACGTTACTGTACTCCAGCCTGCATTTCACAATTTTTAATCTTAAGCACTTAATATTATCTTTTTATTCAAATTTCTTTTTTTGATATACAGCTTCATTACTTCATAATTATCCCCATTAGATTATCCTTAAAACACTGGTTAACCAGCTAACTCCTTTCTAGTGAGAGTAATCATACCCTTCTAGGCACACAATTTAAATGTGTCCTATTACAAAGTTCAGCATATGACCAGGTCACTTCACCAGTTTCGCCCCTACAGAGGTGATTTTAATGTTGGAAAAAGCTTATGTGAGCTTTACTGAATGTAGGCTACAGATGTCAAGTACTAGAAAACCCAAGGGTAATCAATGCTAGTTCACACATTTAAAAAGACATCTCAGAACCTGCAACCTTACCAAGAACAGAGCAAAGCTGCTCCCCAGTCTATATTATTAGTGGCATGTAAATGAACAAATGTTCCTGAACAGTCTTGTAAAAAGGAAGTTAGTAGCCATAATGATCATATTCACATTGCAGTTTGTAACCAGTATACAAATAGAAATGCATAACTATGAAGTCTTTATTCAGCCTGCGGGCCAACTGGATCCTTGCTGGGTAGTCGGTTGGTGAAGGGATGCCACTGTCCTTGGATACTGGGGCTGTTTGTATGGAAGGGCTTTCTGATACGGATAATGTCCAGGCCTGACTGGTTGGACATCTTGGTAATCAGTTCTGCAATCTGCTGTGCCGTTTTATTGGTGACAAGCTCTTCCTTTACATTACCATTGACTGTATTGAAAAAAACAGAACAGTTCACTTAAGATTTCCTACAATTTCGAAACTGCACTTTTACTAAGGATAACCTTATGGACCAGTTTCCTAGACCCAGATCAAGCCCTGACCTAGAACAAAAATATATCTCTAATTTAGATGGCTCAACAATGCTTTATATTGTAGTTATATACATAACAAATTGTACTTACGATATTCAGCAACCACTTTTGGAATTCTACAGGACTGTGGAGACACGTACACAACAATTCCTTGGTTCTTTTTGGCGAAGTCAACTACACCATCCTCAAGAAATTCCCTGCCAAAAAAAGAACCAAAACACACACAAATGCGCATAATCTGCAATAAAACAAGTGGCACAATAGTTGTAAATACAGCAGTCTTTTTTTTTACGCGCACTTAGAAATGCGACATGTTCATAACCTGTCTTTTTTGGGTTTGTAGCTAATGTTAGACAGCTTCACCCCAACAGCCCATCTCCCTCTGAAACCTACCTAACTCCTAAGGAACTCTGCGCATTCTTAGAGAAAATTATGGACACGCGTTTCAGCTGACACACGTATCGACCAACTCCATTTTGAAGAACGCTTTGTAAAAAACGACTAGGAGTGCCTCGAGCAGTCATGTCAATCCTCCTATTTCAAGCTGTTTTAATATAACGCACTCAAAGAGTTTCTGAAGGAAAAAGCCTCTTGGATTACAGGGAAGAAATATAATTTCGACCTATATCTATAATAGCTAACGATTGGTGTTAAAGGACATCCATCCAACTACATATGCGCAGTAACGTATTAAAGGTTCGACGGCAATAGTTTTCCGGGGAGGAAAAACAACATAGAAAGTTGTTCCCCCCTTATAGGTGTATTTGTTTCGTTAACATGCACAAGCGAAAAAAAAATACAACTTATAAAACACCTTGGATGGCGGAAATAAAAACTATGAAAATTTAATACATTTACTTTAATATTTGATTAAAGGAGGTTTGGCTTCAGTAGCTTCATTCTATGTTTCACACGGGCTTTTTTGGAACGCAGACACGAAGGTTGTTGGCGGGTGAAAAATTTTCAACATTAAAGATAAATGTTTTGTCTGACCACGCACTCTTGTACAATATTTTAGCTGGTTATCTTTTTGGCGTGGTTCCGCTATTGACAGATCCGCGGTTTGGGTAAAACGTAATGCTATTTACGTTTTCTGGCTTTTTTGAAAGCTGGCACGTGTTCCTTTGCGAGGATCCTTATTTAGTTAGCGTAGCTAGCTGGCTAGCTTGTGTAAGCATTAAACAATTGTTTATTATGCTAGTGTTAAAAGACAGTGAAGTGGGAGATTTTTTTTAAAATTTTGTAGATCTGTTGCCTTGAATTAGCGGTAGATGTGGACAAGACATTCCCAGATGGTTTCAGCCTGTCTCTCAAGGGCAGGCTGCATTTTCAGACATGCTCAGTTTTCTGGACAGAGACATCTTTCCTACCTTAAGGTGCAAAACTGCTCCATCTTGCGATATTTTGTGCGGAACCACTCTTGGTATCACCTCCGTGGAAGATCAAGGCCTACGGTTTTGTTGGATTTTAGCAGAACATTAAAAAGGGATACAAAATCTACGATAGAACCTTCTGTCCATTGCATCACAGTAACCGACATCAAGCAGTATTTACGGTCCAAGGCTATTCCCTTCCATGATGGCTTTAGCTGCTTACATGCTCCCAGTATTTTTGTGGGACCAAAATCAGATGTACTTGAAGGAGGTGGGAAAGAAAGCTACTCTATGTTCATTGACAAAACTACTGGGCAGTTTCTTTGTAAGGACACCCTAGTAGAAGGGAGCTGGGAAGACTTGCAGGACTGCTTGGAGGTGATGCAGAAAGAAGGGCAGACCTCAATCAGTCCTGATGTGCTGCTGGTCTACTCTGAGAGCCTGGAGGAGCAGGAGGAGAAAGAGACGGAACTGAAGGAGGTTGGGAGGATTTGGAATGGCTCTCTGGCTCTCTCAGATCTCTTTGAGGAAGAGGTGCAGCTTGTTAAAACCATGTTCCAGATCAGTAAGCTCACCAACACAACCCTGAATAAGTTTGGAGTGAGATACTTTAAGCCCACCAAAAGCCTGGTGTTTCCCTGGTTTAGTTTTGGAGGCGAAAGCATTCGTGGCATAAAACTGCTGTCTGCTGCCGTTAAAGAAAATGGGAAGGTTATCTACACGGAAGCTACTGTTCCAAAGTCAGCCAGCTACCACAACCTTTTTGGGCTCCATTTAGTGGGGCATAAAGATGCAGAGGTGGTTCTCACAGGAAGTGAAGTTGACAGCATGGCGGTGAGTCAGGTGACAGGTCTACCCACGGTGGCCTTGCCGCGGGGGGTCAGCTGCCTGCCCCCGGTGCTTCTTCCCTACCTGGAACAGTTCAGGAAGGTCACGTTGTGGCTGGGAGGGGATATGCGATCTTGGGAGGCGTCAAAAATCTTTTCAAGGAAACTGGGCCTGAAGCGTTGCTCTCTCATACGGCCAGGGGAACTGCAACCATGCCCCAGTGAGGCACTGATCCATGGTAGGAACCTTGCTCGTATTATTAAGGCCTCCATCCCTGCTGCACACAAGTCTATAGTGTCCTTCAAGCAGCTCAGAGATGATGTGTATGGAGAGCTGATCAACATGGAGCAGGTAGCTGGGATAAAGTGGGCCCGTTTTCCTGAACTAAACCGAATCCTGAAAGGCCATCGGAATGGAGAACTGACCGTATTCACAGGTATGGTACATACATGATGAATTAGGACAATTCTGCTCAAATGAGTTTACTTTTATCTCTTATTGTATAACATATTTCTAGAAATACTTTTTGACATTGAAAAGGCAATTGACTAAGCACTAATCTACAAATTACTATAGATTAAATGTATCCTTCTTACTCAATATAATATTTTCTTATGTTTTCAGGGCCCACTGGCAGTGGGAAAACCACTTTCATCAGTGAATATGCCCTTGATCTGTGTATGCAAGGAGTGAACACACTATGGGGCAGCTTTGAGATCAAGAATGTGCGTTTGGCTAAGATCATGCTCACCCAGTTCTCTATGCAAAGATTGGAGGAAAACCTAGAGCAGTATGATTCCTGGGCAGACAAGTTTGAAGAGCTTCCACTCTACTTTATGACCTTCCACGGTCAGCAGAATGTTAAGTAAGGCTTAAGTATTAATGTCATTGTTTTTGAATAAGTCAAATAACACTTTTGGAGCAGTAAAGTAACTAGACTCGATGTCAGTTTTCTCACTTGGAGTCACCATTTAGTTGCAGTGAAATTACTTCTAGCTGTGACACCACTGACCTTAATTTCAAAACACTGCTTTTCCTCTGCAGGACAGTGCTGGACGCCATGCAGCATGCTGTTTACCTCTATGACATCAGTCACGTGATCATCGACAACCTGCAGTTTATGATGGGACAGGAGAATCTGTCTGTGGACAAGTGAGACCAACATTCCAAATAATTTAGGCCTAATCTCTTAAAACCTGCTTCCCAGTTGGTAAAATGCATCATGCATTACTTCAAGTTACTTGTGCATTATTTCAGTCTGCAGCTAAATACATTTTGTGACAGCAGTGATGTAATGCATTCCTGTCCTAGGTTGGCTGTACAAGACCACATTATTGGAGCTTTCAGGAAGTTTGCAACCCACAATAGCTGTCATGTGACCCTCATCATCCACCCTAGGAAAGAGGAAGATGACAAAGAGCTACAGACAGCATCCATATTTGGTACAGCAAAGGTTAGTACATTCAGCTACAATGTCCTTATTTTATGACTTATTTTAAAAGAGGTTATAAATAGTTAAATAGTATTTATGTCTGTGTGCATGATTTCATTCAGGGAGTTCACATTTTGGCATCTATAGAGAGTTATGCATTGGCATGTTTACCCTTTGAACCCATTGCATCTGGAAATATGGACTGGTATGGCTAAATAATAACTGATGTGCCAATCTACTTTCCCACAACAGGCCAGTCAGGAGGCTGATAATGTGCTCATCCTTCAGGAGAAGAAGCTTGTGACGTGTCCAGGCCGCAGATCCCTGCAGGTCGCCAAGAACCGCTTTGATGGGGACGTGGGGATCTTCCCACTGGAGTTCAACAAGACCTCGCTTACCTTTTCTGCCCCACTGAGGAGCAAGCAAAAACTACGCAAGGTCAAAATGGATAACCCAGAGCAAACAGAGGAGACTGAAGTCCAGGACGAAACTAGGAAAGCCCTAAAGCCTACCAGGGCTCCCAAAGGTCCCAGGACTGGGAAGGGTTCAGTAGCTGGAAAGAGTGAAATAAATGAAGAGGGAAAGAAACGGTAGTGAAAAGAATAAAATTGATGGGACTCATTTAGTAAAACTTTGGCGTTGGTTGTTTCTGAAGAAGCCTTTAAGATTCTAACCTGTAATGGGTACTATAATGTTTTCAGAATACCGACAAAGCTCATAATTCAAATACATTTATATACGGCTGTAACGCAGCAAAATGGTCTTGGCAAGAGATTGATCATGTAAATGAGGGGAAACGACTCTTAACACCTTACCCTGCAGAGTCCAGATTCTTATTCGTCATTCTCGTAACTACATATTTTTAAAATAAGTTTCAATATAATTATCGATTAATTCACAGAAGTACTGAATATGTCGTAAAATTAATAATTAAATAATAAACCTTGAGTAAAATTAAGCGCTAGTAAAGTGACCTCAAGACAGCGGTTTGTTATAACAACTCATGTGATCTTTTTCCACCAATCAGAGCGCTCATTTTCGTTATAGGAAGTGTTTTCGCTGATGACCATACGGTGAAAAAAGTCATTTTCATTTTCCCGAATTTGTGGCTTTTAGCGTGACTTTAAGCAATATTCGACTTGTGGTTAAACGTACTTTATTTGTGACTTGTGCCGGTTTTCTTTTTTAATTTTAAATAAGATTACTGTATTTTGAACCCAAATCCGTGTGTGTTACAAAACACAACCTGGAAACGCGATGTCCAGAAGCAGCGCTGAGCGTCTTTCCGACGTAGTGGCCGAAGCCCTCCGGGCGTACCAGGACAGCTTCGAGGGGCGTCCAGCTGTGGCAGTCTGTGCTCCCGGACGGGTCAATTTAATTGGAGAGCACACCGATTACAATCAAGGATTTGTTCTACCAATGGTAATTCAGAACTACAAGCATCGCTACTTTATTAAATGGTCGTGTTTGCACTTAAAAGAAAAGGGGGGGCTAGAGTTGATTTTGCCATGAGGGCTCTTGGAATTAATATCAGTTGTGAACAAAGCTGTGAACAAGCTTTGAGTGAGTTTGACGAAGTAATAGCATTGACATTATTGACTTGCCATTGTAACATCAAATGTCAAAGTTTCTGAAGGAGGATGGAAAGACGAAAGATGGAAGGATTAAATACACTAGTGTCGCCATGGAATGCAGTTCGGTGTTCGGGGCTAGCTACTGGGTGCGCGTCTGGTGGCTATAACTTGACAATTCAAAAGGTATCAAAGGCAGTGGGTTTCTATAGGTGAATGGAGGGATACAAGAAGTAATCGATGGGATGGGTAGCGTTCCAACGATTTAAGCACTTGCTTATACCAAATCTGATGGCTGTAGCTTGAGGTGTCGTGGACTGAAAAACAGTGGGTTCCGGACAGGATGGAGAGATACAGATAAAAAGAATAAGAAGGCCGGAGGAAAACAAATGGATGGGTTACAACAGCCTTCCAAATATATTAGAGGGCATTCTGTATAAGAATGGGATAACAAGATGCGTCATATAAATTAAAAATAAACAGGACGTAGGGAATAGAAACGTGCAAGTTGTTTAAGAAAATTAAAATGGCCTAACATTCTATTTCCTGCATAGATTAAAATAATACTTATTTATTGATCAAATAATTACAGGCTTTACCACTGGTGACAGTAATGGTGGGCAGCAAAACCTCTGGCCAAAGTTGCTCTGTTGCAACCACTGCAGAAGGTGCAGATGATCCCAAGAAGGTGGACTTTGATCTACCAACAGACAGTGCACCTCTGACAAAAGGGGAGCCAGCCTGGGCCAATTATCTTAAAGGAGTGGTGCAGCACTACCGAGGTATGTTTCGTATTTCCAGTGCTTCTACAAACTGCCTGACCCCACTGAAGAGATGATTCATTGTGAAATTGAACAAAACAAAAGTGATCGTCAAAAATTAATTGGACAAAATTGTTAGATGTTTTTGCTCTTTGTTTGGACATGCTTAGTCTATTTCAAATAGAAGCTATAGAACAGCAAAAAGTAATATACTGATTGGGTTTGTATACAGCACACCCCTTGCCTGCATTTAAAGCTGTAATTGCCAGCAACGTGCCTCTGGGGGGTGGACTGTCCAGCTCAGCTTCACTTGAAGTGGCTGTGTACACTTTCCTCCAGCAGTTGTGTCCAGGTAAGAAGAAACTGGATGAAAATTAGTGATACACCCATATAATATCTGATCATTTGAACATCACGTCTAGATTTATTTTAACATCTATGAAGTGTAACTGTAATGCAGATGAAACAACTGTTAAGCAGTAAAATAATATAGCAGTTTGCACCTCCTCTAACAGATGATGGGGATAAAGTAGCAAAGGCAGTAGCCTGCCAGCAGGCAGAGCATACTCACGCTGGGATGCCCTGTGGGATAATGGACCAGTTTGTTTCAGTACTAGGCAAGGAGGGCCATGCACTGCTTATTGACTGCAGGTAGAATGCTCTCTGCTCATTCAGCCATTGTTCTTTCAGTGCTTGTTTTTAATGGCTTGTTGAGCAGTTTATGCACTCTTGATCCTTCTTAGATCTTTGGATGCCACTGCTGTTCCTATGGCTGATCCTGGTGTGGTCATCCTCATCACCAATTCCAATGTGAGGCACTCACTAACAGGAAGTGAATATCCCAGCAGACGAAAACAGTGTGAAAAGGCAGCAGCCATTTTGGGCAAGAGCAGTCTAAGAGATGCCACAGTGCAAGATTTAGAAGGTAAGAATGATGCATACCAAAAGAAAGGTTTAGGGATAGTAAAAAAAAAAAAAAAATTTATGAACTGCACACAAAATTGCTCACCTTTTAATAGATGCCAAAGAGAAATTGGACAGCACCACGTATCGACGAGCACGCCATGTTATTGAGGAGATTAAGCGCACAGCACAGGCAGCTGAGGTGCTTAGGAGAGGGGCTTATCAAGAGTTTGGAAAGCTAATGGTGGAAAGCCACAATTCCCTCAGGTACCCAGCAGTGTGCTAGCAAGACTATTACATATGGAAAACAATGGGAAAGAACTCTGCTAAGAACCATGGA
The DNA here is from genome assembly GCF_041902795.1 of Electrophorus electricus. Lineage (NCBI taxonomy): Eukaryota > Metazoa > Chordata > Actinopteri > Gymnotiformes > Gymnotidae > Electrophorus > Electrophorus electricus. Next base: position 6,122,083 of record NC_137511.1, on the reverse strand, counting down.
TGTTCTTTATTTCAGTTTAGTTGTGAGAACAGTCATACCACACAAAGAACATTCTTTTTAAAATATTATGCAAGGTTGTCCTCTCAATTTTAATAGCCTAATTAATAAAAAAAAAATACTGTTGTCCAAGATGAGCATAATGCAAGCTACATATGTGTTTGATCAAAAACTTACATTAAATACTCTTATATAACTGGGAAGAATACCACAAAATAGACAAACTAGATTATAGATAGGTTAATTGATAAAGTAAATAACGTTATATGCTAGAATGTTTGTTGGTCCATAACACTGCCTTAATAATAGTAATAATAATAATAATAATAATTTTGCATTTCTACTTTTAGAGACCTTTACGAGGTCAGCTGCCCAGAGTTAGATGTGCTGGTAACTGCAGCAGTGGAAGTTGATGGAGTCTTTGGAAGTAGAATGACGGGGGGAGGATTTGGTGGATGTACAGTTACACTGCTCCAGGCTGAGGCCGCAGAGAGAACTATAAAGCACATAAAGGTATATGGAAGTTCAGATGAAATTTACGCTTTTGACACTTTGCCTTGTTTGACTTTAATTCTTTTTTTTTTTTTTTTTTGTGCATTATTTAACAGGAAAGATATCGTGGATGCCCCACCTTTTACATAACTACACCATCAGAAGGTGCTCGGGTTCTCAGTGTGTAAGAATCGGTACTGAAATTAACATTCTGATAGCTCAGCTTGTGTAGTTGTCAACTGATTTCTTCTGATTTTATTAACAATGAATTTCATCCTAATCCAAACATCTGTATAGGAAGCATACTGGTTAAAATGGCTTTTCTCAATCAAAATAACATTTTCTGTTTGGTAGTTAAAGTGACAAAAGAACATGCAGAATTAGAACACGTTTTTCAAATAAAGCACACTTGTTCTAGTTATGTATTTTGCCTCATCTTTAAAAACAATGTGTATTTATTCCGCAAAACAGAGGGACAGATATATATTACTGAAGGTCAGATATGATATATTATTATCAGATATATGCGTACTAGTCGTTTCCGTCTTGACATAAATGCGCTTACACGCCCTCTAGTGGAGGAACGTTGCACAACGCTCCCGGAAGTAGCTGTACAGGGAGGAGCCACAGCCCGGTGCAGTTAGCTGGTTGGCACTGGCTGTTTTGGGGGGGGTGGGGGGTGAAGAAGATCAGCGGGCCTGGGGCTGCAGTAGCTGACTGAAAGCTGGGAACCTTTACCGAAGTTAGGCGAAGCCTCGAAAATTACAACGTAAATTTGCTGTTACCGGGTTTAAAAAATATATATATATATAAACAAAGAAAGGAAGCTTTGGTAAAGTGCCCCAGTACCCCCTCAACGGAAGAGCGCCAGGATAACAAACGTACGCTGGGAATCAGGTGAGTGTGTGACGGGGCCTCAGTGTTGCCCAGTTCTGCTTACTTGTAGCCGGCTAGCTAATGTAGCTATCTGAGGCGCTACAGGTGCCGACTGTCCCTGGGTGACAGTAGCTAGGTTGGCTAACTTGAAACTCAGTAAATAACCGGGTAGCTGTGTTTTGTTCGTAAATACGCGGTTGGCGTTTGAACCAGCTCCTTAACACTGTCGTTAGATTAGCGCATCTGTCCCAAGTTAGCTAGCCAGCTGGCGGAATGTAGTACCTTTTAGCTAGTGCTAGCTAATTAACCAGACTAACGATATGGGGCAAATTAAAACTCGCTTAAAGCCTACAAAATCTCAAATCCCGATTCCAAAATACCTGGCTGTGTTATCGATTTCATAAGTAGAGTGACCCGTACACAGATTTCAAGCATGCGGAACCCTTACTCTGGTTTCTTTATCGAGCTTGTAGCTAGCTGGTTTATTTTGTGTTAGCTAGCTTGGCTGTTTACTGACCTACCAGTACATTTAACAATCAGCCCGTAAGACATGCTATAATGAGTTTCGCAGATTATTTATTTAGCTAATAATATGCAGTTTAGAAAGCTATTTTAGCTAATAATATGCAGCTTGGGAAGATGATAAAATGAACAAGTCCGTGAATAATGATTTGTTGTCACAAGTATAATTTCTGTGTTAAATAAAATGTGTAGTTAATGAGGTGTGTCAGGATCACCAGCTCCAAGCATTGGCCATTCTCCTGATTTTGGCTAGGGGACGGAGTAGTTTACCATGTTTCTGCTCCACCGGTTTGTCAGGTTTTGGCAAAGATGGCAATCACATCCGCCTTAAAGCTGCTCGTATTACTTTGTGGTTGTATCTCTTAATTTTCCTAGGTCTCGTTCGTTATGCAAACTAGCAAACGTTGATAACCCGTGTGGGGTGCAGGCTTGTTCATTAACGTCGTCTTAGATTGTAAAGATCTATTACTCAACGAATTAATGTTTTAGGTGTTCAGTATGTTTGGAGGGTTCATGTAGGTTATGAGTTAATGTATATCAAACCTGCATATTTGATTCATTCTCATTTTATATTATGCCGAATTCTATATTATGTACAAAACGAAATGGTTTGTGCTTCTAGCTTTGTACAAGTGCACACTTACAGCACTCGGTGTGTAGGCTACATAATTCTGTTTTACCATGTGGGAGAGGCTACATACCCACTTAAATTAGACTGTGGTTGCTACAGAAGTGACAAGCTAAATTTGTTAACCTACATAGGTTATATGTGCACCTTGAAAATGAGGCTTTTGTATTTTAAAACTTTCAGCAGATTGCTCTCTATACTAAAAGGGCACGTTGATGCTTCTTTTTTTTTTCTCCTGCAACAACAACAAAAATGCTTCCAGACAACCTAAACACCACTAAATCTAACTAATATTTAACTAAATTATTATAACTAAATAATAGTTCGGTTTTTTTTCCATTGTATTAGACATTCAATATAAATTTGTGGTGTAGAATTTCACTGAAATGTTTTGCAGTATCTGCAGTGGTAATACCAGAACATTTACTTAGCTTGATGTTATACAGAATTAGATTTAATGGGTGGAAAAAATCCTTAGAATTATTCCTGGATTAACAGCCTAGTGGTCATTCTAACAATTCCATTGAGAGATTCTCTGGCAGCATGACCAAAAAAGCATATTATTTTTCATTCTCATGACTTACTCCCACTTTTCTCTCAGTTCATAAATTTGTACAGTGACCAGACTTTTAATGTCATGCTGCTTTTTAGAGATGTCAGGAAAGAGCTGAGTCTGGCTAATCTATTATAGTTTATTTATGCTGTACCATATATTCATTTATTTAATCTTGTCTTTTCTGTAGAAGACAGGAAAGGGATGAGTCTGGGGACTGGTGTCCTGTGAACCACACCCAGTTGCTGTTCTTATTTCTTTTTATCCGAGAGGGGGTGTAGCGAGAGGAAGAGTGAATAAATGAGACCTTTGCACATCCGTGGTAACATGGTCTCTGACAAGTTTGTTAGTGAGTGTGAAGGCAGTCATCACTAAGAATAGATTTTCATGCTGGCCAGTGGATGATGGAGGAAGTCACCTACTTCCACACTTCCACATCCTCTATGGATGTTCTGTTTAGGCAGCATAAATGAACTGAATTTCTTCCTGGTACTATGATAACTCACATTGTCCACACTTGGTGACCAAGTGTAAATTTGAGATCCCTAATTCATACAAAATGTCCTGTCATGTAGCATATAGTTTGTCTTTTGTTTTGGTCATGCTTTAATATTTTAAAGAGGATATTTGTTGCATTTTCCACACACTGAGAGAAACGCATTAAGACTTGATCAGACATTTAAGATTTAACTCCATGTGAAAATCGGATGCTATGAGCTTCTTCTACTCTAAATAGCTCAGACTGCTTAGCCCCCCACACAGTGAGGAGAATTAATGGAGCTAGTTTTACTGATAATCTTCTCAAGATGTACTTGCTGCCATTTCAAACAAGAAATTAAGGAGTTTATATGTTGGTTAACTATAGCTAGCTTCATTGCAAATATGTATCTCACCAGATAATAATCAAAGATGCATATAAAGCTATGGAAGGAATTGTTGTCCATGTAAACATTGTAGCTGATGTAATGCCTAGGATATCCAGAAATCCTGCACACATGTTGGCTTAGTGTTGGTGTTTTTGCTGTTTTATTAAACTTATCTAAAGCTGGAGTGACAGATAGTGTAGATTGAATGAATGAGAATACTAACAACACTGGTGTATCATATAGATTTCTAAATGTAGGTTACATTTAACCCTCTGGTCTTTTAAATTGTGATGCTATTACTTTCCTGTGACTTTTATTTTCACTTTTTTTTTCTCAGTGTGTAATTGACTTTGAATTAACCTCAATTACAGAAGTGAGGTTTCAGAAATTGGGGGAGTTTATTGATTGTGCTTCTCATGTTGGGACAAGTTGTAGTCTTGTCTTTATCCCAGATCACTTTTATTTTCAGTGAAATATTATGCCAAGAATGTGGTGAAGTCAGAGTTATAAAGAACCGTCATGTTGTAGTAGGCACCGTGGTCATACTTTTCTAAACCACATACTCCCTTCTAGTCAGTTACAGTCCCTGAAACTTGACGACTCTATCTACAGCTTAATTTGGTGGTCTAAACATATATCGGACATAACCCACAGCAGATGCTCTCTATTCTAATATATGTTTAAAAAGCTCAGCTATAATGGAAACATGCAATTAATAATAACATTGGCAGGTAGGTGTTTATCTGGTTTTAGCTAAATAGATGGACTTGTGTTTAAGCACAGTGCTGTGAAGTTGGGACTGCCAGAGATTACTCTTTATATGTATACAGGTGATAGTTGTCCTTACAACAGGAGATGTGACTGAATTCCCAGTACTGGCATGGGCATTTAGACATTTCTTTGCAGTTTCTTTGTTTTGGGAGGTAGTGGAATATTAAAATACTGACTAAGTGACTCTATGGTGTTTGTTATTTAAGCAAAAGTCTGCTTAGTGGCAGTTAAACAAGGTGGTGTCACATGATTATGCGGGTGATGTTTGGTTGTAGCTTAATTCAAGGTCACCTTTCATGACCTGTTCCACAGGAATCCCCATGACAGTTGTTTCCTAGACCCACTGGTGTCCCTGATCATTGATCATATCACATGCACAAGTACCAGAAATTCCAAAAAATTATGCACAAACTCATAGCTGCCTTACGGCTGTGCATGTGTGGACCTAATTTCGTGCCAAGTTTTTCTGGTTTATGTTCTGGGGCAAAACAACAAAAAAAACTTTGTTGATCCTTATGCTAAATACTAAAATATACATATACTAAACAGTATACTAAAACAGTACGGTTGTTCTGTTGTTTTCAAGTGGTTGAGCACTTCCCTTTGTTTGATGTACACTGAAAATTTGGGAATCGTCCAAGCATGGCCTAGTATATGATAGTAGTTCTATTTGTATAGTAATTGAGCTGAGCTAATTAGCTATTTAGATGAACAGCTATGTGGTGCAGAAATTTAAGAGCTTTATATCTGTAGGCGCTGATCTCTGAGCTGATAATAGTGTCGGGAGGCATCTATTCCTGAAGGAGCTCTGGATTTGGTACTCCCTTCATGGGCCTCCCATCACTAATTTAGTTTTGAGACACTGGTCCTCCCATCCTTGTTCTTCCCTCTTATGTCAGTTCCTGTTGTTAGATAACAATGTTTTAGTACTGTACAAGCTTTTGGAATACCACATAAGAATCATTCTCTTTAATGACAAATTTTTATTTTTTACCATGCACTCTTTTATTCTAAGCAATAGCAATTTTTTCTTCTTTTTTCCCCCTTTTCTGCCAGTTCCACTACTGCTGGTCTCCCGCTGCGAGGTTTCTAAATGGCTTCAGAAGGCGAGCTTATTCTTAAGTGAAAGACCTCCCACTCTGTCATTGTCCCAAAGCTGAGGTTCACAGACGGTCTTTCTGACAGGCTACTCCCCTCAGGTCCCTCTACCCCCTCTGTCCTTCTGAATGAGGAAGGCAGAGTGCAAGTCCTGCCCTGTGGCCTGGAGCAACTGCATACACAGCCAAATGGGTTTAGCTAATAATGCAAGTAACTTCAAAAGGGTGTGTCTGTGTTGATCTGAAGTGCAGAGTCACATGGAGGGTTTTGAAAGGTGGGGCAGGGGGCAGTGAGAGTGTTGATGTCTAATTCTCCAACTCGCCTTGCTGACGTGGCCATTTGCTTTAGGGATTGTTTTCGAGAGACTAAATTACTTTGTGGAATTCTGAGATGGTTAAACTTTGGTTTTTGAATGGTTATAATTGTACTTCTTTCCATTTTGAATTTTGGTGCCAGTTGTTTAATTGCTTTTCTTGATGAAATTTTTAGAGGCTTTTTAAAATGTCTGCATTTTCTGGCAGTTCTTGTTCACTTCACTGTGTCCTGCTACAAAATAAAATAAGTCAGGCCTTGGCATAAACTTTTTGATGTCACTCTTGTTTATGAACCCAAAAGAAAATGTGAATGTTTGTTGGAAGAGAAATGGTGCAGAGACTGCATGTTGTATCATGGCCACTTAAGTGTTGCCCGAATGCTCTTATTAAAAGGGGAAGCTAATGCACCTCCTCCAGTCTCTGTTCCTGAAACTGACTCCATTCAACAGGTGTTTTCATCAGCTGCTGTTTGAGCGGGGGTGGGGTGGTGGGGGTGGGGGTGTACAGCTTAACTCCATACTACAGGAGAACAGTAGGTGCTTCAGTTCAGGCTGCGTTGACCTCCAGCCCTCTGTTCTTGTATGAGACTGGGCAGTCCACTGGGAGTGGGGGCTGAGAGTGGGAAGCAGAAAGGGAGGAGGGAGAGTTTCAGTCAACAGTTTATGGCTCCTCCTCTTGAATTCCTGAATTTTATTCATTTATTTATGCTGCTAATTACGTGTTTTATTGTGTGAAAAGAACACTTCCTATGTCCCTTTTTTGATCTGCTTTGGTTTCCAGTAGGTTTGTCTATTGGAAGAAAATTTGTGACTTCCCTGATTTTATTTTATTTTTTTTCTTTTTCTTACTCTATCCGGCACTTCTTTTGTGTCAGGTGGCTTAGTGAGAGTGTGTGAGAGAGAGAGGGCAGTGTGAGGCCCTTGGTCGTCCCGGGAGGATGAAGAGGTTCCGGCGACACGGGCATGACTCTCAGAGGGACAGGCTCAAGCAGGAGCTCTTCCAGTTCAATAAGGTGATTGACACTCGCACGTCAGCTCTGGTTAAATGTAGTTTTATTTTGTTTCTGTGAATACTACTCTAAACTGACCAGGGTCAAGGTTGGTATTATGTCAGCAAAGCTTTCTTGCCTAGACATTTTGTAATTGGTTTCTGTATTTGTGTTCAGAGTAATTGCTGTGCTCTTAATGTTACCCCTGGTTCACTTTTTTTCTCTAGACCGTGGAGCATGGATTTCCCCACCAGCCAAGTGCGCTGGGTTTTAGCCCCAGTCTGGAGCTCCTGGCCATTGGTACCAGATCTGGAGCTATTAAACTGTATCCTCTGCTTTATGGCCAACATGTCAGATTTTGTCCCACCTTTGCCTACTTTTGTGCTTCCGTAATCATTTCTACCAACATTGAAATGTGTGTAATAAATCCATATCATTTCAGTTCATTGAGAGGGACCCTTAGGCAGAATAAATATAGTGCAATAGAATTTTTCATTCATTTCCAGTACATCATCTTAGACACACCCATGATTGCTACGCTCTGTAAGGGTGTGTGTATTTGTGTATAAAATACCTGCATTCCCATGGAATTGCATCATAGCTATCTGAAAATCAGTTGCACAACATGAATTGTTTCCCATTTACTATAGCCGGACTGTCTGAACTCTATAAGCAGTGATGTGCCCTTGTGGTAACACGTATTGTAGGTTGAACTTTTAGTTAAACTGTTCTGTATTTTTTTGTACTGCCTACTGAATTCTTGTTTTTCCTCCATTTATCATGTTCCTTAGCTTATTTGGCAATATGTATGGAAGTTTGTTTCCTTTACAATTCTCTTAGCTATGGAGCTCCAGGAGTTGAGTTTATGGGACTGCACGATGAGAATGCTGCTGTTATGCAGGTGCACTTTCTCCCACACCAGGTATGTCTTTGAACTGTACGACCTTGGCTTACGGCGACATAGTCTGCCTTGGAATCTGTCTGCAGCACATTTCTTCACCCAAGTATATTTCTCTTGCAAGTTTCCCTTTAATGTGTGTACAGGTTGAATTGGTGACATTGCTGGATGACAATAGTCTACACATGTGGACTCTCCGAGCCCATAAAGGTGTATCGGAGCTGCTGGAAATAGGACGCTTCACACTCTCAGGTCCTCCTGGGTGAGTCAGGCTTGATTACACACACACACACACACACACACACACACACACACAGTGTTACACTTAATCATGTGTATTGGGAAGACACCATGGGTGTGAGGCATAATACAAGCACATGGCCACGCCCACATACCCACACCAATTCACTCAACCAGCTACGCTGGCTCATGCACACCTAGACCCTGCTGTGAGACTCCCACACATATACATCATAACAGATAAAGATTTGGTCATGGAAAGAAACTTAGGGTACTCTTACTCAACAGACTTTAGAATTGCTGAATAACATGTTTGTACAAGTGTATGTAATAACCACTTGTGCCAAATTATTATTAACAGCTAATATTTGTACTATATCATAGAAGGGGTAGAGCCAAGTGTTTAAAAGTTACATAATAAATTTGGCAGGCACATTAACAGATGAATTAGATCTTGGCCCTTTTTCAAGCTGGTGCTGAAACGTTGCAGTTGCTATGTAACACTTGCCCTATGCGGGTTCCCTGGCAGTGCCATCCCTAGTGTGACCCGGGTAACGGCCGTCCTGGCCCACTCCTCGGGAGAGCTGCTTCTGCTGGGCACGGAGGGTGGCCACGTGTTTGTGGTGGAAGTGCCTGGCTTCAGGGAGCTGGAGGAGAACAACATCAGCGTGGAGGACGTCCAGAGCAGGTGCTTGGGAGGGAGCGCTCCTTCTGGGGAAGGGTCTCCTCGCTCATGGTTTTAATTTCCCACGGGTCACGACTCAAGTTTGTTTTTACTCGGACACTTTGTGTTTGTGTAAAAACATTTCCTTACTTTTCTTATAAAGTGAAGCTGTCCAATGGTACCAAGAGAGAAAATAAAGGGCTTCTATGTTGGTGTAAAGCAACATGGTATTTTGAGGAAGAAAGGGAAATTGTTCATTACCACGAAAGGTATAAACGTTCACTCAGAGTAAAGGTTTTGGCCTTCTTTATCACCTAGTTTGCTTTGCTAATTGCTTCTGTCTGCTCATTTGAACTGATTACCAAAGTCAGGCAGCTGATGGAAAAATGCTGAAGAGATTTTTTTTTTCTTTCTTTCTCATTCTGAACTATAGACCTCAGGTTATCATTCATTATTGTAATATTAGAAGATGATAAGGTAGATACGGGTCTAATCATGCATTGCAGGACATTTAAACATTTGCATCAGTTTGATCTCATTTGTATTCTCCCTGTCTTTGTGCTGTAATTTGAAATTGTTGAGATGTTTCAGATAGTCCTGCTGAACTGTGTAAGCAGCATTCTTGCATGGCCTACATAAACAGCATGCTTCATTTTGTTTTGTTTGTTTTTTTCTCTCCCGTGTTCACTAAAATCCAATGACACACGTGCACGCGCCCGCACACAGAGTTCCTGAGGAATATGTGGGCCGTAGAAACCTGGAGTGTGTGGAGGCTCTACAGGAAAACCCTCTAAATCCACGGCAGGTGTTGATTGGCTACAGTCGAGGCCTCATGGTCCTGTGGGACCTTGATCGCCGTTGTGCCATTCAGCACTTCCTAGGCATGCAGGTACTACAGACACTGGAGTCCTTAAATAGTTGCCCTTTTAAGTACAGTGTGTCTGGCTTTTCTGTTATGTTGAAGAATAGGAATTTAATTAATTGCCTCAGACATTCCTTGCAGAACTTCCTCTGAAGGATTGTGTTCTTGTCCTCTATAGCAGCTGGAGAGTGTGTGGTGGATGGAAGATGGAGGAAACATTCTCAGTTCCCATAGCGATGGCAGCTACTGCCACTGGACAGTGACGGGAGAGGACCCACAGACTGAGCCCGACAAACAAGAGACTCCATATGGTAAAAGTGCCATTGGTTGCTTTGACATTTCTATCACCTACATTGCTTTGCTACATTCTTCTTAAAGTGTCTGTTACCCCTCTAAAATGACCTCTTATTGTGCTCAGGCTCCTTCCCATGCAAGGCTATTTCTAAAATTCTCCAGGTTTCAACAAGGCAAGGGTAAGTATATTCATCTGAGAGAGAGAGAGAGTGTCTGTTTGTCTGTCTGTCTGTTTGGTCTCCTGGGGCAGGTGTGTTTGCTTTTGATGTCAAATGTTCCATTGTGATTCACTGTGGCTAGTTAATCTTTAACCCCTGCTGGGAACTTCATATTTTTCACTCCAACATCATATCATATTCACCATGCATTACTGTTATTTATTTTAACTTTTATTTATCCAGTTTATTTCCTTTATTCTTAGCAAACATATGACACACACACTACTTTACATATGTTTTATCGCTACACTGCCCTTTGCTTTGAAGGTTCAAGATGTTGTTGGGCTGCTCTGTTCAGGCTTTCGTGTTCTCTGTCCCCAGCCCCCCCTTTCTCATCTTCAACGGTGGCATGCCAAGAGCCAGCTACGGAGACCGCCACTGCATCTCTGTCGTCCACAGCAAAGCGCACGTAGCGCTGGACTTTACCTCCCGTATCATCGACTTCTTTGTTATCAGAGAGGGAGAGCACCACAAAGGTAGGGATCCATTTTTATATAACCCAGACTACTAAGACACCGTGATCTCAGCTAGTCACGTTCTCAGTAAGCGCTGCTTGGCAAGACTGTCAACCATGTAAAACATGCAGTGTAGATTAAACACTTGCATCAAGTTGCGTGAGCTCACCACTGTCGTCCTTTCTAACCTCATGAGGACCATAGGGGCGCCTATCTGGGCCAGTAATGAGTGTGTGACTCCATCCTATAGGGGATCCAAGTGCCCTGATGGTGCTGGCAGAAGAGGAGCTGGTGGTAGTGGATCTGCAGAACGAGGGCTGGCCCGTCTTCCACACGCCCTACCTGGTGCCATTGCACTGCTCAGCCATCACCTGCTCTCACCATGTCTCTGCCATCCCTCTCAAGCTGTGGGAGAGAGTTCAGGCTGCTGGCAAACTGCAGAACACGCACTACTCGAGAAGGGTATGCATTCAGAACCTGAGGCACAAGGACACTACCCCTGCACACATGAGGTTGCGTAGCGTAAGAACGGATCATATTTGTTGAAAAACTTAAGAGGAGGTACAGTGGGCAGCTGGTACCGCACGAGTTTGTCCAAAACCACAGATAATGTTCACGAAGGCCCATGGTATGCTATGAAGACAAGTTGGCTTATGTGTTGACCTTCCTTTGATTGTTTGTTTATTTCAATGTATAACCAAAAGTATATCGCATGTTATCTTAATGATTTACTTCTTGCCAAAATATTTTAACTCTTTAAATTTTTATTGCCTCTTTCTTCCTGTCTCCATCCCTTCATTTGCTTTCTTTGTAGCCTTGGCCAATAAATGGAGGGCAGAACCTTGCCCCAGACCCTCCCCAGAGAGACCTGTTGCTAACTGGGTGAGTGAACTGTTTCCGTGCAGTGCATTTTCTCATATAAACACACTATTTTGACATTGTTGCTCAAACCTGGCTGGGTAGGGCCACACCTCTGCCCAGTTCAGGGTTCCTTTTGCTCTTGTTTTAAAGTTTAAGCATGTTTTCAAGGTCAGATGAATTGGATTGGGGAACACATTCAACTCTGATGTAAATGTGAAGCCTGCTTTACAGCACTGTCTCTAATTGTGTCGTAGAAGAAAGTATATGGGCAAAGGTCTTTTGATCTATTACTGTGGAGCCAATACACTGAGAACATTGTGATGCAGCAGTCAGTATCAGATTGTTTACCGAGCACAACCATCAAGTTACTTTCAAAATAAGTGGAAGAAGGACTGCCAGTAATTCCATGGAATGTCTCTAGAAATTTACCTGACACACTGCACTTTGATATGAGGAAGTGGTATGCCTGTTAAACCTGTTGTGTATTAAACACATTTCAATCCTGCTTTAATTCTGTAGCCATGAAGATGGAACGGTACGTTTCTGGGATGCTTCGGGTGTCTGCCTCTACCCTATGTACAAGCTGAGCACGGCTGCAGTCTTTCACACCGACACTGACCCCAATGACAACATGAACCAGAACACCGAGGGCGAGTGGCCCCCCTTCCGCAAGGTCAGAAGTCCTTAGTTGTTAGTTATAGCTCTACAAACGAGGCATTAGTGGTTTCTTATGTTTGATATGGCTTCATTGTGCCTGCATGGTAGGTATTTCCTTCGTCAGTCTGAGGTCCCGTGGTTTACCATGTTATTGTACTGTGTTTAGGTGGGCTGCTTTGACCCATATAGTGATGACCCTCGCCTCGGCATCCAGAAAATTCATTTGTGTAAATATAGCGGTTACCTGGCTGTAGCAGGAACTGCAGGGCAGGTAGGTTCTTGTGCAGGCTTATCAGTTGTTTTGAATTTAGCTTAATTTGTGTCATTTGTCTTATAATGTACATAAATGTGTTTAATACTCGCTGTACAGTTTATTTGATAAGTAAATAATTGAGGTGGTTGTTTGTTGAAACCCACACCCATATTCACATTTATTTCCCCTGCTGCAGTTCCCTTTTCATAGGGAACACAGTCAACTTAAAACACATTGTGACTCATTTTAGTAAAAATCATTATTTAGACACACATTTTCAAATTTTTTACAACCAAAAAGCCCTGCTACACATTGTCATGTTCTAAACTCTTTGACACTACCCCCCACCCCCCAAAACACACAAACTAACAAACGAAAAACAGAACAGTGACTACATAAGTAACTGAAGCGGTTGTTTCTCAGATCCTGATGCTGGAGATGAACGACGAACTGGCTTGTCAGACGGTGGAGTCCACCGTGGTGGACCTGCTGCAGGGCCAAGAGGGCTTCCGTTGGAAGGGCCAGGCACGGCTGGACCTCCGCCAGGAGCCTGTCAACTTCCCCCCGGGGTTCCAGCCCTTCACCCTGGTGCAGTGCCAGCCGCCTGCAGTGGTCACGGCGATCGCCCTGCACTCCGAGTGGAAGCTGGTGGCCTTCGGGACCAGCCATGGCTTTGGCGTGTATGACTACCAACAGAAGAGCAACGTGCTAGTCAAGTGAGAGAGGTTTTTTTTTTTAGTTTTTTTTTTATTAAGTGTCTCATGAGAGTGACTCCGCTCTCTGTGGACTTCTGAGTAAATGTTGCCTTGTGCCTTGTAGCAACATCGACTTGGAAAAATTCCTGTTAATGGCTAGTCATGTGGGGACAGTTCCTTGGTTGATGTTAGTCATCCTGCCTAGCAGAGCATACAGTAGCTTACTGGTGGGAAAAAAAACAATACAAACAAGCCCTGATTTATTAATCACATGATTATTCTGATTTCAAGCACTGTTTCAAAACTGCCAGGTTGCTACCATTCAGTACTACTGTGAGGGGGTGGGGGAAAATGTTTCTTTTATTTATATATATATATATATATATATATATATATATAAAACATTTTTTTTACTGGTTTTATTTATTCATCTTTTTTACAGTACTACAAGGTGTCTGAACTTCTAATTGTTCTTTTCAGAGGTGACCTTTCTGAACTAGTTAGTTCCTCATTGACTGTGTCCTGCCATAGGTGCACTCTGAACCCCAGTGACCAGGTGGCCCTGGAGGGCCCACTGTCCCGAGTGAAGTCCATCAAGAAGTCCCTGCGCCAGTCCTTCCGCCGAATCCGCCGTAGTCGAGTCTCCATGCACAAGCATCACCCCAACAATGCAGCCAAGGTGCTTCTGCCTTGGTCGTCTTCTTATTTTACTTGATTAATGCTTGATAGCTGATTAGGAGATGCATTTAAGCCTGGATATATTTAATTACTATTATCATTATGGCTTGTCATTTTGAGGAAATTGCTGAACTCAGAGATCTACATTATTACTATTTACATTATAAATAACAGTTGTAAAAATGTTTGCCACATTTATTTTACATAAGTGATTCTTTTCTGCTTCTATCACAAACAGTAAGAACAAACAAGCAAGCAAACATTAGAAAAGGGGGACATGACAGGCATATATACATTTTCAATCTCTTCATTTAGCAGGGGTACAGGATCATATTAGTTTGAGAATTGTAATGGGCTGCCTATGAATTTATATAGCATATATACAGTATGTGGAGGTTTAGTTAAGACCTACCAACAAAAAAGTCTTCCATTTATCCCAGTGTTTTGTATAGATGTTCTTTTGTAATCATAGCGAGTATGTCTTTACATTTCACAAATTTCTTTAGTAATTTACAGCCATTGTATTATTGTTGAGGGGCACCAGGCTGTAAACATCGAGTTATAGCTTATCTGCCAGCTGCCAGTAGAATCTTTAATAAATACATACCATGATTTTGTATAGGTTTTGGAATCAGACCAAAATATAGAACAAGAGATGTTTCCCCGGATCTGATTTAAGGATGTTGTTTGTATATTCACTTTTTGCTGCTTTTATATTCTCTATATTTACCTGTGTGTTGGTGACTGTAGCTACAGGAGATAAATGCACGGCTAGAGGCAGAGGCTCTGCATGAAATGGAGCTGGCACCAGTGCAGAGGAAGATTGAAGCTCGCTCTGCTGATGACTCCTTCACTGGCCTTGTCAGAACACTCTACTTTGCTGACACTTTCCTCAATGACAGTAAGTGAATTAAATTAAATTGAAGCGACTTGTTAAAAAAAGGTTATTTTGTATTAACTTTTTATTTTGCTTGGTTGAAAATGATTTTTATAGGACTGAATTATGCTATGGTCATGCTGTACATTAAAAAAAAAAAGCTTTTGCACATTATATGATGGTGGTGGTGGTAGTGATGGCAATCTCTTCCACAGGCTATCATAACACACCTGCCCTGTGGGCAGGGACCAATGGGGGTGCCATCTTTGCCTACATGCTTCGCCTCCCTCCTGTAGAAAGAAGAATGGATGACCAAGTAATGGCTTATCCAGGTAAAAAACTCTCGTACATGGTGTGCACATGCACACACGTGCACGCAACCAGATATTGTTCAGTTTTCTAATAGGATCTTTTGTATTATTTTTGTACTATTAAGAGACACACATTTAATGAAAACATTCATATTAACATAGCTTTCTTATTTTCATGTCTCTACCCCCCCCTCCCCCCCCTCAGTTAAAGAGATCCAGTTGATGCATCGTGCCCCAGTTGTAGGCTTGGTGGTGTTGGATGGGAGGGGAGCACCGTTGCCAGAGCCGCTGGAGGTGGCACATGACCTCTCACGCAGCCCTGAGATGCAGGGTTACCACCAGCTGCTCGTCATCTCAGAGGAGCAGTTAAAGGTGAGAAAGCTGCCAAAGTTCCATAATTTTTGCCACACATTTCACATCATAAAGATTAGATATTCAAGCCTTGTTTTGTACAACCAGTCTGGATTTTTTTTTCTTGTCTCTCTTTTTCGTCCTTTTTTGTGCACTGTATGATTGACTACAACTGCACTACAGTCATTTCAACATATGGGTCATTTTTCAGAAAGATTGGCTTAATCTTAAAAGGGCTTGGTTGGCAGAACAGAAACATCTCCAGTAAAAACCCCTCATGGCGGCTGTTGGCCTTTTAAGGCATTACAGCCTTTCTATGCTCAATCTTTAAATGCTGCAGCAATTACCCCATATTATTATTTTGTTAATATGCATAATAAAAACTAAGCTATGAAAGCCACACATTCATGCAGACATGGGTACAGTGGAAGCAAAATAAATTGTAAATCCATTGTGGATGTCTTGTTTAAATGATGCTATTATGTTCAAAATAGATAATCCTGAAGCGCTCCCTGTAACACACTCTTGTAATGCACTGAACCATGAACCTTCTAACCAGCAGTGCATGAGCTTCATCCTTCTGATTCATTAGTGCTTTTGTGAATGGTCCCCTGCTGTTTTTAACAGTAGCAGTAGCAGCTTTGTGATTTTGATTTGAGTTTTTTTTTTTTTTTTAAATTTAATTTCCTTGTATTTCCACAGCTGTTCACATTGCCTAAGGTGAGCAGTAAGGCAAAGCTTAAACTGACAGCTGTTGATGGTTCCCGGGTGCGTCGAGTGGGTGTTGCCTGGTTTGGCAGCAGTCGGGTGGAGGACTATGCAGAGAGTGGCTTGGTGGTGTTGACCAATCAAGGGGATCTGCATGTCATCTCCTTGCCGTCAATCAAAATGCAAGTGCACTACCCCTGCATTCGAAAAGAGGATGTCAGTGGGATCGCCTCTTGTGTCTTCACCAAACATGGCCAAGGTGGGTCTTGGACTTTCCCCCTCAGGTTCACATCAACTCACACATGGATCATTCAATCCAGGCCAGCATTTCTTAAACTAACACTTGCCACATGATTGGAAGTACGTCAGTGCAGTAAAAACTAGTTCACCCAGGAATAAATTTTGTTGAGTGATGGCACCCTCTGAAACTATAAATAGTGCTGTGGATGAGGGATAATGTTTTCAGTTTGATGGTGTATCTTTGCCACCATGCTACACCATGCTAGTAACCATTATCCTGTGTTTGCTTAAACATAGATTTGTTGTTTTGTTGTGTGGAAGTTTCTATTCCCCCCCCCCCCCCCACCCAACAATAATAAAATAAAATAAACTACGCAGACATACCAGCTGTTCAGTTAGCAACAGCTAGCCACAACCAGTTTCAAGATTAGTAATACATTAAGTTAAAGGTGTGGGATCTGCTACACTGCACAAATAGAGTTGGTGCTAGCACTGTCATAAATCTGGTGGAGCAAGCACATGCTAGTCCTGATCCTCAATGATATTTCACAGACCTTAACCTTCAGATACATTTTAGATGTTGGGTAGTTAATTCCTGCTGTGTTTATGCAACATTATCTTGACAGTATAAAGCAGCTTTATGTACAGATACATGTACAGATTTATGTGCACAGTCAGTAATGTAGCTTAGAATTTTATTCTAAATGATTGTTTTTAACATGTGTATATAAGTCTATCAATATGTTCATACTTTTGTTTGCATATTTTTACTTTCATCTATTAATGTTTACATTAAAAATACCATTGCTCTTCTATTTTTGATTTCCAGGGTTCTACCTGATCTCTCCATCTGAGTTTGAGCGTTTTTCTTTGTCTGCGCGCTGGGTAGTGGAACCTCGATGTCTGGTAGAGGCGCCCTCCCAATCCAGGCCCACCTCACCCTCAAGCCAGCCTTACCGAGACCAGCTCGATGGCGCATCCACGCAACACAGGTACGTTTGTCCACTAGTTAGTTTGCATCAAACCTAGTTCATAGAGACGGAGCTGAGTGCAAAGGTTTTTTAGTAGTATGCAACTAGAATGCATCAGGAACCATTACTAAAGCTTTCTGTTGTCAGCAGTGCACAATTTATGTTATCCTTTTGTTTTTACAGAAACTTTACAAGGAACAGTGAAAACTGTGGTGAGATTTCTGTGATGACACATGGGTGTTAAATGTCAAAACGCACGCCATCAAATACTAAAACATGCATGTTGTCAATGATTCATTGGATATTTCACCTAATTCACTTGTTCATGCTTCATTCTTTTATTTATTTGATCATAAGTCTTGGTACGAAAATGAGCTGCTGGGGTGAAGATGGGTTTGTTCTCTAAATAACTTACTAAATGTTTTTTAAACACATGTGGCTATTAACTCAGATTTTACATTATAAATTAGGTTTTGAAATATGCCCTTGCTACCCATTGGTTTTAATGCATATTTCACATCTGCTTTTTTCTTTTGATAATTTCCATAAAAATAATATATGATTAACTTATGATTGGTAAAAATAATTATATAGTTATTATATTATGTAATTATAATCATTACATATTTTACATACTGAGTTCATTTATAATACATTAGGGAAAAATTAATGTTTTAAATAAATAATAAAACTAAATATAAATAAAATTAAATCCTTCACTTCAGTAGTTTCCTCACTAGGTGATTAGTGCATGCCAAACAAGTGAAAAGTGAAATTATTCCCCAAGATGCAGATCATGTCTTTTTAACTGAAGATGATCATAACAAAAGATGCTTAAGTGTTGCTGACGAGCTTCCGCTGAATTGACCCAAATGCTTGTATGTTCCAGAGAAATCAGCTAGACAAGTAATGGAGCATGCTTTGCTGAATGATGAGAGTGAGTACATGAGAAACCAGTGGCCTATTGGCACTTAGCAGCCAAAATGCAGTGACTGGCTGCCCACAGTTTAATATTGAGAATGATGCAGCCTCAGGGAATTCTTCAGTTTCTTTCCATGTTGCTTGCTTTGTGTCTTAATGTGTGACATGCAACAATTGGCTCAAGCAGTGTGCTCAGCTCTATGCATATGCAAAATCCTTGCTTGTCCAATGCAGTCATTTGTGTGAGCATGATCCATAACAAACCCATACACCTGCACTGTAACAATACAATCATGTTTTTGTTTTATGTTTATTGTGCTGATAATTCGGTTCAGTGTTTTGATTCAGACATGCAGTTGCATATCTCTTGAACATGCAAGGTCACGTAATTGCTGGGTGAGAGAATCTCTGAAGTGCTTAGTCATGTGATTTATGTTCTTCACTACCACAGAGGTGCTTCAGGAGATCCAGAAGTCACTAGAAAGTGATCAGATGTAAGTATTTCAGTTCAGTCTTCATTCAAAAACACATTTATAATTGCATGTTTATATTGACATAGAGAAGCGGTTTGGTTTTGTGTGCTTTTAAGGATGTTTCTGGAGAACAGTCTGAAGACTAAGCCAAAACCAGGCAGGGTGCTGAGTAATGGAGGTAAACTTCAACTTGTGCTTACTCACTGTGGCCCCATTACCTTTCTCATCTTGCCTCATAAGCGAGATGAATGTCATGTTATCTTTTTTAGAGGTCTATGTGTCACCTGTAATCATTTCCTTCCCTAGATTGATATAGATTGATTCTCGTAATCCCAGTGCCTCAAATGCCTACTCCGGCCTTGAAGACCTGAACACTACTGCTAGTATCACTACTGAACCATATGAAGCCCGTGTGGGAGAAATGGGAGTGAGAGCAAGAGGGACCACCGCTTGTGCCTACCAAGACCAACCACTGTATCTCCATCGATCCCATATACAGACACCACCACCAACCTCTACCTTTCAGCTTGTGCCCTGCCTTAATGTGGGGCAGCAGCTACACCATTCAAAAGCTCAAGGTTGAGGCGAGGGCAATGTTTTCTATGGTTAGTTTTAAAATGTCTTTTTAATTTAACTTTTACACATGATTTTGTATATGTGATTGAAGACTCAAATCTTAATAGATGGTGTGTCTCACAAGCGAAAAGATACCAACAGTTATTGGACATAAATTGGAGTATGATGATAAGACGGTTTTAGGATTTGTACTAAAACGTGCTAAAGCCATAAGTGCTGATGAACCACATGTATATGGAAAAAAAACTTTGAGTACTCTAAAAATATACCTTTTTTTTCACCTGGAAAGAGGGGAAAGAAAGGTATATAATTACATTTGTTGTAGGTACTTTTCACTACTGTGTAGCACACATGCTGTAATTCCTAAGGGGTGCAACTTTCTAAGGGGTTTGGTTTTTAATCTTTTTATAATGTCAGCTTTTTATGCCAGTTATGCATATTGTAATTTAGGAATGTAATTTTAAGATATTGTAGTAAAATGTTTAATATATATGTATATGAAAATCTGTAACTGTTTAATGGTGTTATTTTCCAATCCAAGGATTTATTTTGGTACTGTCTTTTTGAATGCTTTCAGCATTTCTGGGGTCTAGAATATATTTTTGTAGTTAATTGATCATGTACAAGAACACTATGATTTGTAATTTGACACTACTATTAAGTAAAAATTTTCAAATCTTCCCCACAACTGTGTTTATTGGTTTATTTGTAGGATGATGTTTGTACATTCAAAGAGCAATATTTTGGCACTGTTTTTCATCAAGTTTGGATTGCGACTGGATTTCTAACCTTTTGACTCCTGCTTTTCCTTTGGGTGATGAAAGATTGACAAAACTATAAAACTGGATTTGGTGCCATAATTATTTCACATATATTGGATATCAAATTACGTGCATTTTAATCGGTAATTTTAGTGAGCGTTGGTAGTGAGAAATACAAACTGTCAAACAGTGACGTCAACCACGTCATATCCGACTTGTGTTTTTAACTACCGGCGTTCAGTGTCCGCCAGATCTCCAGCCAAAATTTAAGTCGTCTTGAGATGATGAGGTTATACGCCAAAATAATGTATTCGGCTAACAATCCCGTCCGTTAGAACACCAGTCTGTAGTAATCGGCTTAGCGAGCTAGTTGAACAGGAACGTCATGTGGGTCTTCGGCTATGGATCGTTGATTTGGAAAGTCGATTTTCCGTACGAGGAAAAGCGTGTTGGGTTCATCAAAGGCTTCAGTCGCAGGTTCTGGCAGGGAAGCACAGATCACCGAGGTGTTCCTGGAAAGGTAGCAAACGTTTTGTTGTTCACGTTAGTCGTCAACTTAATCAGTAGATAGCTAACTAGCTCCTCTCTGCTACTAATGTTTATGCTTCCTCGTTTCCAGCCTGGGCGGGTGGTGACACTAATTGAAGACCCCGAGGTAATGATGCCAGTGGAAACTTTGATTGATGTTGAATAAGTAGTTAGTAATGTCAAACATTGTGGATATTTGTCAATACATCCGTAACAAAGTACCCAACGCATCTAACACCTTGTCCTTCTTGAATACACGTGTAGGGCTGTGTATGGGGAGTTGCCTACAAGTTGCCCACAGGAAAAGAGGAGGAGGTGAAGAGGTATCTTGACTACAGAGAAAAGGGTGGATATAGGGTAATGACAGTAACTTTTCACTCTAAAGAAGAGAAACATGAGCCAATACAGGAAACATTGCTCTACATCGGGTCCTGTGACAACCCAAACTACCTCGGTCCAGCACCTCTGGAACTGATTGCTCAGCAGATCCTCAGATCAGCTGGTCCCAGTGGCCAAAATACGGAGTACTTGTTTGAGCTTGCTGACGCTCTCAGGAAACTGGTACCCGAAGACTCGGATGATCACCTATTCTCCTTAGAGAGGCGGGTAAAAGAGCTTTTAGCAGACTCTGTAGTGACGAACTCGACTACATGAACCGGATGCTTATTTAGATGTTTATCCATGAATTCTCTAAACACTTGATGTGGAGTTAAACGGCACGTTTAAACTACTATACTACACGGTCAGAAAATACAATGTTATTTCTGCAAATACTGAAGTCTTTTTTGCTTATAAATTAAATATTGCAAATCAGAATGCAAAGTGTGTGTGTGTGTGTGTGTGTGTGTGTGTGTGTGTGTATATATATATATAAAATTAGGGGTGGGACTCAATAAAAACAATTAATCGAATTAATTAATCTTCACAATAACCTGTTTTATTTCCCTTTCCTCATCATACAGCTGCTGGATTTTTTTTTCGACATTGTCTTTCTGGACGGCAGTTCGTAACTTGCATCACCTGACACAATTTGCAGCGTCTCTTGTAACCCTTTATCTTCGACCACAGAGAGCGGTCTACAGTCCACAGCAATCCATCTCGCCAGTGAATTGATCAATTTGTCTGACGTGGACTTTGACATTTTGTTTCTGAATGTGAACCGCGACATGTGGTCGAGTGTTGACTGGCGACACTGTTTGCTCGTACTAGGAATACTATCACATTTAGCAGCTAAGTTAACATTACTGACCTGCGCGCTAGCCTCAACAGGTTTTGCGTTGAGGTGCTAACGAAGGGTGGAAGTGCTCCTGTGATAAGCAAACTCCTTCCTGCATAAAGTACAAATAACATTTTTGTTTGTACTTCCATCTGGAAGTTTCTTGTATTTAAATTTCCCATCCACCAGCGTAGCCTCTTCCGTCATCTCCATCATGCTCATCACATTGTGCGTCAATATAATCTGTATGCCTGGAACTCGTGCACTGAGAAACGTTCCATGGTGCAAAACTGATTAAAATGCGTTAAATTTTTTAATTCGTTATTTTCCCTGTAATTAATCGAAATTAACGCGTTAAAATCCCACCCTAATATATAAATAAAATGTGTGTGTATATATATATATATATATATATATATATATTAATTGTAAAGTATTTATTAGTTTGCTCAGGAAGGAAAATATTTCTAATGATGGTAGTCACAGCTGTGATTGTTTTACCTTAACCTTATGATGTTGCCATAATTAAAAACCATCCCATTATTATTATTAGAAAAACTATAGTAAATGTAGGCAAGGGGGCATATACTTATTACATGCCAAAGGTGCATGGGAACCTTACTTGCCATACTACATGTACACTATTTTTTTTAGGTCCTTAGCTTTGTATTTGTAGTAATGGATAGTAGCAATATAATCTCAATGTGCCATTGCCATCCAGTAAAGTATCTGCAAATCTGGTGACTTCTGCACTGGCAGCCTAAATTAGTCAAAAGCCAAAACTGATTCTTTTTTAGATGAAGCAAATTGTAATGTTACATTCCAGCCATGAACAGCAGGTTATTGGTAACCAAGACCATGTGGAAAATCTGTTAATTTTAAAGAAGGAAAAAAAGAACACTTTAAAAACAATGCATTTATTGGCTTTTTTTTTTTGTTTTGTTTTTTGGGTAAAACAAGCAAACAGTACATTTAAAAAAATAGAGAAAAATCACTGCAGTTTTGGCACCAAGCAACAATGGTTGTGTTATGGACATTCCATAATGCAGACCAAACCTAACCAGGTTTCACTCCTAATTGGAGTTAGCTCTTCGTGGTTGGGCCAGCGTGTGCTTCAGAGGATGTTACTGCTTTACATATGTGCGGCTGGTGGTACAGGAAAAACGAAGATGTCTGTGTGGGGTTGGAGGATACTGTGAGGTTTCCCAGTCACATGCCACATAAGTAACCTGGATCAACATGGTGGACACAGTCTTTGCTCTAAACTGTGAACACACACACACACACACACACCCCAACATGCTCATGCACTTCACATCATGTCATGGGCTTGTTAACAGTTTGAACTCGCTCCTGACTGGTTGTTCATTTTGACCCAGAACTTTTCCTCCTAGAACTAACATTTATGCATAAATAAATGCATGTGTACGATACATAAATACATACACATATATAAATACAGACACAAAACTTATGAAGGCATGTGAGCTGAGAGATACACAGTAGCCATCCGGAGCTACCAGTTATTAAATATGTACCACAAGAATGCAGAATAGCACATCCATTATGTGGTGGTGCTGGTTTATAGTGGTTCAGCCATACAACATCCTACTATACTGGAAATTCCCAACATCTGGCTAGCAGACCACCTTCAAGAAGGTTTCATTCACACATCACTCATTAAAAGAGTTTCGATGAGCTGCCGTACTGAAGTCTAGACTTCATTTGGCATTACTTACTGAAGAGGGGTCAAGCCACTGCCTGCTGCTTCAGAGCAGTCAAAGTCATAAAGTAGATTGCTAAACAGCTCTATAGCTGAGTCTGTCCTCAGACTTTATGAACAGTGACCAGACATTGGGAAGCTCTGTTCACTGAATGGCTGGGAGAGGGGAGCTCAAAGATCCACAGGTAGTCTGTCCTTGTCCATGCATTCTGGGGATAAAAAAAAACAAAAAACAAAAACAAACAAACAAACAAAATCTATCTGTACAATATTACAGGCTGCAGGCCATTCATCCCTGCACTGAGAAACCTTAAATATTAAGTACAGCAGAAATGCAAAATGTGGGTTATATACATACAGTACATACCCAATCACCCCTTTGTCCATCTGTCTAAATTCAAGGTATTCTCCGTGCATATTATGTTTCTTCTCCTATCAGGTATGCTTAGTCCATAACCACTTCAGAGTATAGAACAGTCAAAGGGTTTGAAATGAGCCCCACACAGACCTGTTTCACCTGTCTAAGCATAGTAGCAGGGTGACACCAGCAGGTCGGTGAGCACCACCAGCTGGTCATCTGTGAACTGCTGCTTGTGCTCCAGCCAATTGTCGTGATGAGTCCGGCGGAAGTTCGACAGGGTCTTCTTCACGGTCATCTAAAAACACACAGGGCAAAGGTTTCAGCTCAAATGCCATCTGAGGGGCTTCAGAAACGACTGGGCCAGGGAGAGAGATAATGTAGCCCACCTCGATGGGCTGGGTGTCGTTCAGGTGGGCGCTGAGATCCATGAGCAGCTGAGGCATCCAGGTGGGGACGTCGTAGGGGCTGGAGAGGACGCAGGCACTG
The DNA here is from genome assembly GCF_041902795.1 of Electrophorus electricus. Taxonomy (NCBI): domain Eukaryota; kingdom Metazoa; phylum Chordata; class Actinopteri; order Gymnotiformes; family Gymnotidae; genus Electrophorus; species Electrophorus electricus. The sequence goes on along the minus strand of NC_137511.1, from coordinate 6,097,700 downwards.
AGCCCCAGCACTCCTGCGTGACGCCGCACCAAATCTGAACACACACACACACAATGTGCCTCACACACACTCACCAGAAACATTATTAGAAACTACCTGTATGTGTAAAATGTAGAGCTCATCTTTTGCCATGAGCAATTCCTGTCGTTTTTTTTTTTTTTTTTTAATCAAATGGTCAGTTTCTGACCACAGGGATGCTTCTGACTATGTTTTTGTGTGATGTAATACTCTACTCAGCAGTAAGTTTTTTTTTTTTTGTTGCTTGTTTTTTTTCCCCATGTGTCAAGAGTTACTGCTGGGTTGAGAATAGTTCACCATCCAAATAACAGTCTGCAGTGGCCCTGTGGTGAGAAATGGACCACTGATGAATAATGCATGTCAATAGAAAAAAGATACGATAATTGTAGAGCTACAATTGTGCATCTACACAGACAGGTGTAACTAAAAGTGGCCAGTGAGAGCCGGTATTACGTGGAGCCAATAAAGAGGTTAGTGTACGTAGACAAAATATGCGCTGATAAACACAAATAATTACTGTACCGTCAAATAGACAGCACCTTACCAACTGAGGGTATGGTGTCCACAACAGAACCCAGGTCTCGCTTCCTTTTTTTAGGCAACCTGGTTTTGCATAGAGCCTCAAAATGAGTCTGCATGGACACATCCATGGTCAAGAAGTTACACTGCAGGAAACCACTGAGAGTGGTGGCAGCCATCTCCCTCACCTGAGAAAAAGCAAGTAGACAGGAGAACACTGAGTGAACACGCACCGTATACGCATTATCGAGCGCAACCAGCACAGCCAGCAGGGGGCAATGTGTACCTCCAGCTGCTCATCCTCCAGCAGGCTGATGACCAGTGCGCGGATGTTCTGGACGGCCTGCTTGTTGCTCAGTATGGTGAACAGATTGTAGAAGACCATTATCTGCAGATAGGTCAGCACTGAGAAGCGGGCATGCCAGGAGCTGCTGCCTGCCATCTGTGAACACACGCACGGCCCTCAGGATCAGCGCCTACAGCCCAGACGACATCCCTACAGCACACAGCAGGCTGTCACTCTCAGTGGTGTGAAAGCTCACCTCAGTCATCACTCTGAGCACCAAAGGGATCTGCTCTGGGTAGAGGAGCCCCTGGGACATGAGGGACAAACAGGTCCTGGCATCCCTCTTCAGCTCATCATAGCTGTCGTCGTTCTCCACTGGAGCAATCTGTGCACGCGCGCGCAGAGTTCATACAGAGAACACAGCATGCAGAAAATGTGATGCAGAAAGTAAAAGAGCACAAGCAAGAGAGGTAGACAGAGAGTGAGAGAAAAAGAGAAAAGAGAGAGAGAGAACCTTAAAGAGGAGAGGCAATAGCTGGAGCTGCTGGGGCACCGGGGACGTGAAGGAGCGCCCGGCACTGGCCATAAGCCACTTGAGCACAGTTTTCAGCAGTTTGATGGCCTGTGTCCTCTCGTCCTGCTCACCCACTCCATTCTCCTCCACCACGTGGTTCTGGATCTCCTCGTCACCCTCAAGCAGGGGCTTCAGGCATGTCACCACCCGTTGCGTGAACTCGGCGATGCGGGGGGACTTGGTAGGGCCAGTGTTGGGCAGAGCAACGTCGATCATGAAAATGTACGTCAGCACACTGCGAAGAGAAGAGGGGAGGACAGAGGAGAGGAGGGATAAGAGGGATGATGAGAGTGATAGAGAGAGTAGGAGATAGAGGATCTCACACAGCAATAAGCTGAGGAATCAGAAGTACAATATGAGCATGGAGAGCGCTAGCATGGGGTTCCTGATGTACAATATTCTCTCAGATTCTTAAAAATGTGGGATCTCAACTACAGTAAAATCAACCCACACAGTTTCACTTTGTAAATATGTAAATATGGAGGTCCACATTTGAAAATTCCCATGCCATTCACCTGCCTTTGGGAATTGTTTTGTCTTTTTGGCCAACACTGCTAGTCTGAAAGGAAAAAATAAACATTTCTTTCCCTTATTTATCTAATGCAAACTACTAAAGTAGAGTTTAGGGCAGTATTCTCATTTGAAACCCTGATAATCTATGGCTCATTGTGGGCATAAGGACTTTATTTGTCACATGTCAAACCAAAAGAGATATGACTAATGTAGCCCACTTCATCAGAGGTATGACAGGAAATGAAGATGGAAACAAACACTATGTATGTAGTCATGGTTGTGTGTGTGTGTGTGTGTGTCTCACCTGCCAATGCGCTCTCGCACATTCTTGTACACCTGTGTGAGTTTGGGCTCCAGGTAGGTCAGCAATCTGTGCAGCAGCTCAGACACTCGCCACTCCTGCTGTGCCAGACCACCCTGCAGCACATACAGATGACTGAGAGAGAGGGAAACACACACACACAGGTTAATAATCATAATTAAACTTTTTCAGTTATGAAGATTTATATACACATCATTACAAGATGATTTTACACATACAATGGGTTTTACTGTTTACTGGAATTACAGTCAAGTCATTTTCTTTAAGCGTCAAAATGATTCGCTGTACTTCCTGTTGCTCTCTTACCAAGCATCAACAAAAGAACCCCCTTCTCCACTAAGAGGACACTCCATTAACAGGTCCAGCAGCCAATGGAGCTTGCGTGGGTCTCTGCTCTCCTGTGAGGCCAGAATAACTGATCGTTACTGGAGTGCTACGCCTACAATAAATGGAAAATGAGGCGAGCACAGATTTAGAACATACACAGGCTGTAGCCACGCATGTGCCCCAGTCTGTGTAGGTTTCCACGGTGATGTTGGATAGGGCTGTTCGCATCAAAGGAATCAGGAATTGCCATAAAGCCTCCACCTTTAGAGAGAGAGAGAGAGAAAAAGAGAAAATGCAAATCAAAAAAGTAATTGGTCTCGAGACCTCACCAGGTGAGCGTTGCGTGTATGTCGCCCTCACCTGGCTGAAGCTCCAGTGCTTGCTGCCTCTCACCAGGCCGGCAATAATCTCAGCCACGCAGCGCTGGGTGCTCTCGTGGGAGTCCCCAGCCAGGCGCTCCATGTGCGGCTTTAGCACAGGCAGGAAGGCGTCGCTGTAGTTCCTGAACAGGCCCTGCTCGGGCGAGAGCGACAAGGCCTCGTGAGAAGCCCGCCTCACCTGGCAGCGTGCTCACCACACGCCTCTGTGGCTTGTTCTGCGAGCGCGTACCTTGAAGAGGCAGAAACGGCGGGGGTTGAACTTGTCTTTGCCCTTGCGGTCCTCCAGGGATAAGAAGCTGACGAGCTGGTTGATGAATGCCGGGTTGGAGAAATGGTTGTAGATGATGAGCTCACTCTGGAATGGGAGAAGAGGGGGTTTTTGTTAAAGCCCGTGAGTGAGGATGTTACCTGCTGCATATGCTCCACACAGGCAGGAGTAGCGCGGGCAACCTCTTTCATCTCCTCAGGGCTTAGGTCTTTAGGCTGCTCCTTGATTGGAGCATACAGCAGCAGCTTCCTGCAGGGAGACAGAGAGACAGTAAAGACAACGCTTCGGTCCAAAGTCGAGCGTCTCCTGGTGAGACAGACGTAGAGAGGCACATACTTTGGCCAGCAGTAGTAGCCCCAGTGAGTCTTCTCCACGAAGCGAAAATTGTCCCAGTCCTCCTGGGTGCGAGGTAAGCTGTCAGCATGGTACAGAAGCCAGTCATTTCCTGGCCTGTCTCCCGCCACCAGTCCCTCTAGCTCCATCACCCCACCTACAACACACAGGAAATTTGATGTAGGAAGTCTAAATTTTCTTGCCATTGTCCGTAGTAGTAGACATGGAAAACTGGCTGCTTACTGATATCACTGGGTGTGACGGCCACTTTCTTGCGAGGTCTCTTCAGCTGCTTGAGAATGCCTGCCACAGCAGAGATTGCCACCTAATGGACAGAGAGAGAAGGGCAAAGGGTCAAAACAACAGCGCTGCACCACCACTGCACAGGAACAATGGCACGGATGTTCCAGGAATAGCTGGCTAGGCACCTTGCGCACGATGAGCGCATCATGGTTGAGGCTGCGGACAAAGAAGAGCACGGCTCGAGTCGGGAGTGGGTGGTCGTCTCTCAGTAGCAGAGACAGGAAGCCAATGGCCATGTGCTCAAACTTCCACGGCCTTAAGAGAGACATTTGAGATGCGCGTTTACATACAGATCACGTTGCACGGGCACCTAACTTTATTCTACAAGGCAAAACTTACAGGTCTCGGTCATCCAGGCACTCCAGGAGGTCAGTAACCAGTTTTTCATACCTCCTGCACAGAATCAATAAACGAACGGGTGTGAGAGACAACAGCTCTGTGTAAGGGACTGCATGGTGTTAGCTGGGTGCAGGTCTGGCCAGGTGATGTCACTCACTGCACTGCTTCCATGTTTCTGGCCTGCTGCAGGGCATGCCCCGCCTCCTGCTCCTGGTCTGAGGGAGGGCCCATGAGAGGGGGCGGGCTGGCCGAGTCCGTGATCTTCCGGCCCACTTCCAGCGCGCTTTCAGGCACCTGTGCAGCCGCCCAAACAACACACATCCATCAGAGCTAGGCGAGACACGAGCAACTCCACAATGCAGCCCGAAAACCACCCAAATCACTTTAAGGGTCTATTGTTTACGCAGTAGGGTGGAGGCAGAGCTTCTCACAGTGAAGTCTATGCCGACAGTCTCGTACTGGCGGTGGATTTTGTCAGCGAGGTCATCAAAGAGCCTGACGATGGAGGGCTTTTCCAGGGACATGGCAGGGCTGAGGCCCGAGCGCACCATAGCTGGCCAGGTCACACTTATGCAGTCCCAGTCATGCAAGTTCGCTAGACACACCCCTCCATGGTTCCCCAGCAGGCAATACAGGGCTCCCTGGAATGAGCATAGGTAAACAACATTAATACACTATTTAAAGAATTACAAATATTTCTGATATTATAGTAAATTGTTATATTTCCCAAGACACTTAACAGATTCCACAGACATTTAATAGTGACCTAGACCTGATGCTATGAACAGTGAGTGTACTGCTACAGTCACACAAATCTACACTACTCCGAACATACTCTGGTTCAGTGTCCGAAAACAAAACCAGTCAGCAGAAACGGCACCGGGGTTCACAGGATCTGTGTACCTTGAGCTGCTGCTGGCTGACGTCAGTGAGCGTGGGCTCCAGCAGCTCCAGCACTCGAGGTGTGATGTCTCGGCAGCAGAAGTTATACGTGCTCAGGGCCGTGAACAACACGCTCTGGGCCTTGCTGCGGACCTGGTGGCAGGTGAGGTGATGCTGTTGACAACTGCAAGGGAAGGATGGCTGCTGCAAGTGGATACCTGTATTCCTTTCTTACTCCAGCTCACCTGACTGTAGGTGCTGGTAGACAGACGCAGAAGGTCTCTGAGCAAATCCTGGTGAATAGTTTTGTATTCAAAACCTTCCACTAGCAGTTTACGGATCTGCCAAAGAAAATAAGATAAAAAAAAAATGAATGTTTCACACGCACTTATGTGATATTCTCTTACTAATATATAATTGATACCTCATGTTGGAGAAGCACCCGGTCTATGAGAAGAGCTCGAATGTGCTGTTTCTTTCCATGCAGCTAGGATGCAAAACATTTCAAATTAAGAAATCATAGCTCGAGTATTAGTGGCATATATAGCTTCAAGAGCTTTTTATTTTGCTGTGAAGGGCCAGAATTATTCTTCTTTCTAGACAGACTAAACAGCCCTGAACTCACCCTGTTCTCCATAGACTTCTTAACCAAAGCAAAGCTCTTCCAGCGAGAGTCAAACTCATGCTTATGAGAGCCTCTGAAATGCATCAGGTCATTGATGATCTGAAAAGGGGGACAGGTGAGAGTAATCAAATGCGTCTGCGTTTCTGCTTAGATGAGGTCACTTTTAACCAATACATATAAAAACACTGCAAATGTTCACCTTGATTATAGAAAAGAGGGATTTGGTGTCATCCTCCGAGTGCTCCAGAATGTAATCTAAATGAAAATCAAGAGGCATATGCAGTAGAGACAAAAAAGCTACAGACGGGGAAGACCAAGGAACTTTCAAATGAAAAATCAGACTGAGAACTTACGCAGCAGCTGTCTCATGACTTTACAGATTGCCTCTCTATAGTTTTCTCTGGAATCATCTGTGGGAATTCCAGCATCTTAGTCAGAGGCTATACATGCACCTGCTCTAATGCACTGTAATGACAAACTAAATGTCTACACCTAACAGCAAGGAAAATCAGTAGAGGAAATACTGATAAGTAGCTTACCATAGTCAACCCCAATGTACAGACTAGTCTCCTCAAGACTAACCATGCTCTGAACTCTAAGAAATAGAAAATAATCATATATGAGACCATGTTTTTCATATGCACTAATTATTGTGAATTTTTACGAGTACATATGATATCCAGGTCAAGTCAACTCCATACAGGCCAGAGACAGGGGTGCCATCGAGAGGGGGCAGCATGCCGCCAGCGCCCAGCAGGCAGTGCTGCACGATGGACAGGCTCTGAAGAACATCATCCCTTAGAGGAGAGGGCAAAGTGCAAAATATTTTAATTACACGTGAAACACAGATTTAGTTGTTCATCAGTCAACTATACATTAAGAGAATATTTTGAACTTTGCAGTGCCAGCACGAGCATAGATAGGTAACTGTATAACACCAACATCTCTGTTTATTTATAAATTAGTTCCAGTTCTCTCATTGACCTTTACTGTCCTCCAACCCCACTCTCTGACCTGCTCATGTCCTGCTGACCCTGGGCGTATCTCTGCAAGCGTGTAAGCTCTGGCTGGAGCAGCAGGTCCAGTACGTAGAAGACAAAAGCCATCTCCTCTGCGCTGGGCACGTGCCACTGGATCTGCAGATCCCACAGGTTGCCTGGACGCCCCCAGTCCTGCAGAGATAGGAGCGTGCATCACATGCAAGAAACAATGCACTTCCCTATCAATAAACTCACTGTTCCTGAGCCCCATGCCATACCTTAATGGGCAGGTAGTGAGACAGGGGCTGGGTAAAGCCCCCCGGCACACTGCAGTAGTCGGTGGGGTAGGTGAGGGCGGTGGAGCGCAGGATGTGGTGTAGCAGGTTGCAGGCCAGCGTGTAGCCCTGCTTGCAGCGTAGACGCAGGGTGAGCTGCAGGATCTGCACCAGCTGCGTGCGGTAGGGGAGCAGCTTCCCTCCATCCACACGCGTCACCTGAGAGACGGACGAGGGCAAACCGCTTCAACGTCCTCTGCATAGTCATTCAGACCTTTTTATTTATTTTGGCCATGCCAGATTTTTACCTCAGACAGCAGCTGGAGGTTCCACAGCAGCTCTTTATCCAGCTCCTCCTCGTTCAAAACATCCTCATCTATAAAAACCCAAAATCTTATCGTGGGACCTGCAGCAGAATTCATTCACATGCAAAACGGGATAAACACTCCAAGAGAGTTGCACGTACTGGCAGTGATGTGAATGATGGCACTGCAGCAGTGGGGGACGAACCGCTTCAGGGACTCAGCAGGGTGACACTAAAACAACAGAGGAAATTGTTGAGCCCCTAGTGCACACAAGCATGCTGTCATGAGTCATGTCGTGGGCTCAGTGCGCACCTTCGCAGCCGCTCGGCACATGTCTGCCACCATACGGCCTGCCACACGCGTCTCGAAGATGTTGCTGGTGGCAAAGTTGAAGACTTTCTCAAGAGCCACCTATTAACATGGTCAGCAACAGGGAAGACCAAAGCCAAAATGAAACGATGTGGAAAGTAGGTACATCAGTGTGTAACTTTTCACTGAGAGCCCAAAGTACAGCTGGTGGTCATGTGTTTTGCATGTGTATGAGCAAGGAAGGGAAGGTGGAGACCTGGAATATCTCCATGGAGCACTGGGTAAGTATGGTGCTGAACGTGGAAGACAGGCCCAGCTCCACCAGAGTCTCCAGGTGAGTCATCTTTTCAGTCTCCGTCTCCTCTCGCGTCTGCTCTAGGGTGCTGCTGTCGATCAGGGCAAAGCACCTGCACACACAGCACATGCCAGTGAACACCTCACAACAACTATTACACAAATATAAACAAATAGTCACACTGACTCTGACATCCTTACCTAATCACTCACTCACCTGTCCATAAACTGCAGGACAAAGTCCTCAAACTCAGCTGAAGCTGAACACAGCTCTCTTTCCATCTACATAAGACAGAAGACTTCAGTTTACCTGGTGGGATTTGCATTAGACAAAAAGGCCACACCCAGGGACATCCATTAGGCTGCCATATGGAGCAAGAATGCAGACAGTCCTCACCTCTGTCAAGTCATTCTGCTCATGGAGGGCAGAGGAGCAATCGACCAAAGGCACAAGGGTGGTAAAGGTAGCGATGAACTGGAACGTTATCTAAAATGGACAGCGACATTTTAGGATCAATTAGCAGTCCCATTAAATGAAATTCTCAGTGAGAACCCAGTTTCTGCATATTTCACCTTCGTGACATACAACACTTTTAAAACAGAAAACCGATCTAGCAGCTGTGAATCCACTGGCCTGAGCTCTGTGGAAGCCACGGTCTGATGTTCCAGTGTCCTGAGTGAACTCCCAGATATTTTGATATACAGGTTACAAGGGGGTGCCATGTATGCATTATCTAGAATATCAAGACAAACCATGCATTTGCTGAAGTCATTTGGGTCGACACCAGGCAGGGCCCTCATGAGCAAGGGCAGGACATGGGCAGGACCTTCTGGGTAGTGGTGCCCACCACTGAGCAGGCTGCGAGCCATGCCAATCATGCAGCTGAGGGTGGCCGTCAGCTGGTGGGGTTCAGTCAGGGTTTCCATCGCAGGGTACGTTCTGCAAGGAGTGAGCACAGGCACACAGGCACACACACACACACACACACACACACACATACACAGTTTAAGACAGCAGCTAGATTACTAGCAGCGAGATTACTAGACAGTCAATCATGTGGTGGATAACCTTAAGTGCATAACTGACAGCCGACTAAACTTTAAACAATCAATTAGCCCTTATGAATATGCTCATGGTCCACATCCCCAGCAGAGGCACTCACTTCTCCAGCACAGGAGGGATGACCAGCTCGGGTCTCATCAGTGCCAGGTTCTGCAGTGCCTGGGCAGCGTCCATGCTGCCCGTCTTGCTGAACATGGCCATGAGAACGGGCTGCTTCATGCTCTCCACGAAATGAGTGACGTCGTCGTCGGTGAGACGGTGGCTGGTGGGTATGGGCGTGATCCAGCACGGCTTCTTGTAGCGCTCGCGGTGTAGCCGTCGCACCACGCTGGCTGGCAGACGCTGCAGAAGCTTCATCAGCTTGACCTGCATAGACCGTGCAAACACACACACACATACACGCGTGTGCGTGTAAACATACACGCATGCAAAAGGAAGCTCAAAAGGAACACACTGTAAAAGAACATACTGGCACAGGCAATTTCAAATACTAACACACCCCCATACACACAGACACCATCAGATGTTGGATACTGGGTAGGCTTCAGTGGACTTCAGTGTGAGATATATTATCTGTCCACCAGGACCATATAGAAAAACAATCTTTTTTTAGGATAACACATACATAAAAAGGGCATCTGTGATGTGTTGGCCTAAAAGTGAGACCACATTCCTCTCTACTGTTAAATCTCAGATCTTGTTGGTTACTTATCTGTCTTCTCCATCAGTCAGTGTTAAATCTGATAGCTTCAGCAGATAATTGTTAATAAGCTACTACCATTTTACCACCAACAGGATGTGCAATTAATCAGAAATTATCATCATTTGGCCTACATTAACACTTCACTAAATTCAGTTTTCACAGGTCAACAGGTCACCCTTTCTTTTTTATAATGGTGGTCTTATTCTGAAGTGGTACCGGCAATGCGCAGGTCACCGTTTCCCTTTTTACTTATGTAAAAATGTATTAGTGACTTTTAAGATGTTTATGACGTAATTAATAACCATTAATAAACACCATTATTCAATTAATTTTAAACTATTAAAGAGCATCTGTTGCTTCAGTGTGAGCAACTGAGCTCTGTCACGTGGCCTTCTCGCCAGCGCATGTAAACTGCTAGCAGGCCATGTACAGAGAGTAAACATAAACCTGTGCTGACAGCACAGACCAACAAATGCTCTGGAATGAAGACCACTGAGAGGGGATGGGCATCCCTGATGTTTGCCTACAATGGTAAATGGAACTGCACAACAATCTTCAAAAAGCATGCTCCCACTACTTTTACTCCACAACCTGAGAGTTCAACTGAACCAAACATAAACTTGGGTTCTTAGAAGGTGCAGCTGAACATTAGCGAAACATCACTCACCAACCAGCGGCCATTGTTGGAGGGGTGGTAGAAGGACGCAATACTGCTGAAGAGGCCGTTGAGCTGTTTCTGGGCTGGATTCTCAGCTCCTCCCTAATACAAAAGGCCACAGGGAAAATATTAAACTCTAACAAGACAATGACAATGACCCAAACCTACACCTATCCCTATAAAAATAACAATGATACAGATTTACAAATCTGTAGCCATTTCACTTCAAAGGGATGTGGCCCCTGACACTAACCAGCATAGAGGAGATCCAGAGGACAACATGGCCAATGTCATATGAGTTGGTCATGTACCTGGGCACCACCATCTGACTGGTACCTACAGGCAAGTTGAAGCTCCGTAGAACCCTGGTGAAGATCTGACCATGAAAAGAAAGGGGGGGGAGGGGCAGAGTTGGAACATACTTTGCCAATAAATGCAAGCTTAACTGAATAAAATGACTTTTACTGCAGTACCTTGGGAATATAAGGGTCCCAGTTTACATATCCAATGTTGTTGTTGGCCAAACGGGCAAAAAGGTTCACAAGACTCTGGGACAGAAAATAACATGTGCTCAGCAAGCCAAAATGTGTTGGTTTTAAATAGGAATATTTAGTAAGCGTTCATAACAACAACAAATACTCACCCCCTCCCAACTAGGCAGATTTTGTACTGAGACCCATAGACCCATCAGTTCATCAAACCATAACCTACACACACACACACACACACACACACACACAGAGAGAGAGACAACACAGTTGAGTCAGGTGTGATGATAAGGGAATCCCAGCAATTATTCTGCATTTAAATAGACTACCGCTTAGTGGACCTACTTGAAGCCTTTGTGGTGTAGCTCTGGGGGTAAGATGGTGGGCAGAAAGAGTTCAAAGTAGCTGATGGCTTTCTGCATAGTGACATCAAATGGGCACAGTAGTGGTCTCCACTCGTCCAGCATCTCCTGAGTGGCAGACACCGGGAAATATCTGCAGACACACACGCATGCATGCACACAAACAAAATGTTGCCAAATTATGTCATAAAAATGGTTGATAACATTTTTGATAACTCTTTCAATGCAAACTGCTGGTGGGAAATGCTTGGCATAGTAATGTAACAGTCAACTGTATAATGTCTTAAGAGAAAGCTGTAATCAGCTCAGAATGAAAGCTGTGCACAGTGTGTACTAATGACCTAATTACATTAGTCTGCATCACAGAGTGTAATGCAGATTACATTATATGGGAACCCTCAAAGATGCTAAAATGATGACACATGACAAGTGCCGTGTACTCACAGTCTACAGCTCTTCACCAGTGTCTTTAGCACGTTCTCCACAGAGCTACGGAGATAGTGACAGGCAAAGGGAAGAAAACATGGAGAGAAACAAGGAAAGAGGATCAGTGGAACATCATAGACGAAGTGTGTACATAAGACTACGATGACTGTTTTGGGACTCTTCAGTAAGAGCACAGGATGCGATTAGACCACGTGCAAAGCAGAAGCCCAGCCTCAGTGCTTTTTGTGGCAGTCTAATCGAAAGCTGTCCAGTCCCAGACTGCACTACATCAACAATAGCCTGAAAGCACATGTGCAGCATGCCAACTTATGAGGGTATTTCTGTATCTTTTTTGAGAAGCAATTTTATCTCCATTTTTCCAAATCAAAAAATGAGACGATAAGGTATATATGCATACTAAACTGATCTCCTTTGACTCCCTAAGATGACTTTCTTGATACGGCAATTAAATGCATTTATTAAAACTTCACCGTCTTTAGAACACTGCATTATTGTAGACCACGGGTGCCCAAGTCTGGTCCTAGAGTCCAGCAGTTTGGTGATTTTCCTGCTTTAACAGGGCGGGAGGCGAGTAGTCCTGCTTTAGATATAGTGGTTTACTGATTGGGGAAAGTCAGTATTGCCAAAACACACTTCTGTGGGTAGGGAAGTGTATCTGTAATCAAGGAAAAAGTATGGGTGTAGTTGCCAATATCCTTCTCAACACACACCTCATCTAACTGTCAAGAAACACCAGAAAACTCACTAAGCACATTCTCTATGCCACAAGGCTGTTGTGGAGGCTGTGGTAGTGGTGGTGGTTTGGGGGGGGGGTGTTGGGGAGGAGTTAAATATAGAATCTTTACTGACACTGGACACTAAATGGAAAACTGGCAAAACTAAAGCAACCATTTCTTTTTAAACTGGAAGACAACTTATGCAACAACATATGACAGCAGTCTCACCCAGCTTGAGTAATCAGCATTCAGGACTGAAAATATAGGCAGTGATTGAAAATATAAGCAGTCTCTCCTGATCCAGAATGATGAGTGAGTATAACCTAAGATTTTTTTTTTTTTTTTTTTTTGCATAAATAACAATTCAGATAATTGTTCAGAACAAAGACTGGTCTATTGTATATAGATTTTCATTCCACTCATGTCAAAAGCCTGAGGAACCGTTTGTGTTGATCCACACTACAAGAGTTTATTTGGTCACTTCAACACACTTAAGTAAAATAAGTAAATTCTCTACTGGCACCTGTCAGCTATGCTTTAAAACTTTTTAAGAAACCTCTGATAAACCTCTAATAAAGTGTCTTAAACCTCTTCTGTATATTTTTACTTGAAGTTCTAGTTACTGAATCTGGTGTGAATAATCTCTTTAATGAGCGCATGAGCAGCCAGATGCAATGAGAGACCAGTGTCAATGTTTTTTATGACAGACCATTGTCAATGTCTTTTCTGGAGAAAACTACTGCTCTGCTTTAAACAGGTTTTCATTCAATTCTGTTAAAACCCTTCCCATGAACTCTTTGTGTTGATCCCAGCTATACGTTAGTTAGCCAGGAAAAGATATTTAGCTAAATATTCTTAACTGACATACAACTCTGGGCCAAAATTTAACCAAATAGGATGATACAACCAATGCTACAGCAACAAGGGGCACCATTTTCAGACCTGTGAAGCTTCTGTAAAGGCTATATGATTAAATACAGCTTAAACATAAGCCATGTTCAGGACTACGAGTGGATTCTGAATTTAATTTTTGAGTTTAATTTCAGATGCATGCAATTAACCCCAAAGATTGCCCTTGAAAGAGTACAATACAACATATAAAAAAAAAACACTGGCTATGCTTACCGCTTTCGCACATAATTAAGCATTTTTTGTTTAGGGGAGGCTTCTGCTCGATAACTGAATGTGAGAAAAGGAAAGATGCATAAGCCAACACTAAATACATCATCAACTAATATATCACATAGTAAATACCTTCAAATGCTCCCTTCCAAACTAGATGTTTGGCTACTTTGATAAGATCAAATTAAGAAAAATGTGAATGTGTACAAAGACCAAAAGTCAAATTAAATATTCTCCAACAAGCCGCAACGAACTGAGCTTTAAACCAGGGTCTGATTTTCATGACGCATGCACAACATTCAGGAGGTCCCCCCCCCCATGACTTCAACTTGCCTAGCAGACGGACCTACTTAAACTGTGTTAACTCCAACACTGAATCTGCCCCATGTGCGCATACCAAACAGAAACATTTGTCATGGCCTGCCAATGTCAATAAGGAACCCTCAAAGAGGAACTTAGTCATTTCAAGAATATTAAACTTCACACCTGCTAACCAAAACACAGCAGGCTACAGCTAGCAAGTCAATAACTCAGAGAAGGGCCAACATGAAAAAAACCTACTTTGGAAACCAGTTGAGACCAAGATGCTCAGTTTTGGAGTAAAGGATCTTCTCATAGAGTTCATACAAAGGCCTCCAAGGTAACTCCAAGTCATCCTGAGAGAGCAGTTCTTTTTTTCTAATATTTGGAAGAATGCACAGGTTTGACAGTAAAAAAGTTAATTAAATAAAAAATGAGCATGTCCATATAATTATATGCTATTTTTTGTGTTTTGTAACAGGCTATTTTTAAGATGCATACTTGAGTAGGTTGATGAGAAGTCGTGCAAAACTCTGCATCATGCTGATCTCCAGGTTGGGGATGGTGACCAGCTCATACAACAGCTTAACAAAGAGCACATGGTCCTCTTTACTGAACTTTCTTCCATAGAGACGAAGGTACCTGTCAGCATAATACAGGGGACATATTAGCTGTGAGGGTCAAAGTGAGAGAGCACAGCACAGGTAATAACACAGACTGCTGTCACAATCTGTAGAGATGTATTGCTGTTGCACACATTTATCAGTTCTGATGACTGTTGTGTTTCAAGTTTGGTTTACTTGGAAGTTTACTTAGGAAGCTACTCAGACTTCTAGACATCTAGACAGATGTTTATGTGCAGTAATCATGTGATCAATTAGCTACTGGGGAGATCTGCAAAACCATACAGCAGGGTTTCTCAACCATGTCCCCGGGGCTAACCAGAAAATCTGCATCTTTACTATAATCCAACTCAGACTACACCATTATCATATTTTCAAAATGATTAATGTCTTAGTTCAGGTTGTTGGGAGCTGGGACAGAACTACAATGTAGACCTTGTGATGGGCTCCAAGTTAAGAAACATTGCTTTGCAGTAAAGTCAGGTGCCTCAAATCAGTGATGTAGAAATACAGTCCTCAGAACAATTTAAGCACACATGCCGTCCAAATGTATCATAACAGGTTCTGGAAGGCATGACTGGGATTACTTTTCTTCAGACAAATAATTCCCTTCATCTTGGACAAGACCTTGAACTTGAATTTGAATTTATAATTAAAAATTAGAGCATTAAACGAGCAATCTGGAGTAGTAAGATGGTGCTAAACATACACATGCCTGTGTCATCACCTAAATTAACATGCCCGCTACATTTCACTTAAATTTGAGGTTGGGACACCGGTCAGGGAATCCAAACGTACGACTACAGCACTCAGCAACGATCATTAATCAGAGTTTTTGGTACAGGAGTAAGGCATCTTGCTTGCTAGCTAGCTAATATTAAACTAAATTACTAGTGCTAGATAGAACTGCGTTAGCTAAATTACCTTTTGACATAAACCCGTCTTGAACATTTTAAGAATTAGCTAATTATCATGAAGTTGGAAATAGATTCCAAAACAAGGTTTCTTGATTACAGGATTAAACAACACAATCCTACACTTTTACTTTTTAGGACGGTTTATTTTACTTATTTGCTACAATAGAGCTATGCTGTCTGGCTGTCTATTAACAAAGGCTCATACTAGCTTTTGAGATTAGCCACGGCTAACCACTGGTTGCAGTTTAAACCAGCTAGGTTAGCTAGTTAATTGAACTACTTAGAAACAGGCGAAAAGCAATGCTGAACCCATAGTTAAATTATAAGTAAATGAGCTAGGTACTTTTCTAATATTCTATGAAGTGCATACTAATAGAACTGTAAATACTCCAACTCCACACTTCACTTCAAGTCCAAGGCAAAATGCTAGCTAGCTAGCTAACCGATATGTAACCTGCTAGCTAGTTGCCAGCACTAAGTTGATTAGGATAGCTAACCTGGATAACTAGGCTAGATGGCTAAGAGCTCGCTAAGTACAAGTTAACTAGGAATAATGTCTCTCTGTCCCCCCAAATAATTAGCAAGGGTAGCTAACCTAAGATGCTAGCTACCTAGCTAGCGAAGTAGGCCCGATCTTTCACATCACATAACGCAGGTACTCCTTGTTGACGTTCATGTCCTCAGCTTTGACCGACGTTAAGGAAACACCACATTTACAATTAAAATGTAACGTAGTTACTCACGTCGAGAGTTTCCTCGTCCAAAACAAAACTCCGGGCCATAACTCTCTGAGTTGGACAGCCCGACCCAAGTTACCTTTGATTCTGGCCAAAATGTCATTAGATTCATTGTCTAGTTTATCTGCATAAGGAAGGAGCTTATTGTAGACGATGTCTTTTTGAGGAACAAAACCTAATGTTTCGGCCTGGATCTTTTTCATATTACGATTTCCAGAATATCCTCTTCTGACTTGTGTGGCTAACGTTATTTTCTTAGTCCTTGACAAGTTCCACTGACAAATCCTTTATTCAAAAAATCGCTATTTCCGGTCTAAAATTCCACTTATTCTGGTGCTAATCATACGCAAAAAAGCTAAACAGCTACTTCGGCGGACCTCAGCCAGACCTCCGGTGTCAAACACGTAACGTTATTTTGAGTCACCCACATTTAGTCTCCTGTCACAGTCCTGTACACAGATTAAGAGCCATACGAATACCATACCGGTGAGAGACTGAACCCCTTCAGCATTAAAGGGCGCCCCCCCTTGGTGGCTGTCTGTTACTTCATCTGGTAAGAGTAAGTGAAATGCATAGCCGGCAATCATTACTATTTATAATAGAGTATAATATGACCTTCCAAATAATTACAAACATATGGCACTTCAGATTTGACGATTTACCACTGAAACACGTAGTGTACAGATTAGAATCCTATATTGTATTAAAAATCTTGGCCATGATCTGGAAACCTTTAAGCAGGTCAAATTCTCCAATCACTAAGTGGATATTTGTAGTCATATACAGCCCTCGCCAATGGAACCCTGTCGTTTAATCATACCTGAAACGGATAATCCGTCTAACAAAAATACGTCCCGCAAACGTCTCCGAACGTCCTCTGAACGTTTTTCTTTCGGGTCGCCAAAAGATTATAGAGAACGTTAGTGATAAGTCCTGACAACGTCCATAGGACTTTGCCGGTACGTTTGTTGAAAGTCCTTTAAACGTTATGTATGATTTTTCAATCTCAATCCAATTGTCAATCTCTCTACATCTTTTACTAAAGTTACTGACATGGAAGCTTGGGTTCTCTACCAGAGACCTGGTAGCTTCAGGGCCCTGCTTAGAAGCATAGCTGTGCCCAGACTGTGCTCTTCTGGATGGAGAACTCGGGTGTTGTTCCTGGGATCTGCTGGAGCCACTCTCCCAGTTTAGGGGTCACAGCCTCTAGTACTCCACTTCTCACAGGGACCACTCCTGCCTTCACTTTCCAGCTCTTCTCTAAGCCCTTGGGTTTTTTTTTTCCAAGCTTTTCATGTTCCTTTGTTCTGATATTGTAATCACTTGGGATTGGTACATCTATCACTATGGCCCTCTATCCCTACATTTGGCCAGCTGATTATGCCAGCCGGGTATCTGATGACTGGCACTGCATAGGTGTTGATAGGCTGGATCTTGTTCTTCCTATTCAGTTGATTTCTCAGGACTTGACTCACTCTGTGTAGGCATTTGGCTGTAGCTGTTTTGCTTGTGGCCACTTCATGATTCCAATTTGACTGTGGGATTCCAAGGTACTTGTAGCTGCCCTCAACATCTGTTGTGTTACCTTCTGATAGTATGATCCCCTCTGTTCTAGCTACCTTCCCTTTCCTTGTAACTATCCAGTTCGAATGACATTCAGATATCATTGCTGTATATCCTGTAGAGATGGATTAGTGAGTCAAAGTCACTTCTGGCATACAGCTTGACGTCATCCATGTAGCAGAGGTGACTGATGGTTGCTCCATTCCACAGCCAGTACACACGCATATATATATATAATGTATGAACGTATGAATGATGTGATTTAAAAATCTACTTTTTATAACTCGCATTTGCTTCTCCTCCTAGAACTTCAGAAGCACTTTGCTTGCACAGATGATGGTTTCGTTTCTGATGTGTATCACTGCAATTTTGACTACACACACACACATACATTATATATATTTTTAAACAGAAAAAAACAAAACAAGTAATTCGCTATTAAATTTTAAAAAAGGGTAGAGTTGAACAAGTAAATATTCCAATAGTATTTAAAAAACGAAAAATGAGTGACTGCAAGGTGAGACAAGGGCAGGAATCAGTCTGCCATAACTCTCTTTGAAAATATTCAGAAATTATCCTTAAGTGTCCTAAATGCGTTTTTGTGATTTTGATTTGCTAGAGCACAATTGTTCTATTTGTACAATAAAAGTCATCTCATGCAGGCACCTCTCGACATATGGCATGTTTGAGGATTTCCGGGTCAAAAGTTTCACTTTTTTACCTGTGGTCATCAAGGTCTGCTGTCGTGTTTAAGGCAAGGAGAGTCTGTGCCAGAGCATCCAAAATGCGAATATTTTTGTTGAGCATTCAATATAGTGTTTTAATTAGTTTTCTGATATTCCAGACTATGTGGCAAGTTTGTTTCAGTGGTGTTTTTATGCATTTGAGGTGAAAAAAGAACAGCAGCTCTGTAACCTCTCAGTGGTTTGGTATTCCTTTCTGTTGGTCATGTCATCATATTTACCCTAAATCCCTGCCCTGTGAACTATGTCTGAGTGCTAAACAATTCTAGAAGGGAACAGTAATGATACTGATGGGTTGGTCAGCCTTTCCACATTTTATAAATCCAATAAAGGGTTATAAATTTGCAAATATAGGGTCTTGCACAGTTATCTGGTCAGTTTCTACAAACAACTGAACATCAGAGTCTATGAACTATGAAAAACAGACCCACTGTTAAGTGTGGCAGGTCACACAAAAACCCAGCCTGTCTGTATGAAAACCCATAATCTCCAACACATTACAGTACAAAAGTACAGGTTGGTGAGATTCACATATATAAATGTGGGCACACACCTTTTTCTGGGCATTAGGTCATATGTCTAGTCCAACCTCAAATCCACACCCAACATCTTTTGCCACCAACCTTAAATGTTACATTGTTCCTCTCAACCAATCTCATTTGCAGACTCATTCCTAGCCAATTGGTTGGTCTCTTTGCCTGAAAGGTCAGAAGAAGATTTGTCCTATTAGATCATAGGTATTCTTATTAAGATATTAGATTAGCCAGCCTCTTACACACGTCACCTCAGTTGCAACAGTTATACTTCAGAACACCTAAACGATCAGTAGGTTTTTTCTTTTTAAATTCTTTCAAGCAAGAGTAGTTTATAAACTCCAGCAATTTCCAGCAATTTCTATAGTGCATGACATATAACAGTAGTAGGGGTTTCATATCTTTTTGATTATGTCTAATCAACTGTTTACTGACATTCAGATTTACATGGTATAGGCTACTCTCAGTCCTTGCAGAGAGACAGGAAGTAGCTCTTTGACAAGGAGAAACACACTGACACCACAAATCACATTAGAGGACATTTTTAGCACTAATTTCAATTGATTCAAGTGACAATACAGAACTTGTGCCAGCACACTCCAGCAAACTGAATTCAGTATGACATATTCTTTTCATCTCATTCTCAGCATTTAGCTGACACTTTTATCCAAAGCAACTTACAATCATGACTGAATACAACTTGCCTTGCTCAGGGGCCCAGCAGTGGCAACCTGGCAGTAGTGGAACTTGAACGGTCAACCTTCCAATTACTATTCAAGTACATTAACCACTGAGCTACCACTGCCTACTGTATGTGCAAGTAACAAGCAGCATAATCATCCCCTTTGACCGAACAATACTTTCACATTCCGTCCATCTGTGTCTAAAAGCAACTTTGACATGCCTGCCCTCTTGAGGAAAAATTGGGAAGTTCCATGAACGTTTAAGTTTACACCTGGAGCAGGGAGTAAAATAAGCAATAATGAAGTTACTCCATAAAGTCAGCTATGCTACTAGTTATATTCAACATTAAATATTTATGCATACAGAAATGCTTAATACATACAGTGGAAGGATATAATTATTCAGATACTGGAGCTCATGCTCACGTAAGAACATTTGCATATTCATATCTTCAGTTTCTTGTACTTTAGTCACCTGATATGGCTGTGCACATCAAACACTTCATGGTTCACTAAAGCATCATAAATGACCTTCACGCCTCTGTTCATAAACATTATGAATTAGCATATTAGATGCTGCAAAATGCCTTGATTTGTTTGGAAGTGTCATTACTTTAAAATGTCCTGTATTTTATTTGTGCAACCTTTATGTTATGGTTCAAAAGTGATCCATATATAACAAATGAAACCGAATTCCTTTTCCCTGAAATAAAACTTTAATTTGGCCAAAGAATATGTATTGTTCATGTAATTCTCATTTTGAGGTGTTGTGTTTCTGCTAAAATGTGTTGCTCTTTATAAAACAGAGAAAAACTTCTTAAAAAAACATTCTTGAGATGCAAACACTCAATATCAAACCCAGAAGCTTGGGAACTTGCATTAATATGGTAATATGGTATCACATCAACTGCTAAGTTGCAAAGATATGATGAAATATGCACGGACTCTGTAATTTCCATTTTTTAATTTATGAATCAGATTAATTATTTATTATTTATTTAACATTAATTAATAAGTAAAGTTATTACCCTAACTTATACATATAGTTGCATGTTAATCAAATGTTTAGTTTGGGTCTTTTTTTTGGTCCCTACTCTAACAAACATTAACGCTTAGTCTCAACATCAGGTTTTAAGCCCAAATAATGAAAAAGATCATCACTTACTTACCTGGTAGTCCTCTAGAATGCCACTACATGAAATATTTATAATAGAGTGAATTGTATTGTTGCCAGATGGGGTTTTGTGGGTTTCCCCTGGATCATTTATCATAACCTTGGCTTAAGATACTGGGTCTACAAAGACTACATAAATATGGAGCTGTTTCTATTTCTGTAGAATATAGTATTTCAGTGAACACCTGAAGAGAATATAACCCCCCAAAAAGCACATAGCACCCATAAAGGATTTTAGTGACAATAATCTGTAGCAATATTCTTGAACTTAGTGTATTTACTGTAAGCAGAAGAAAAACAAAAACAACAACAAAATATCTCCCTTGCAAACTCATCTTTTTTTTGGTCATTGATCTCTGCATCTGCATCCTTATTTGCTATCTTCTATTTTCTCTGGGAGACATCTTCATAAAATAAAAGTCAAAAAGCTTTCGTACAGAAACTCATGCCATATTGGAAATATGTAGCAGTTGTAATACTGAAAAAAGAAAGCGCTTGTCATCACATTTTAGGCTGGAGAAACGACGTTTATGATTATTTCACAGTTGCTAACAGTTCAGCTGAGCCAATCATTATGTAAAAGACAATACCAATGACAGTAAATACTTATCTGTTGGTGTCATGTAGGCACAACTCACTTAAGTTGAAGGCAGAATCTAGTTTACCCAATAAAATTTTTTTGATTTCCTCCATTTAATTGGATCAAGCTAACTAGTGAATAATTAATGTGACCATTGTAGAATTACAGTTTTGCAAATAATTTAACAAAATACTCTTGTACAACAGGAAAAATGCAATGATTGGGTTTTCGCCACCAGTACTCTTTTAGCAAAACTGCAAGCATTTTCTGGACTATAAATAGCCAGGGACTCAAGCATGAAACCTGTGACCACAATGACCCAGGTTTCTATAAGGGCTTTATTCCTCTTTCTATTAATGGCTCAATTAGAAAGAGAGTTTAAGGCTTTAAATCATGTTTATTCTCTAGCTGGTTTCATGGTGAGTGTTCCCCCATAATGTTTTAAACAGAGCCATTGAGTAAGATGTAAGAATACAGGGGGTGGTGGACGGTCCACTGGGATATCTCCTCAGCAGTCTGATGTCTGATGCTTAGTTTAGCTTGTGGTTGTGGAAAGTCTGTGTTGTTTTATGGATGATGTTTCATGAGAGGTTACGGGAACCTCTGTGGAGGACTTCCACCCCCTCTCTGAAATAAGTGCATGAGGATCACTGGCTCCTAGACAGACTGCAGGTCATACAGATTCCACAAGGAAACTCAAACAGCAGAAATCTTGCAGGTCTTCAGATCATTGAGGATTGCAGGAGTAACATTCATATTCCATTAGGGGGCAGTGGAAGTACTTACGGAGTTTTAGATTTAATTTTATACATGTCCTCTACAGAGGTTTATAGATAGTGCATTTCTTTACAGCACAACACCAAATGGATGCACCAGAAATGTACAGTTCAGTAAATCCGCCATAAATATTCCGCATTTAATTCCATTTTCATTATTAAAATGACTGACTTGTGTTAATCCATCTGGCTAACTTTTATCTGTAAATTCTTTTACTCAGTCTAGAAAAGTTAAAGATCTTAGTAAATCTGTACTTTACTGCATACCTTTGTTTTTCCTGTAGCATTTGCATTTTCTCTTTTTGAACGTAGAACATGGACTGTTGGATGTTTTGTTAACTTAGTGAGCGGAATAAATTGCCTCATTTAAGATTTGATTGTATGGTAGTCATACATATGTTTGCTGTATGGGCAGAAATGAACACCATCTTTTTAATGCGTACCTCATGGCTCTTTTAAAGAAGAAAGACTTAATGAGTTATATTCCACTAGAGTATTGTCTTTCATGAGCCGCCCTTTCCACATGGAAAATACTGAAACTTCTGAATCTTCTCAGGGCGCAGTGCGAACTGTCAGAAGTAGACCTGTAGATGGAAAACTTGGTGCACACTCAGCCTGCCTTTAGCCCTAAAGCTGCACTTCAGCAGTACTTCAAAGCTATGGAAACCATTTAAAAAACCATGTTTTCATTTCCTAAAATATTGAGGGAGTATACGTCCTGTGTGCTTAAGTAACCTTCATCTCTTCAGCTGGCTATTAGTCAGACATCCAATGATCCATTAGGAACCAGCAGGCTGAACTCGTCCAGTCGACTCTCAACACAGGAAAAATGACAGTGGCAGAGCATGCAAGAGCTGAGAAGATGACTTAGGGTGCCAGGGCAGGGTGACCTAAGTGAGAATAGGAGCAGAATAAACAAAGCAGGAGCAGCTGCTAATGGGCTTCTAGCATTCCCTGCATTGTGAAACTTCTCTTATTTGTTTTCACTGGACACAGTTCAGTTGGAATTGGGTTTTTATGACAGTCATTTATGATGCCCATGCATAAAACATACTTACATACATGCATAACACATTACACTTTTGCATCTTGGTTCCATGACATGGTATTTAGACCTGATCTGATGGCCAACTGTTTTTACTTAAGCTTGACCACAAATGCTGCCAGGATCAGATGACCAAATAGCGCAGTCATGATGGACAAGTTAACACAGCCTTAACAGGGGACTGTAGATAGGAGAGGCTTGATGAGCATCTGAGATTCCATAAGGTTTTGTTCATTAACATCTGTCTAAACCTAACATTTGTTAGAGTTTAGATAACTAGTGGAACATTTCTCTTCATATAAAACAGATTTGAATTCAGATTCATATTGTGAGCATGAAAAGCGAAAAAAAAGCGAAGTGTGGGCTTCGCATTGTACAACCCTAGAGTAAACCCAATGATTACTTTCTTACTGACTCCCAAGGTCACTGAAAATATATTTAATTGTTAAATTATTTCTCTTGGCTTCCTAAAATGTTCCAAACCAAAAACTCTTTCCAAATATTTTGCTGGTCCCCCTGGTGTCCATTTATAGCTTTGTTGGGTGGTGTGTGTTTTCTTATGAGGTAATCCAAGGCATTTGTTCTGACAGTTTTTTTTCTGTGGAAAACAGATAAGAGAAAGTGGTAAGACTTTCCACACACTTTAGCAATATTTGATTGATTTGAGTACCCATACAAATAGAATTAACAAGAGAACACACTGGAGAGTTAAAAGTATTCCCCTTTTTTCAGTCCAGTGTGGTTTGGCCATTGTTTGAGTCTTTATCTTTTTCTTTCTAATATTTAGCATAAGCTTTAAAAGCTGCCCTTAAATGTTTTATATTAAAGAAGCAAAACAGTTATCTGGCCATATGCAGATTTCTATACCCATTTATCTGAATGTACAGTAAATTCCTTGTCCAGCTTGTAATTGGAGTGATACACCCTGTTATGTAGTAGTTAGACATTTTGAGGACCTCTAATGGCATAATATATTGTGGTGCATAGCCATTAATACTATAATATTCTGTGAGACATCGTGATTAACCTATCTGAAGCACAGTTGTTCAAAAACTGGTTTATCTTAGGATGACTTTAGTTTCAAATTTGTGAAATATGTCCACTTCCCTTACTTTTAAAAATTATTCAAAGTGGAAAAATATCTCACTATAAACAATATTTTACAACCGTATTTTACCAACATTTACAAAAAAAGATCCTAATTCCTAGTTCCCATGTGATTAGCCATACCGAAATGATTGTTTGACACAGTTATGTGGTAATATTTATCAAGTGTTTTGAATACAGTGGAGAGACGAACCATAGAAACCAAACAGTAGACACATCAAATAACGAATGCTGTTCAAAGGCCTGGACCCATTGCTTTTCACCATTAAGGCACTAATGTTCCTGAACCTATGAGGGACAGAAGAGATGAAATAGCAAAGGGAAAAAAAATGAGTCCTGTATTTTCCTGTACAGATGGTACTGGAAAAATTACTGCAAGCCTAGACCACAGTGTCAGCATATTCTTTATAACAGACCATATTTTTACACCACCACCCATCCCTATTTCCTCAGTACAGTCCCAAACACCTTGGACAGCAGCCTCCTTCTGATGACATTATGACTGAGTTTTAGCCGTTTGACTTGCATAATGAACTGTGGGTGCTACTTGGCCCTGCTGGACTGCATAACCTGGCTCACATTAAGTTAAATGCCACACCCTCCACATGCCCCTCATACCACCCCTGCTTCATTCACTTTTCAACACTCCACATTATCTACCTCGCACATTTAATTTGTTGCCCACTGCTTTGGATAATTCTGCTTGCTTTAGGCATGTTCCACTGCATGTTGCATGTTCCGCTGCATGTTGCATGTTCCGCTGCATGTTGCATGTTCCGCTGCATGTTGCATGTCTTTTTCGCTGTGCTCTGTCCACCCTGGTCACGAAAATGAATGTTAAGTCGCAGCTCATTTTCCTCACAGGTTCTGTAGCGTATCCCCCTGCAGGGGGAAAATTCTCCTGATGCGAAAATGGAAACAAAAATGATATATCTCTAGTGCAAAGCCAGCTCTTGGCAAGCCAGTTAAAAATATTTTATTACAGTTAATAAAAGCTATTCTGCCTTCTCCCCTTCAGTCGTGGTTATGATAAGTAGCTCTGGTGTGGTGGTGTGGTCTGCACCCCAACCTCACCCTGCCATTAGCCTGCACTGCTGGGGCTGCTAGTCACTGCATGTCACACTGCTTACACGTGCCAATTCAGCAGCACTCTCATGCCTTCAGATAGCAACTGTGGAAATATTATATAAACACATATGTATAACTCTAAAAGGTCAAAATGGACGTTTTAGGACAAGTTGCTTGAGTCTTCCAGAAGTGTGTATGAACTAAAATAAATCATGTCTGAGGTGGAGTGAGTTGCCAGCTTTTCCAAAAGTGTGCTAATTTTAGAGCAAGACTTGTATTTTGTAAGTGGCTAAAAGGTTTGCAGCCTCTGTTAGCCTTTGTGATGTTTTGACATCCCTAGCTGCTCCTCAGTAGATTATTTGCAGTAAATTACCAGAGTCAGAACCACAGCCACACAAGTCAAGGACTACCTACGTCGTGTCAGTCAAACAGGAAATCTGACCAAAGAAGTCTCAAATCAAAACTCGAATGAGGTTTCCTTTTTCTTTCGGTTGTCCAGAGTCAAGCAAGGATAACTCGATGTACTGTATTAGTGTATTGTCTTTTTCTATCTTATTGTTTCCAGATAACCAATGTGTTTGTAAACAAATGAGGAACCAGTGACAGATGTAAAATCTCAGTTGGACTGGACATGCAGATATAAATGACTAAAGCATGTGGTTCTCAGCTGCAGTTAAGGACACCAGTATGCCCCTGTTTTGCCTCTAGTCCAGTGCTAACTATTGAGCTCACAATAGAGACCTTGAAGTCCACAATGGACACCTTGAAATCCACTTTAAACCATTTCAGTTTAGTCTGAAAGATTTCTTGCCATCTAATTTAATTTACTGTAATTACCTACCCTACAGAGGACCTAAAGCTCAAGAAACTCATCAGAGTAAGTATTACTTAATTACCATTTAAATAAAATGTATGTTTCTTCTCTTCATCTCGTGTGTGTGTGTGTGTGTGTGTGTGTGTGTGTGTGTGTGTGTGTGTGTGTGTGTGTGTGTGTGTGTGTGTGCGTGTGTGCAAGAGAGAGAGAGAGAGAGAGAGCAATGGACAGAGTGAATGGAGAGAGAAGTTTGCCATGTCCAAACTCATGAATATGTGCCAAATCAAATTAAACAGGTGTAAGAATCTGTCATCAGGGTTTGCAAAACTTGTAGACTCAAAAAGAAAAATGCACAGTCATCTTCCATTATATTTATCCAAATTGACCATAAAACACGCTGACTATTTAAAAATGTTTGCCATTGTTTATACCTTTCCATATAGTTAAATAGGCTAAATAAACTGTGCAGATTTTCCTTTTATAAGATTTCTTACTCTTAATGCTAAAATGACCTGGCATTACTCTCTTAATGCTAAAAAGGGGAAAGGGAACAAACCTAATACTATTTTTTTTCGAAGGTTTAATAATATATGGATATAGCCCTTGTGATTAATTGTGGAAGTTGCCAAGTGTAAGCTTCCAAGCTAGGTAACATCATCTCCCAAATTTCCACAAAGACTGAACAGTTCCAGAAGTTACTGACAGCAAAATTTGAGGCTACCAAGAGAGATTTCTTGAACCAGTACTGTTTCTCTTGACCCAAATTTTCCCAACACAATAGCGCTGGGAGCACGCTAGTGTGCCACTGAGCCTGCCTGGTGTATGTTGTTGCATTGATTAGTGGTGTGTGGCTGTAGACATTTGCAGCTACTGTAGCTCTGCATGGATTTACTGGAGGAAATCTGTAAAGGGTCACAGCTGAGCTGCAGTTAAAGACTCCAAGCACAAACAACACTGATGGAAAAGAGCAGGGTGTCACCAATCCAAAGAGAGACTGCAGTGCTGTGAGGTGAGGTAAGGAATAGGTCAGCAGCACAGGCAAGTCCCGGCTAATGACTCCATACATCTCACTACATTTTCCACTGTAATTTGTTGGGTTTTCTTTTCTGCTCTGCCTTCAGCCTACTCTGTGAGCTCCACTTGTGGCATTTGGCCCTTGGGGACCCTCCCTAACCGTAGCAAGCAAATGCTTTGTGAAGACAGAGGATTGGTGCCGTAATGTTCATGATATGTTATCTTAGCATCAGATCCAGGTTGACGCTGTGTTCGAAGGCAGCCAAAATGGAAAACACCTGCAACAATCTTGGTGATTTTCTGTCTGAACATCTGGTTTCATCTGAACTGGATGCAGACGGCAGATCATTCTGAATGCCCTGTCCATCTCTCCAGATCATTTTTAATGCCCTGTCCATCTCCCCAGCACTCACTCGTCTCTTCCTTTACCTCATCCCATTTTTTTTCTTTATTCGAATATCATATGGAACATTCCTTTCTCACTTTTGATGAGGACAGACCAAAAAAGAAAAAACTCTGAATACCTCCACAGCAGCAGCGATGATTGATAGAGATGTAGCTGTTTTCATCTCTAAATGTTGGACAAAATAAACAGCCATAAATCTAGCAGTGTGCATGTGGGGAGACTGGCCCAGGAGAAACCAGTGAAGAAATCCGTGAAAACTTTATGGCAGAAGCAACATTAATGGCTTTGGATGGTTTCTGCGACTCAGTGGGATAAGACAAAGCACTGATGCCAGCAAATGCTGATTGCATTTGTCTCCCATGATAGACTGATCCCTCTTTAAGGAATACCTGAACCCACAGTCTGGCATACCAAACAGCTTACATTTACACAGTGATGTAACTTATTTAACATATGGCTATAATATCAAAACAATTATTCATTTTTTTATCCAATGAAAAGGAGAAAAATGAGAGTGTCCCTGGTGTGGCTTAGAATACGGACAGACCATTTTTTGTTCTGTGCCGTTAGGGCGTCAAGCCACAGACTCTGAAAAGGGGGAGAAAGCTTTTTTTTAACATTTACTATTTATCCTCGGGTTTTAATGGAGCACCCCCACCCCCCACCCCACACACAGCTGTTAATGTAGCTCTGTGCACCTCGAACCGTCACTTGCATTCAGTTTCAACTCACGCTGTGTTTTTATTGTTCTGTGCAAAGCAATGTATTCATAAGGTCTCAGAGGCAACAGACTCAGAACAGAAATGAAGTTAGGGAATAGAAGACCTGTGCAGCACTGCGGGTAGAGTAGTGTTGATATAGTAGTGTTGGTATAGTAGTGTTGGTATAGTAGTGTTGATATAGTAGTGTTGGTATAGTAGTATCGATATAGTAGTGTCGGTATAGTAGTGTTGGTATAGTAGTGTCGGTATAGTAGTGTCGGTATAGTAGTGTTGGTATAGTAGTATCGATATAGTAGTGTCGGTATAGTAGTGTTGGTATAGTAGTATCGATATAGTAGTGTCGGTATAGTAGTGTCGGTATAGTAGTGTCGGTATAGTAGTGTTGGTATAGTAGTGTTGGTATAGTAGTATCGATATAGTAGTGTCGGTATAGTAGTGTCGGTATAGTAGTGTCGGTATAGTAGTGTCGGTATAGTAGTGTCGGTATAGTAGTGTCGGTATAGTAGTGTTGGTATAGTAGTGTCGGTATAGTAGTGTTGGTATAGAAGTATTGGTATAGTAGTGTCAGTATAGTAGTGTCGGTATAGTAGTGTTGGTATAGTAGTGTGGGTATAGTAGTGTGGGTATAGAAGTATTGGTATAGTAGTGTCAGTATAGTAGTGTCGGTATAGTAGTGTCGGTATAGTAGTGTGGGTATAGTAGTGTGGGTATAGTAGTATTGGTATAGTAGTGTCGGTATAGAAGTATTGGTATAGTAGTGTCGGTATAGTAGTATTGGTATAGTAGTGTTGGTATAGAAGTATTGGTATAGTAGTATCGGTATAGTAGTGTTGGTATAGTAGTATCGGTATAGAAGTATTGGTATAGTAGTGTCGGTATAGTAGTATCGGTATAGTAGTGTTGGTATAGTAGTGTGGGTATAGTAGTGTTGGTATAGTAGTGTGGGTATAGTAGTGTGGGTATAGTAGTATCGGTATAGTAGTGTCGGTATAGTGGTATCGGTATAGTGGTGTCGGTATAATAGTGTTGGTATAGCAGTATCGGTATAGTAGTATCGGTATAGTAGTGTTGGTATAAGGAGCATATGATGGAAAGTGTGGAAGATTTATTTCTGTGTGGAAAACAAGCATGTAGAATCCATCTTATTTCCACAGGTGGAGCAAAAAGAGACTAATTCCATTTTCCCCCAATTTCTAATATAGTATGGTTTGTGACATAATTGTTAAATCATTCAATTGCTAATGTATAGAAAATCTTTCAGCCATCTTGATCTACTCTTCCCTGATTTGAATGGAGATATTTGAATGGAGATGAAAAATAAACATTGTATGTTCTATATTGTCCATATTCATCCTTTTCTTCCTCTTTCTAAAAACATTCCACTTCTGGTCCGTCTTTATTTGTAATTAAAGAGATAAAATTAGTCTTATGGCTATATGGTCATCACATCTTTATTTCAATAAATCACAGTGTTTGATACAAAACCAAAATAACCTCAATAGCACAATGTATTGTTCTTGAAGAAACGCAACACTCCAGTGTGAAACATGAACGTGTGAAACATGTAAGGCCAAGTTTGGAGGAAATGTTGGCCTGGAAAAGTTTGTTCTCGGTAGTCTCCCAGCTTCCTCGAGAGAGCTCTTTTTAAAATGATCTCTTCCATCAAAGCCTGGCTGAGTTTCGCTGTGTGGAAATGCTTTGGCATGACTACACGCTTTCATGATTACTTCATAAATCCAGCACAACGAGTAAACAGAGTTATGATGATTGAATCCAAAGCTCCTGGAGTGGCCAGAGCCCTATGACTCTTGCATCAGAAATCATTCCTCTGTTGAGAAGATGATCTGTTATAATCTTAAAACAAAAGCAAAAGATATTCCTACCAACGCAGGCATCTTATTGCAATTAAAGTTCAAATCCTCATAGGCTGGCCTGATTTGACTACTGCATGTTCACATATCCTGCTGCAGATTATTCACCAGACTACAAAAACACAAAAACAAGTATATAAAACAAGTATGGAAAAACAACAAAAAGAGTATGTACATACAGAATGTCCAGGCCACACTGTAGGCAAGCATTTAAATAGTGGACTGTATTGTTGAAAATGAAGTGATGACCCTCAAATTTCACAAAACTCATGATGCTACTGGTTTGTAAATAGCTAAATAATAATAACGCAGCTACTTATCAAGAACATTTACAAATACAGATAATCACAAAATCCGAGCCTGTACTTATGTCACCTGAACACATTCATGCACACATGCATCAGCTTATGGAGAAATCCTATGCTGAAAGACTGAAAGAATTTATGTATTTAAGCAGCAGGTTTATTAGCACTGAAACCAGAAATGTGAAGGAGCAAGGAGAAAAAATAAAAGTGTCAAAAGAGAAGATGGGTAATACCGTATCATCTTATAAAATGTGATTTATAGCTTGAAAATTAAAGCCCAATTTCTCATCACGAAAGCCAGGAAGTCTGAACTCGAAGAAAAAGAGAAGCAAATGAGTTCAGCCAGCACTGCTCTGTGGGGCTTGGGCCTACTGTGGGTGTCGGGATCGTTCTTCTCGACACACATTCTAAGCGAAGTGCTGGTCAGCTGGGAGCTTGAAACATGTTAAAGTAATCATGATCTGGATGTACACCCTGCTACTGCTTGGTGGAGAGGAGCTCGTGTTCCTTATGGGGTATTCTAGCTCTCTCTAAAGGCTGTACCTGACTTGTAATTTTAGGAGCCGAAAAACAGATTTTATGCATACATGCAAGTCTGGCATCTGGAACAATGTCTATAACGATAGCTTTCTGCAATGCATGTCCTGAAAGAAGTACTGCATGCAATTAAGGTACTTGACTTGTAATTGGAAGGTTGCTGGTTCAAGCCCCACCACTGCCAAGTTGCCACTGTTGGGCCCCTGAGCAAGGCCCTTAACCCTCAGTTACTCAAGTTGTACTCAGTCATAATTGTAAGTCGCTTTGGGTAAGAGTGTCAGCTAAATGCTGTAAATGTAAATACTCCCAGGAGCTCCCAGAATGATGATTCCCAGAAATGCATGCACAGAAATCTCTGGTCCTATTGCAAACCCCTAAAAACTCCAGGCTTTGGGTGCTGTGGTTGCAATTTACTTTCGGTGAACGCAAATATGGAAAGGTGCATGCATAAACTAATAAAAACTGTTAACTGACCCATATCTATTACAAGAGTGCTATATAGTTGCATAGGAAAAGCATGTTCCATTTGTGGGGCCAAAAGGAAAGCGGGGGGGGCAGCTGACTTTAGGATGAGCTAAGGCTTCTTGAAAAGTCATTATGAGTCCGTAGCATGCTGATCAGGGGGAGACTCCCTGTTGGGTGAGAAAAGTGCTGATGTACTTGTTGTCTCATTTAGCGTAAAAGCTGCACAACATAAATGCAACCGAAATCCAAATCCAGATGGGCTCTTGTCAAGATCAGTTGCTTCGGGTCCAATCAGAACTATTTACTCTGCTTTTGCTGCAGGGAATGAAACTGTTTCTGGACGGCCAGACTCATTGGTACTGAGTGCCCTATGCAGTTAAACTGCACTTAACCCAATGATACAGTTTCCTGTCACATGGTTTAAAGAGAGTTGGACTTCATGTGGTAGCAGTAAGTTTACTGTAATTTATTTGAATGACCTCGTTCTTGGCCTTAAATTATGGTTAACTACCATGCCATATGCAGTATTATTGTGTACATGTGTATGCTGTGTGCAACGTAAGTGTCTTTGATCAAAACCTGACATTCTTTTTTGAAACGTATTTGTCTGGGGATCTACTATAAGTATGAATTACCTGTTCAGTATCATCACTAAAAGTGCGTGTTTGTGTGAGCTTTGTGTTTTTCACTTCTTATGCTTTCAAATATTTTAAAAAGAAATGCTTTGGCTCCTTTTATGTCCAGAAGGAGAGTGAAATAAAATTTTATGCCAAATAAAACCAGCCTAATATTTTATTAGTTTTGAGGAGGTTTGAGTAATCACAAAAATTCACATAAATACTGCATGTGTTTAAATTAGTAGTCATGCCTAGTCAAGGAGGTTTACAGGAATATTTTAGTTAGCAATCAAGTTAATTCTTGCCATCATTATACTGACTTTTGATATGAGGTGATGGTCATTTGACAGTCCAGATGTTACCACAAAAATGTTGTTATAGTCTCAGACGAATCTACTTAATTGTAAGGTGTGCTACTGATCCTGACTGGATCAGAGCTGGATTCCTTAGACCATTAGTGCAAATCATTACGGATTGTACTGTTGTCGGAAGAAGTGCTTTGATACAGCTGCAGTGGGCTTTCTTTGGAATGTCTTTTTCCTTCGATTTTACTTCAAACATCTGGATGATCAAATGAAAGTGTTGGATTTATGAGGACATCGACCTAAATCACTGAGAGTTTTCCCCGAGCAGTCATGTGCAAGCCTCCTGCTACAGAGCACTGGATAAAGAGGCAGGCTTCAACAGCGCCTTTTCTCAAAACAGGTGCACACCATTTAGATATATGTGCCCTTCTGAGTCAAATATGTATAACACAAAGATGAAAGGAAGTGAACATAAGTAAAGCTGCAGTTGTATGATTTCCAGGAAAGATGAACTTGACCGGAATGGTTGTAAAGTAGTGCTCAGTAGCACGGTCTCTTCCCCCTGTGTTTTTTTACAAGCTTGCTGTATTCCACTTGTACCACAGCATTGCCAGCACACTGGGTTTCTGCACTGTACTGTCCGTTTAAAACAGCTATTTGCTACCAGGGCACGCTCCACCCTATGTGTCACAATTGGATCTGATGTGTTATTCACTGTTAGATGACGTTTATCTACAAGAAGCACATGCATGTGCAGTCTTAGGTTAATATAAGAGGGCTTGCACAGTACACATATGATAACAGTCAGTGTTGGAAAAACTGATGCATATTACAAAGCCTGTACCCAAAATGTCACTCAGTGGCAACTCACAGGATCTAACAAGTGCTTATGGTGGTGATTCTATGTAACCTAATATGCTGATGAATTATTTTCAGAAAATAATTAATGTTTTATGTTGGATAGCTTATTTGATGTGGTATTTGCTGTGGCATACTTTAATATGTCATGAAACATCATGTGATCTACATGTGACATACTGTACAAAACTATATATACACTATTGCTTGGGTGGAATATCTGAATCTTGCAGTTTTGATTCAAATTAATTTATTTCACAACTGATGTTTATGCCTCAGTCTGCAGTCAATTGTATTCAATTTTTTGTATTTATCATAACTTTTTCTTTTTAGAACAGGGCTCTTTACATTACATATTTATCAGTTTTTACATGGTGTTAACTTACTATTTGACGTTGAGTTTATACAAATCTTTAAGATAAACAATGTACTTGTTTTGTTATGCTAAATCAACGCATAAAATAAGCCCCACTCTTACCCTGATCAGAGGAATTACCAGGTAGGCCAAAACACCATTCTGTATCAGGCATGATAATCTTCATCAATTGAAATTTTCTTTCTTGTATTCTTTACTCTTTTAGCCCCTCTCTGATTTGAACCCTGTGCTAAAGAATGAAACAGACTTCCACATTCAGTTTCACTGAAAAAATACCGTGAAACTGGAAGGGAAACATTTTGCTGCTTGAATCGTTGCTTAGCCCAGATGCTACAGCTTTACAAACCCAGCGGAGCCTGAGTACAAAGGCAGCTATGGTTTTTAAGTGCTATGGCAGCCACTGCTGCTGATAGCAGAAGACATCCACAGCCCTGTCCACTGGCCTTCAAAAGTGTTGCTGGTTTTTATGGATGTTCCCCACACACAGCACACACTTGACAGTGCAATAGCTGAAAGGAAGCAGTGGTTTCAATTACAGACATGAAGAAGAAAGTCTAGACGCTGCATGTGGCTGAAATGAGAGAGTCACAGCTGCATAAACGCCATTCCTCCTGTGTCGTTCTCATGGACACATCCCCTGAGCTGTGTTACTGTCCCACTGATTCCATAAAAAACAGACAAATGGATGTGGGGGCAGGGTGGGCAGGGTGGGTCGAGGGTGGGTGTTGCACACTCCGCCAATCTATTGTCTCAGGCTGCACAAGTGATCCAGACAAACAGTAATGGCGTGGGAGGTTTGGAACCATCCATGCAGTCCAGGCAAGCTTCGGACGCCAGCTAAGCCACTGGGCGTTCGAGAGTTCGCTGGGGCACGTAGAAGCAGGGCCTCTTCCCTTTATTTTCAGTAAGGCACAAAAACAGTGGAGGGACAGTTGTCAGTCAAGCTAAACTGTTCTGTGGAGAGCTGCTCAATTCCACAGGATGCAGTTGCCTGTGAAGCAATATGAAGGTTGATCTAACATTTGGCCCGAGAAGGCACACTATAGGGAGTTGGAATTTTTTTAAATAAGCGCCCTGTTGAGGGATGGGAAGAAAAGCTTGTTTAATTCCCTCTCTTACCTTCCACTGGGTATATGTCTGTGCAAGCAGCCTTTATACTATCAATCAGTTTATATATGTTTGCTTGCATGGCTTGTAGTGTTTATAGCATTTGAAAATCACTCCTTTCTCCATGGTCGTTTTTCACCCTCTAAATGTGCCTATATCAGTGTTCCCACTGTGGGTGAGTGAGGGTATGAAGGCTATGACTCACCATCTCCAGCCTTTCTCCACAGGAATGTTCCTTTGCCTCTCAGTAAATCACAATCCACATCTGGCTTAGGTGCTGCATCCACCCCCCCCACCCCCCATATTAACACTGTGACTGAGACACCTCCGCTCAAATATGGCACCCCTAATTTAGAGGTTAACTGCGTACATGTCTCAGCTCACACCCTTATTTCAAATCACTCTATTGTTATGAGCTCTTCAGGCCAGCTAGCCTCCCATTATGTGACTATTCAAATGATATTAATGGATCTTTAAGAGTTACACACCTTAACTGGCTTAACTTAACTGAACTGGCTGTTTTCACTCTTCTATCTATAGAAAGGCTGTGTAAACTTCAACAGGGTTTTTCTTGGTGTTTTTAAGACTTGAGCCAGAAGAACAAATCGAACCCAATAACTCATCCTTGTGAGCCCGCCAAACAAACAGAAAGCAACTAGAGCCTAAATGGTGTGGCGAGTGTTTTTGACAGAAATAACCTTTTTTATTATTATTTTGCTTGTGAGGTCCTCTGCATACTGCACTGGTCTGATATCCTTCTGGCTATCCAAGCTCTCCACAGAGAGCCAGTATGAGATATGGATGATGAGAGAGAGCGTGAGAGGCCTTTGCTACGCTGGAATGCTGACTTCCAATAGCAATATGGAGAGTCACGTCTGGGTTTGGTTAGTCCCAATTAACCCAAGATTCAAGCAGTCTCAACAGAGGAGATGAAGAGAGAGGGAAAGGGTCCAAGGGAAATACTCTCCTCAACTGATAGTTTTTGTTGTGAATAAGCTTCACATCACACATGCTTGGGGGAGCTTAAGGTTCGAGTAGATCAGCACTGTAGGCAAAAGGCAAGAAAATGGCTTTTCTGCAGTTTAAAATGCCCTCTCCTCACATGAGGTTCTCAAAACAGTATTATGTGGCTCAGAAGTCTCTTCAGAAGTGTAAATAGACAGAAGATCAGAAACTAAAATAAATACTGTATATTTTACTAGAAATAGGATAATGCCATATTTTTTTCTAGTGTTTCTAACTGTAATGGTTATCTGTCATCGTGACATTAGATGATTTGTCAACAGGGATGTCATGCTTATAATAATTAGTTAAACATTCAAAACAAACAAGTAATTATGCCTCAAGAAATGGTGACCTCTAGTGACCCCCATTTACCATCTAAATTAGATAAACCATAACCTCTCCCATACCTTGACAAACCCTCTGGAAATATTTCTAGTTTCCATGGAACTTTTCTCACTGGCATGAATTTTTAACAAACTTACGTCATTATGTCATTATATTTTTTATACCATGAAAAAATGGTGTGTGACTCAACCTGAGTAACTTCTGGCTTGAAAATGATTAGAGATGAATGGAGCAAGCAATGAGCGCATTGAAATGTGATGACTGCAGTGAGCAATGAGAGTGAAAAGATCTTATCATTTGACCCAGAGACCTCTGTGGTCAGCGTCCTGGGGGACTGCTGGAGGTCCACCTTGAATGGGTAAACTATTTTGGGAAGCTATTTTAAGAGCCTGAAGCCAATGCCAGGAATGCACACATATGGTTGGAATTATATGAAATAGCATGGCAAAGATGTGCTGATCTGCTAGCTGTTGAGCTGCTGCTTTTGGTTCTTCCTCATACTGGGAAGAATAGCTCTGCCTCACCTTTGTTTCTCATATCTGGACTGACTAAGAGATTGTGTACATTCCTTGCCATTGAGATCTTCTTCAAATCATTTATTTCTTCTAGCTGTTTAGGGAAAATTAACCAGACAGCCATCATCTACTTACAATTTCTCAAGCAAGTATTCTTGAGAAATGGTAGTTGACAGGCTGGCACACCAAAGACCATGAAACTTTACACAAAATTCCTTAATGGGCTGATGAGCTATTCCGATAGTAATAGTTTTTGAAAATAGTGATATGACATTTTGAACTCACAGCTTTGAGGACTACACCAGAGGAATGAGGAAATTGGGAGCCATGTGAGAATGAATCAGCTCCACAGGAAAAAACAAAACAAAACTCTCTCTCTCTAAAAGCAAGGCAAGCTCTACCTCCTTCACGATAAGGCAGTGTAACTATTTAATAAACAGAAACAATATTTTATATTTGACAAACATGTACAGAATAGGGTTATCTACCCCAACGACCTTACCTGAAGCTGAAGGTTATGGCCAAGCTAAATATGCTGCAGTGGAAACCCTTAGGACACTGTTGCCATAACATGGTAACTCCACCCCTGTGTGAGAAAGAGGGCTCCCGCAGTCGAGTGACAGTTCCTGCTTGGATTTACTGTTCAAAACACTATGGACCTCCGGTCCTGCTCACATGCAAGAAATTCAGCAGGATTCAATGAGCCACAAAAATAATCAACCAGACATGACAATTTTTTAAAGTTTGTTTGTTTGCTGTTTGGTTTGGTTATTATGGTGATACATGCTTCCATTTAAAATGGAATTTTCTCATAAGGAAAAAAAGCATATTGTAATTTATAACAACTGAGCTATTTATGATAATAGCCTGAAAAGAATCACATTTTTTCTAGACAAGGAATGGAAAACAGCAATTTGTCACTTTAAGTGAGATGAGAGTTGAGCCAAACTGCCGTTTTCAATAAGAATTTGTGACCTGTTATTGACTCATATGAACCATTGCATTGAGTTTGTGATGTATGAGCTTGCTGTGCCTTTTCATTTTGCATTAGGACTCATAAATCCATACCATGACTTTTAAAAGAGTGAAAACTATGTCAACAGTTCAAGGTGGAAAACATAAAAATTTAAACTGATAACAAAATGACAGATTCAAAAACAATTTATGTAAAAAAAAAAAGACGTCTGAAGTCCAAGACAATGGTTCAGTGCACTGTATGGTTAGTCTAGAGATAGTTGTATGGATGATAACATCCTTTTGTTCCTCATTAATGCATTGTGCCAGGGCATTAGCAATTAGTTAAATGTTCTCTTCAAATATCAGAAATGTGAATTCTATGGAGGTCAACTTGGAAAGCCAAAAAGAATTTCTGTTTGCCATGTAACTCTATATTCAAGTCAGTGCAATGAATACTCATTTTACAAAGTGCTATAAATAGGAGTTCACTATAGTGGAAGAAAGCTCACCAAGCTATATCTAGTGATTAAATACACTGAAGACTTGAGATGGACCAAGACAGAGTTTTTGTAATCGCAGCGACCTTTTTAAATGAACGAATCATATGGCTACTTTTTGTTACTACCTGTTTATATGCTATTCAAGTGAATTCTTTTTAAATCAAAACTCTATATGCTTGACTAGATTGTCCTGTCTGTGCGTCAATCTTACACGCCTTCTTTATTTCCAGTGTGCCTTGGACTGGGAAAAATGAAAAAATGGAAGAAAAAAAAAATTCCCAGAAGTTCCTTCTAATAATCCTCATCATGCATTGCACATAGACAAAACAGTACAGGTGTTAAAACGAGAAAAGAAACAGAAGCCACCAATCTAACATGAGATTTACTTTGAACGCCTTGCCTGGCTGAAATCAAGGTATATTGGTTCACCATCTCATTACATGAAGCCCTAAATGGTACACCATGTTTGTTTGCATAACAGTCAATCAGATCACAAGCCAACTCACCTTAACAAAGACACTATTTCTTTAGGTAAACCGAATTGCGATATCAGTAGAGAAGGCAAAATCACTACTGTCTGACATCATTGTCAAGCATCTCAACACTGACATCTATGCACTTTATTCTGACAATAAACTTGGAACAGAACCATGCTATGACTAGACACATGAAGAATGGAGATCACAAGCATGGAGATCAAATGACTTTTCTTAATGTAAGGGACCAAAATATGGATCCCACAAATTTGACATGTTAAACTGTGGTCTGATACTGAGTGAAAGAAACACCAGATTATCATAAAGATCTGAATGATGTGAGCAAAAGACATATTTGCCCAATGCTCTCTCAAATCCACAGGTGCTTAAGGTAAAAATAAATTCCCATTTGGAAAGCATAACAATAGCATGAAAGTTTTGAAACCCAATGGAAGTGTATTAATATGATGCAAGTAAACTGTAACCAACACACTTAAAAATGAATTTAAACCTATTTTCTCATAGCCCATGTAACAGTAACTCTCCCTACCATTGGTCATACACTACCATCATCACTAGCAAAATGAAAGTTGAATATGCCTTGTCTGCAGTAAATGACACCATACAATTTTTATAAGGTAGCCACCATATAGCACTAATTGCAGGATGAGGCTAATTACCATAGGATCATGCCTAATTATATGACATGTTATTTATCAGTTGCAGAGAGTGGGCCTTCTTTTCCACTATATTCTTGAGTCCAGGAACAAATGACTGTAATTCAGCCATGAATTACAGTGGAAAATTTCACTTGTGCACGGTGCATGGTACTAAAGAAATGAATACCCTTGGTATATGTCTAACAACAACAACAGTCATAGTGATGCACAAAGGGAATACAGTCAAATGCAAAAAATAATGTAACCTGTGAATTAGATTTCAGAAAGGCTGTTAACATCTATCCACTGAGATGGTGAATAAGAAATTATGGTCATAACGTGCAAAACAAGTGTACAACATCCTAAATCTGTTTCTGAAATCTTTAATAATTCTGCATTCCCTAAAATCAAAAGAATGCCTTCCTGTGATATGAACCATACCTGTCAGACAAAACAGCATATAGGGATGTGTATAGGGAAAATTCATTTTTAGCCCTAAAGCCCAGGGAAAACTTCTCGACAAGGGCAATAGAAAGTTGGAAAGTGTCGATAAAATAACAGTCCTCGTACCCTCAATTCTTTGCAGACTCCCCCTTCTGTGCTTAAGACTCCTCCTTGAAACCACAGATGCGCGCTGACGATTAAACCTGAATTTAAGTGACTTTAGTTCTGAGGAGCTCGTCGCTCATCAGCGATCAGATTTCAAGCTGTTTAGCTCGGACCTTGTTCGATTGAACGTTATCTCACGACGACATCGCGCGTTAACGAAAAGTGATTGACATTATCCCCATAAGCTCTGCGCGCGCATCTTAACACAAGGCTGTTAGGTCCGGTTTTTACGCACGGTGCTTTTGGCTTGATTTGGTGAACTCAGCCGGGGAAAAAACTGATTCATGAGAAGATAGAGCGTTCATTTTCATCTTCTGTGAGGGACCTGGCTTTTTTTCATAACCCAAGGACTGAGTCTTTGGTTCAGGTAAGAAGGGGTGTGCCCAGAGCTTTTGGAAGGTAGCAAAGAATTACAGAATTATTGCGGTTGCTGTGATCATAGTTTTAATGTAGGCCTATTCCTCACAAAGCAGATTTGATTTTGTGAACTAGATGTTTAGAAATTAAATTGTAACACAACTCGATGAGATTATTCCTCAAATATATATAATCATATATGGAGAACGTTCTGGAATAGTGAAGCTGTGATCTTTCAAAGAAAATCTAACCCTATTTTGCGTTATTTGTAACCAGTGAAACCTACAAGTTCAACAAGTTTTATGTGCTTTTAGGAATTATGATTCTTCGGGGATGCCACCTAGGGCTAGCCCTTTTATTTTTGTGCGCCTTCGCCATCGAGCCAGGTGATTTTTTTTCCCCACTTAGCTTTACAATGTACTCAAATTGCTACATATATGGTCTGTAACGTATGTATTAATTTTGTGAATACGTTTTGTAGATGAACAGGTGGAAGACGTGACAGTTTTCGACCTGTTTGAAGCCAGCGGAATCACGCGTAGAACCATCGGTGCGAAACTTTTCAAGGGCCTGGACACCGATTCCCCGGCCTACCGTTTCTTGCGCTTTGATCACCTCCCAGCTATTACTTCTAAGACCTTACAGCAGCTACTACTGCAGATTCAGAATAATGAAGGGTTCATTTTGACGGCGACCCTGCGTCAGGACCGCACATCTCGCGGCACCATTCTGTCCCTCGAAGGTCCCGGAGAGCGGAGGCAGTTTGAGATCGTTTCCGATGGACGGACGAACACGCTGGATTTGGTTTATTGGTGGGCTGACGGCTCGCGCAATGTCATCTCATTTGAGGACGTAGACCTTTCAGATTCGCAATGGAAAAACGTAACGCTTCACGTGCACGGAGAAACAGCCACCTTGTATGTAGGATGCGGACTGATTGACAGCTTCATTCTCGATGAGCCTTTCTATGAGTATTTGAGCGCACCTGGCGGACGTATGTTCGTTGCCAAAGGATCCACCCGCGAAACTCATTTTAGGGTGAGGGCATTGCGTCGCTGATTCTGTTTAGTCGTATGCAGTAGCGCAACAAGAGACTCCGATTTTTACAAATCCTACGACTGAATTCACGACAAACTGACTGTACTGAATAGGCATTGGTAGCAAGTACTAACTCGTTACTTGTCAAGGCCACTCAGGCATTCATGAAGGAGTATCGGCAGACTGAGATCAGAACTTGCATTTTCAGAATATGTTAAAGTCGCAAAGGCCAGAAATATGGTGCCAGTCTACTGACACTAGCAATGTCTCCACACTGTAGCATTGTACGGTGGACTGTATGGTGAACATAGCTGTCTCTATGTTTCCCTCAGGGCTTGCTGCAGAATGTGCAGTTTATTTTTGACACCCTTCTCGAGGACGTGTTGGAGAGCCGGGGTTGTGAGCTGGAAAACCCAGGTGGGGTTTAAGGCTTGTGAACTCTTTTTTTATATGTTTACACTCTCCCACAACATGAAGTCTATTCTGTGATCCCCAAAAAATATCAAGGAAAATGGCAGCTGAGTTGAATCTTTGAAGTGCTTTTCACAATAACAGGACAACATATTTCAGCTTCTAATTCAGTCCTTGAAGGCAACAGCACTACACGATTAATCTTTAACTGTCAGGTTTGTCTCACCAAAAATGATCAAGCATTGAAATGAATTAGCAGAGGCAAATCTGTTACACTAGTGCAGAGGAGCTACAGGATTAGAACTGAGGAGTGTGATGAGAACCAGGTTATTCACCATCAAGCAGTGATATCTTTGAAATAATGTTTTTGTAATTTGAACAGTGTTGATTTCATATCACAGTATATGAGCAGTGTGTTGGGCATAATTACCCAGCATTTACAAAGAGGCTGATTAATGTCCAACTCAGATTAGTATCTGCAATAGGCCAGAAGGCCACTGGAGAGCCAGGATTGAGACATCCACACCCAGACTTGCACACCCACATGTACAAACACATACATGC
The DNA here is from genome assembly GCF_041902795.1 of Electrophorus electricus. Taxonomy (NCBI): domain Eukaryota; kingdom Metazoa; phylum Chordata; class Actinopteri; order Gymnotiformes; family Gymnotidae; genus Electrophorus; species Electrophorus electricus. The sequence goes on along the minus strand of NC_137511.1, from coordinate 6,055,607 downwards.
ACACCCAACCAAATACAAGCGGAGACACACACACACACACACACACACACACACACACACAGAGAGAGACACAGACACACACACACACACACACACACACACACACACACACACACACAGAGGAGAGGTAAGAAAGGAGAAACAGCCAATAGGGATTTGAATTAATTCAGCAGATACAGGCCTGAAGAGAGAAAAAAAACTGTTGGCTTAAGAAACTGCAGTCCAGTCCAACAAGCTCTCATGATTTAGGGACCTTTTGGTGTCTAGTATATAACTAGTGGATATGAGAGAGAACTCAAGGGTTCAGTAGTGTACATTTGCTATGTGTTGTAGCTCACCCGGTACACCAAGGTGCTATCAACCCTGAGGTCATAGGTTCATTTCTTAGACAATGTGCATACTGTCATACTGATAAATGTATGTTGTTCTGGATAAGGGTATCTGGTAAAGGCTATAAGTGTAATATATATTCTTTTCATAGGCACTTCACCTATTGGGCAGTTATTCTGTAGTTTCATACTTGCATTGTGTTTGTTACTATTCAAAAGACCCAAACATCACAGCTTAGTGGAGATAGGCTTTCATACTGCACATACATTTATACATTTATCGTTGTCACATGTGGGGCATTCAGAGGTTAGAAATAAAGAGTTAGAAGAGAGAAAACAGACTACAAAAAACAGAAAAACAACTATCCACATAGATGTTCATTTACAGATGCATGCCTGTTGAATGAAATTGCACAGCAGAATAAAAAGTTCCAGAGTGCTGCGCTTAATTTATAAGTGACACACACCTACAGTATACTTTGTGGTACTATGGGGAGCATATTTCTAGTGGTTTGTAGTAGGTGGGCTTCTTCAAAAAGCTGCCATGCCTGTGCTTCAATAGACATCATGTTCTTTTTGAAGTTCTCAAAATAACTTCAGAAATGTTCCCTTCAAAGAAGACTGGCAAACACTGCGCTGTCACAGACTTTGTGGTCACACACGTGTGATGTTACTGCAGCCCTGGGAACTGGGGCCTCCTTTGAATAATATTTAAATCCTGTGCACAATGAGGCTCTGCCGCTGTACCCACATTAGCCCACAGCCATGTATGTTCTTTCCAATAGCATAGGCAGCACGTTAGCATGCCACCCTATCCCCACAGCCATTAGGACAGGAGCTGAGTATGGCTTCCCGTGGCCTCCCATGGCTCCAGCTTCCTGCTCCTCACACTCATTCCTGCCCCACCTATATGTATGACATTTCCAGAACTTCTTTGCTGTTGTATGCGATGTGTGCCTAAACTTTAGCAAGGGCTATTCAAAGATTGACTGATCATAAGTGAATGATAGAGGATAACAGGACACAGGATTAGCTAACTTTGAAGGTAATTCCAAGTTTATAGGTATTCACATTACTGACTTTCTCCCAGACATCTGAGAGCTTGCTTAAAAAAACCTGCTACACCAGGCCACTAACACTGGAGGTCCAGACATTGTGCACAAATGATTGTGTTACAACACCTTTTGTTCCCTTAACACTTTGCTCCTTTACTTCCTCTCTGTGGGCAGAGGAGGTAAACACAGTGAGCGAGAGTGCTGAACAGCTGGATGTGACCTCTTCGATTGCCACTAATGTGATTGGTCTGAATACGGATGCCCCTGCGACCAGCTCCACAGAGATGATGTGCGAGCGCTCCTGCGAGGAGCTTGCCAACCTCTTCCAGGAGCTCAAGGGCCTCCGTGTGGTTGTCAGTAACCTCATTGATGGCTTGCAGAAAGTGGTGAGGCACTTTTACCAATTCTGTGAGCAATCTTTTATCAATTCTGTTTGTTTAAAACAGAGTAATTAGGCTAGGATTGATGGCTACCCACATAGGAACATTTCCAAATCTCAGTAAAAATTGATTTATGCACATTCTGAGTCATGTGGAAATTTATGTCTAGTTGAGGGCAGTGTGCTGCCATAAGCGTATCCCTGGATATTTAGGAGTATGTGCAAACCCATGGATGTGGGTCCACGTGACTCATCCAGATTGCCGAGAAGCCTCACACATTTGGTGCTGGTTACAGACTGAGGAGAACACTGCCATGCGGGAGGCCCTCAATAAGATGCAGGACCCAGTGGAGCAGAGTATGTGCTGGCAGGATGGGCGAATGTTTGAAAACCAGGAGGACTGGATTGTGGACAGCTGTACACAATGCACATGCCAGGGGGGTAAAGTGGTCTGTCGGCAGATCACCTGTCCTCCAGTGGCCTGTGCCAATCCATCCTTCATCGATGGAGAATGCTGTCCAGTTTGTCTTCGTGAGTGCCCTTACGTTACATGACAGTACATTTAAAACGTTTAAGTCGGCATAACCCAAAGAATAGTCCCAAGAAAGCACAAGGAAAAATAATGATTTTCCTTGCATAATTACATTTCTATGGCCACAGCAATGGACAGTGAAGACGGCTGGTCCCCATGGTCCGAGTGGACCCAGTGTACGGTCACCTGTGGCAGTGGCACTCAGCAACGAGGCCGTTCATGTGACGACACCAGCAACACGTGCTCTGGGCCCTCCATCCAGACTCGCAGGTGCAGCCTGGGAAAATGTGACCGCAGAGGTATGGAAAACCTTTTTCCGTCTGTAAAAATTCTCTTTGTGGCAAGCGCGAGTGAAAACCTTGAGGACCCGCATGTTTAGTTCGTCAGGATGGAGGCTGGAGTCTGTGGTCTCCATGGTCCTCCTGCTCTGTGACTTGTGGAGAAGGGGTGATCACACGCATCCGTCATTGCAATGCCCCCATTCCTCAGCGAGGAGGCAAAGACTGTGAAGGTGAAGGAAGAGAGACACAGAGCTGCCTGGCCGAGCCCTGCCCAAGTGAGTATGGTATCCCAAAGATGCCAAATTTAACAAGCTCAGCCACAAACATGCTCATTCCAAACCCATTTATCCACTCCATGCTGTCCAAAGCTGAGCCAAAAGAAAGAGAGAGTGATGTAATTCTTTCCAGAGCTCTTATAATCATTAGAACTGGGAGGATACATGCCTATGACGGGCAACCCTTACCACAAGGGATTATGGGTAAGACACACCCACAAAATGAGATTGTCTTGAACATCATGAGGTATCTGTGCACTTTTGGAATCATTGTATGGTTTCTGCACTCAGGATTATTGAGTAGTTATTATATGGCCAAACTCTTTATGGGTATTTCTGGAAAGAGATCCAATGTGAGGCAAAGCTGTGGGTATAGTCACCTGCTGACGAGACATTTATATGCTATTTACACATTAATGGAGTATGTGTAGACAACCAGGCTATATATGAATATATATATAGATAGACCTCTTATGTGATGCAGTTTATGACTATTATGTAAGGACTACACTTAAAAATAATACATTTGATATTGACTTTCACTTGTGTTCAAGATATTAATCAAAACTTAAATATTACTTTGCATTCTCTTATTTTATAGGGTTTTATAATATCAATTCCACATACAGAACAAAGAGAACATAAAACTAAATAGCAAAGAAGGCAAATACAAGATGTAACCAAATAACAAACAGATGGCCTTTCAAATTAAATGTGCACGCCAGCAGCCTGAGATGAACCAAAATTATTTCATCAAATGAGCACTCGAGTGGTGCAACTGGCTATGAGGTCTGCATCCTATCGCTGGGTCTGAGTGCAGGTGATTCCAGATAGCCATCCTTGAGCAGAAGCCAGCAGAGTGCAGCTGAATCTGTTCTCTTGGTGGGGAGGGTGACTGAGATCCTGTCCACATTGATCCAAGGCACGCTGGCTAATTTTTGGTGTCTGCTCTCTTCCAATTACAACATTTTCGTGGCTCCTCTACCAGAGGCCTTGGAGTTTGAGAGTCCTGCATAGTATCTTAGTTGTTCCCTGGACTTCATTCAGCCCTTGGTATTTTTCAAGCTTTTCGTGTTCCTTGTTCCTGATCACTTGGGATTTATCACTTGGGATCTATCACTATGGCCCTCTTCTGCTCTTTGTCTATCACTACTATGTCCGGTTGGTTATCCATTACCATTTTGTTAGTCTGGATCTGGTGCTCCCATAGATTATTAGCCTAGTCATTCTCCACCAAATTCGGGGGTGTGTCCCACTGTGACCTCGGAACTTCCAGCCCATACTCGGCACAGATGTTTCTGTGTACTATGCGAGCTTATGACATTCTATGTGTGCCCTGCCCGCTAGCATTTTGCATCTCGCTGTGCTAGATTGTCTCAGGGGCATCTTTTCACAGCCTGTTTGGTGCCTTAGATCCCAGCACTCCATTGACCTTGTATTCAGAGCTTGTTCCTGTGCTGCCATGATTAGTGTCTCTGTGCTTTCTTTCATTCCAGCTTTTTCCAGCCATTGGTAGGATTTCTCTATATCAGCCACTTCCACTATTTGACAGTGGAACATCTTGTACAGGGGTTTATCCTCCAATGATAGTTCTTGCTACTCCTCATTCCCATCCTCTCCGGGTTTCTGCTCTCTGAGGTGCTCATTAAGCACTTCATCACTTGGGGCCATCATCCTGGTGTACTCCTGGCTTTGGTTGTTTCATCCTGGATAGAGGCTCTGACACTCACTAGCCCTCATGTTTCACTGCCACTGAGAGTACACTTTGGATGGTTCATGGAAGAACATCCTGGTTATTCTCCTGGCTCCTACTCCTCATGTGTATCTCTTCAGGTGGGCAGCCAGAACTGATAATCTTTGCTTGCCAGTCTCCAAGGCCTCAGGTATGGACAGGTTGTTGTAATTCTCAGGTACCTTGCAAGATACTGCTCCTTGCAAGATACTGCTCCTTGATGGTTATCTTGTAGCCAATCATTTCAAGTTTCAATGTTGCTGTAGCAAATCTCAGCTTGTTGGTCTCAGTGATGGTCACAGTAGTGAATGTATATAGTGCTGCATTCGCATCTTCCAGCAGCCTTTCAGGTATTTCACTTGGTCTTGGTAGTCTGTCCCTCTTAGCCACAATCTTCAATCTCAGGTCAGCAGCTCTAGTATTGAGCTTGGTGCATAGACTCTTTGGCTATTTGTTCCAAATTTCAGGTGATGATGATGATGTCTCCCTTCTGACTTGTCGTCCTGGCTCCCCCTTGCTGTAGCATTTGTGTTATACCTCGTCAATCTCCAGTTGTAATGGCAGTTGTCACTTGTGGATGTTGGAAGGCTGAGCTACTACTTGTTTCAGTGTTAGTCTAGATTTTGGGTTTCAAAGTATCCATAGTTCACATTATCCTGTTGGAAGTATCCACATTATCCTGCTGGAAGTTGCCATCAGAAGATAGGTACAATTTGGTCATAAAGGGTTGGACATGGCCAGCAACAATACTCACATAGGCTGTGGCATTTAAATGACGCTCAGTTGGTATTAAGGTGCCCAAAGTCTGCCAAGAAAATATCCCACATACCATTTCCACCTCCACCAGCCTGCACCGTTGATACAAGGCAGGATGGATCCATGTTTTCATGTTGTTCACACCAAATTCTGACACTATTATCTCAGTCACAGCAGAAATTGAGACTTAACAGACCAGGCAACATTTTTCCACTCATCTATTTCCAATCATAAACAATCACCTATTGTCCAATTTTGTGAACATGTGCGAACTGTAGCCTCAGTTGCCTGTTGTTAGCTGACAGGAGTGGCATCTGGTATGATCTACTGCTGCTGTAGACCATTGGCTTCAAGGTTTGATGTGTCATTCATAGATGCTCTTCTGCATACCTAGGTTGGAACAAGTGGATACCTGAGTTACTGTTTGCTTTTTATAAGCTTGAACCAGTCTGGACATTCTCCTCTGACCTCAACAATGCAGAGAACCGCTGCTCTTTGGACCATTCTCTGTAAACCTTAGAGATGTGTGTGGAAATCCCAGTAGATCAGTAGTTTAAATACTCTGACCAGCTCATCTAGCACCAACAACCATGCCACATTCACAGTCACTTAAATCAGTTTGAACCTCAGCAGGTCATCTTGACCAGGTCTACATGCCTGCTGCCATGTAATTGTGTGTGTGTGTGTGTGTGTGTGTGTGTGTGTGTAAGAGAGAGAGAGGAGAGATATTCAAATTTGGAATGAAGTACACAAGTTTTCCCGGGAAACATATACGGGCTATATCTATCCATCTATTTGTCTGTCTGTTTGTCTGAATGTAGCTCTTACGTATGTGGACTATGTGTCCATACAGTTGATGGTGGCTGGGGCCCATGGTCACCCTGGGCAACCTGCTCAGCAACATGTGGTGGTGGTCTGAAGAGTCGAGTGAGAGAGTGTAACAGCCCCACTCCACTGCACGGGGGCAGGAAATGTCTGGGCGATGCTACTGACAACGAGGTCTGCAACAAACTGGAGTGCCCCATCAGTAAGCGTCTATGAGCCCCTGTCTCAGTTTTATTACTGTTTCCATTTCCCATGGCCCCCTGTAAGGTTTGCACTCTTTTTGCTCTTGAAGCGTAAACACACGTAATGAAATACATAGAAGCTTTTGAACCTCTCACTTAGAAAGTGCTTGTTTTGAGCGAGTGCACTGAGTGGACCTGTGTCGGGCTGTTCTGGCAGACGGCTGTCTCTCCAACCCGTGCTTTGCTGGTGTGGAGTGCAGTAGCGATGCTGATGGCTCCTGGGAATGTGGACCCTGTCCGGCAGGCTACCGTGGCAATGGAATCTCTTGTAAAGATGTGAATGAGGTAAAGAATTTGACAGAAGTCTAATTAGATTCAGGACTGCAGCGCATGTAAGTGCTGCTTCACATTCATGTGCACTCTCCTTTCCTGCACCTATTCCCTCTCTCACCCTCCCTGACGCATGCGGCCATTTGCAGTGTGATATGGTGTCAGATGTGTGTCATAAAGTGGGGGGCCTCCATCAGTGTGTGAATACGGATCCAGGATTCCATTGCCTCCCCTGCCCCCCACGCTACAGAGGTACTCAGCCGTACGGCATGGGGGTAGAATCAGCAAAAAGCAACAAACAGGTTAGTGTGACAGCCCTCAGCTCACAGGATGCCGCGTTCTCACAAAAGCTACCATAGCACCTAAGGCTTGCATTGCACTTTAGGGAAAATGGTTTTTGATGTCTCTTTTTGATCTCCTTTTTGAATAGGTGTGTGAACCTTATAACCCATGTAAGGACAACACCCACAGCTGCCATAAGAATGCTGAGTGTATCTTCCTTAGCCATGTCACAGAGCCCATGTACAAGTGTGAGTGCCGTACTGGCTACGCCGGCGATGGCATTATCTGTGGAGAGGACTTTGATCTGGATGGATGGCCCAATCAGGACTTGGTGTGTGGAGCCAATGCCACCTACCACTGCAAAAAGGTATCACATTACCAATGTTTACCAAGTGAACATAGTCCACACTCTCAGGGAACTATGCCCTAGTGTACTGACAAGATCTACTCAGAGTTCATGTAAAGTGGAGAAGGTGCTTTTGGTTTTATTAATCTGTATGGACAAACACTGAAATTCACTGGGCCCATACCATCATGCATTAGAGACTAAAACACGGACATAACATTAACAGGACTGAAGCAATATACTATCCCCTTAATGCAAACTAAAATGCAAAATTGCAAAGTTTTTTGGAATGGAAATATTTTATGCGGATTGCAAACCCTGTGTGTCTTTACAGTGAAGGTTTACACAAGGGAGAATGACAGCATACAGAGAGCTCACAAAATCACTCTCCATGCTTGATGCATAATTTGTGCATTATGTAATATTGCACCCTAGAGAGAAATCAAGATCACATTTTGCATGACGTTATGTAAAAATCAGGTTAAGGCATATAGCAGATTTGCGTGAAAAGCAAGGAAACAGCGAAAAAAAAAAAAGACAATAAAAATTCCTGCTTAGTTACCTTAGATAACACTTTAAACACAAAACAGCAATGGTTTGATGAACAAAAAGTAGGTTTGAATAATAGAACTAAAACGTTTTCAGGGCTAGTTTCCCAAACATGGATTAACCTTAAGTGAATTAAGAATTGGACTACATTTCTATTTTAGCAGTGATTCACCACTGGAAATTCTTTAAGTTTAGTCACAGGCTAAATCTGTGTCCAGGAAACTGACTTATCAACTTGGTAATAACAAAAGAACTCCTATTTTTAGGACAACTGCCCTACCCTTCCTAACTCTGGTCAAGAAGACTTTGACAACGATGGACAGGGAGATGCCTGTGATAAAGATGATGACAACGATGAGATCATGGATGAAAGGGTGAGAATTTATCTCCATTTGTCACTAAAAGTTCCAAGAAAAAATAAAGCAACCCCATTCTATTTGCAATCTGTATAGACTAATTAACTCAGTACAAAACATCTTCCTCTTCTCTCAGGACAACTGTCCGCTGATGTACAACCCTCGGCAGTATGACTATGATAAGGACACAGTGGGTGATCGATGTGACAACTGCCCATATGAGCACAATCCCGCACAGACTGACACAGATAACAACGGGGAAGGAGATGCTTGTTCCATTGATATAGATGGAGATGGTACGAAACATGATCCACACCAAAAGTGTGACTTCTCATCGTATTTCAAATTCACAGATGATGCTGACTAATTTCTTTTTACTGTTTTCATTTTCAGAGATTCTGAATGAGAAAGACAACTGTCCCCTTGTGTATAACACTGATCAAAAAGACACAGATTTGGATGGGGTTGGGGACCAGTGCGATAACTGTCCACTGATACACAACCCACAACAGGTCAGGATGGACACTGGCCTTATTTAGGAGTAGTTGTCACACTACGCTAACTCTGTCTAAGAAACCCTTCTATTTTCATTCTAATTCTAGGGCACTTTCTTTCTTTTTTTTGCAGACTGATATAGATAATGATCTCATTGGAGACCAGTGCGATAATAACCAGGACATAGATGAGGATGGTCATCAGAATAACATGGATAACTGTCCCTACATTCCAAATGCCAACCAAGCAGACCATGACAACGATAGCAAAGGGGACGCCTGCGATCATGATGATGACAATGATGGAATTCCTGATGATCGGGACAACTGCAGACTGGTGCCTAACACAGATCAGCTGGACTTAGATGGTGAGGGGAAAAGACACAGCTATTCCCTCACTCTGGCTGGTCATGTGACACCTACATTGTATTTTTGAGTGACACCTTTTGTTTCAGTTTTAGAGTACTCTGTGATAACATGGCAGGTAATGCGTTTAAACCCCTATGGGGCAAATTAGCGCAAGGAGAAAGTGTTCATCTGTTTATGCTATACCACAAAAAAAGGATTGTCAGGTTTATGAGAGTTTAGCAGCATTGTCTCTGGCATGCTACTGTGTCTTGCAGCTGACAGAAATTTGGCCAGTGTTGTGGCCTGTCGGAAAGCTGGAGCTATGATGAGGTTATGAGAGTAGTAGGGTCGCCAGGGGCAACATGTCTGATTGGTGATGTGTGGAGCCAAGTCCTGCACATCAGCAGGGAGCTACTGAGTTAGACACATTTCTTCTGGAATGTTCCTTTGTGCGCTCCACACCTGTTTATCTCAGTGTATAATCTTGCAGTTGCGTGACTTTGTGGGGTGCAAATCTAATTTATGTTGATCTTTTTATGCCTCCTATGAAGGTGATCCAAGGAGCTGTCTCATACTGGAAAATTAAATTAAAGTGCAGGAAAGTTAAGAGGAGCGATATGAGGCACATACATTCTTTTGAGGCACATAAATGTGCGGCACATAAATGCACCAAAAAATGCAAATGGATGGTACCTCAAGCTATATTTTGTATATCTGAAATTGGCCTGCTACATTTTATGAGATAAAAGTTGTATTCCAGATTTAATAAACATTAATTACAGTAGTCTAACAGTGGAAAACCAGAGGCTAGTATAATGTTGTATAACATGACGTTAGATTTAGCTTTCTTATGTAAAACATTCTTATTTATAATGGTATGAAAATAGTCTTGGCAGAAAAGTCTGTTCATTTCAGTTGTCATCACACTTTTAGTTACTTGTCAGCCCAAAAAGATTCTCTTGGCTGCCTAGCATAAGTTTAAATCTTTGGAAACTGACTTTTCCATTGTAGTGAAAGAAAAGTGCTTCTTGGTTAACTAAGGCTGCGTTAATGCCAACTCTAGATCAAATAACTGACTGCAGTTATTATCATATATATATTCTGAGAAGGAATGTTGAAAAAGTGGATCTTTCTTCGTCAATGTTTTCAATTTTTCTTTTTCTCTTGACAATCCACAGTCTATTGTGCATTTAATATTGGTTGTACATAAAATGTGTGCCCTTATTCAGAATTTCTTCTTAATTTGCAGTTGATATTGTGATTAGATCATCATAAAATGGCAGAAAAGCTGGTCATCCGTTGCAATGACTGCCTTTCATGCTTTTTACTTTTTTAAGGCGACGGTCGTGGGGATGCCTGCAAAGACGACTTTGACAATGACAACATTCCCGACCTCTTTGATGCATGCCCAGAGAACAATGCCATCACAGTCACAGACTTCAGGAAATTTCAGATGGTCCATCTGGATCCTAAAGGGACCATTCAAATTGACCCTAACTGGGTTGTCCGAAACCAGGGCAGGGAGCTGGTCCAGACGGCTAACTCCGACCCTGGCATTGCAGTCGGTGAGCAAACCACGTCACACGGCCAATGTGCATTTGCTTTGTACTGCTACACGTTTATTCAGTTTTTCTGCTGATTCACAATGACAGGCTATGATGAGTTCAGTGCGGTGGACTTCAGTGGAACCTTCTATGTGAACACGGACCGGGATGATGATTATGCCGGCTTTGTGTTCGGCTATCAGTCCAGCCGTCGCTTTTACGTAGTGATGTGGAAACAGATAACGCAGACTTATTGGGAGGAGAAGCCTTCGAAGGCCTTTGGAATTTCTGGGGTGTCACTCAAAGTGGTGAACTCCAGCACGGGCACTGGAGAGAATCTGCGCAATGCTCTCTGGCACACAGGCAACACCAAAGGCCAGGTGGGCTACTAAAGACACAACTCTGCATGCTTTAGTCTCTACTACAGCATGCCTAAGTAGACCATGAAGGTCTTAAGAATCAGCTGATGAACTGGATCTCTGCAGGAGAACTGCTATAAACAGTATAGGGCTGTTACCCTTTAGAACTATGACAGCGCCATTTGAAAGTGGTGCAAGTCATTACAGATGGTTTTATTTTAGACATTAAACAGAGATCAGTCACTGGCGACTGAAACCACAGGTTTGAAACATGTGGGATTAAAAGACATATTACTTGTTTTCTGTGTGTGTTGTCACTCAGGTCCGAACACTTTGGCATGATCCAAAGAACATCGGCTGGAAGGACTACACTGCTTACCGCTGGCACCTCATTCATAGGCCCAAGACTGGATTCATCAGGTACGGATTCACAGTGCATGGTCGTCCCCCGCTGTCCTCAAACAAGGAGCTTTTACAGTTAGCAACAATAGACCTTCTGCTCAGAAGACATTTGAAAAACACTGGTAAAATGATCGAAAATCTAATTATCTAAATGTAGAAATATTGTTATTATTGACCTACTTTCTGTGTCTTATTCAGAGCCACATACACAGCTACGAAGCCAAATGTATCCTATAAACATAATACAACATTCTTTTCTTTTTAGTTAGGTAAACAGGAAGCAGGGTTTCTAAAAAAAATGTTTTAACATTTCCTTCAGGGTGGTTGTGTATGAGGGGAAGCAGATCATGGCAGACTCTGGACCTATTTATGACAAGACATTTGCTGGCGGTAGACTAGGGTTGTTTGTCTTCTCTCAGGAACTCGTCTTCTTCTCTGACCTTAAATATGAATGCAGAGGTGAGACCCTATGATGAATGATCATTGTTACAGTTACAGACATACACTGAGTTCTTTGTTTCATTACTTTATTCATATGGCATTTTCTTCTTGCAGACAACTGATTTTGATGTGGAAGCATCATCTACCATTGATCTAAACCTAAACATCAACTTCAGAACTAGACTGGTGTTTTCTAAATGTAATTCTGACAAAAGAACATTAAGCATAGTCTTCTGAGGAGCTGTCTAGGTACTTTTCACTTTAATGGAATGCACAGATTCACAGACTTTGAGTGGTCCTGACAGTGGAGCTGACTTTGAGGTGACTTTGACACTCAAAATAAGAGGTTAGGAGATCTTATTTCTTCAACTGCCCTCTCTGCTTTGTTGCACAAATATTCTTAATACTAAATTGAGTCCTGTCTTCTTGAATATAAACCTGAGGGTTTGAATATTAGCATTTTTGTCATGTAGTCATGTAGTCTTTCATGTGTTATATTAGTCAGTTTAAAAAGTAGTTTCAATACAGGTGGTAACTGGGGAAGATGTACGATATTTAGAATAATACTATTTCTACTGTAACTTATTTGTCTTGTTTTTGTGCAATTTCATGAATTAACAATTTGTTTTGCTTTTGCCAATGATGTAAATACTTATTTATTTGTTTACACTGACAAATTTTCACAATTGAAATGTAAAAAGATTTCACATCTGTATTCAAAATATATTCATTGCTAGAAATCATGGTGTCTGGGATAGGTACATACAAGCTGAAGTTTTCTTGTTATGAGATGAAATTGAACTTGACGTGACAACAATATCAAAAAGAGTTTGAAGTGTTTATGTAACAGAGTTCTGCCAGGCAATAATAGAAGAGGAACTACAATGAGTTTGTGACGGAAATAATGAAAATACATACATAAGGTATCACTGTGGTGAAAGGAAGACGATGATTTATCTTAAATTAGTCAAAAATATTATAACAGTATTTCTTTTTAATCAGTCTAGTCTTTGTAAGTATATACAGAGTTGCGTTAGCACCATGCAGTCCTAATGACGGACAGTGACAGCAAATGGTAGTATTCCTGATGAAGAACATGAGCCGATCCCCGCTTAACCAGCAAAAACCTAATCCAAACCGAGCTAGAGCCAGCATGAAGCACCAATGTTTTAGCCAAAGTTTGAGTCATTGGCACCAAAACGTGGTATGGAATAATTTTAGAATTTTTTTTTCTAGTTAACATCACAGGGTGTGTTTCCAGAACTGCATGACTGATAACAAAAAGCCAGATCACAAGTAAATTCTATCAGCTTTAGTCCATTTCTACCCCTCTGCCCAGAATACTCTTCACATTAAAACGAAAGCCTCAGTTTCTCAACTGTTTTTTCGGTTTCAGATATACTCTCTTAAAAACTTTGACCTCAGTAATGGATGTGATATGTCATTACACTTAATGAAAGACAGGACAGCATGGCTGATGCATAGTCAATGGGTCTCTTCTTTAAGTTATTTGCCGTGGGTGTGTGTACGTTTTGTGCCTTAACCAGATATAAACTCTTTCAATTTTATTTACAGTATGACATCCCAGATCATCCTCATTGTGCAGCTTGCTGCTAATGGTTATCTTTTTCATGTAGCACAGTAAATACATTTGGTAGACTAACAATTTTTTCTTCAATTTAAGTTGACTGTTTTCTATTGTTTTCTGGCCCTCCCAGACATGTTTAAAATAAAAACATAATAAAAATTTGCTAATAAATTTGTATTCACAAATAATCTTCCATTTTCTTCACCTTTAATTTCTGAGTATTTGAATATATGTGGTGTGTACCAATCATGACACTGGCCTGTTAACTTCAATATTCCTTCAAATTAAAAGTTTTCACATAGGTGCAGGAGAATTTGTCATTTATGTCAAAATTACAGTATAAATTTGGTTAATTTCAAAAGGCATGGAATATCACATTTTATGGACCATACTGATAGCACTAAAGACACCAGGCTAACTCAAAAGCCCTGTCATTGGGCCCTCGCATGATAATTTATATACCAAAGACAGCTATGACATACCAGGAAAAGCTTTCAGGACAGGTTATATATAGCCTGATGTAAGTGCTCCTTTGACCTTCAACTGATGTGAAGAAAACAGAACTGTGATAAAAATGCCTAATGTGCCTAATGTGCCCAAATGCCCTCTCTGAACTGAACTGTCCATTTGATGAGTCCAACTTAGTCTGTCACTGAGTGACGTCTTCTATTTGCTGTGGAGGTTTAAGGGGAAATAATGCTTTATAAGATTATAATAAAAGCAAATCTGCTCTGAAAGAATGCGCATTTTCACAGATTTCAGATGTGGCAATGTGAACTTTAAAGAACTTAGAGACTTATGGAACAGTGAGCAGTGTGTGTGTGTGTGTGTGTGTGTGTGTGTGTGTGTGTGTGTGTGAGTGTGTGTGTGTGAGTGTGTGTGTGTGTCTGTGTGTGTGTGTCTGTGTGTGTGTGTGTGTGTGTGTGTGTGTGTGTGTGTGTGTGTTCATTTGTCCGTATGGCCACGCCCTCCCTTGTTGTGTGTTGTTAGTTTGTGAGTATATAAGTCTTTTGTTTAAATGTGAATATTGTCTGTGTTTGTTCCTGCAATAGCCTGAGCGCTACGTTGTCTTTTGTGTTTAACAATAAACGTCGTTGTATGTCATACGGCTCCTTTTTGCATCCTGCCAAGCCTCCCCTCATCACATACGCTTTATATCTTCTATATATTGACCCTCAAATGGTTAAACCATACCGATCCTTATCCTTACATTTCATACTCCTCTCATTGGATTGCAAGTGTAAACTAGAAGTTCAGAATTCCTATCTTTATGTGAAATTATCTTCTCTTGTATATTTAAATGTATTTTCGTGAATAATTTTCCCAGAGGTCTAGCAGTAGTTCAGTATTTCTCAAAGTGTGATGATGGTGAGGGGGGTGTAGTGCATAACTAATGCTTTTATGTCTTTCTCACGGCAGAACAATAAACAAACCATGTTTTAACATTAGCAATGTTATTCATACACATAGAGAGTCTATACATTTACAGAAAGAAGAGATATTTGACAGAGACTAAAAGAAAACCTGGCAATGCTTCTGAGACAAGACAGGTGACAAGTCTTGCTTTTAGGTTCGTAGTGAATGTGGTGGGAAATGAGTAAAGACTAGTGTATATTTCACATCTGAAAACTCAAAACAAATTAAGAAGACATTTGCATTTGCTCTGGATTTTTTATTTTTATTTTTTTGCAAAAGCTAAACGCTATTATCATTCTAGCAAATTGCAAAGATGATTGAATTTTTCTCCCGAAACAGCATGAAAATGTGAAAATTGGCATGAAAAATTTTCTTCCTCCAAAGGGGGGCATGGCAGAAAAAGAAAGTTGCTGCATTAGATATAGACCTGCACAGTGATTATATTAAACCAGCTATATACAATTACAAGTTATGAGAAGAAGATAGCTTTCTGGGGGAGCATGTTAGTATTGTATCTTCAAATTTGAAACAAGATTCTTCTGCTAAAACAGTTTTGTTTCTAGGTGCAGGAAACTAAGGTACTAAGCACATGGAAGTTGAGGACTGCTGAGTGTATGTTGGGCACAGAGTATCAACACAGACAGAAAATAGCTCAGCTCCCTCACTTTTCAGTAAGTGGAACTCAGGTCTCTCCAAAAGTGCAACAGAAATCTCAAACAAACTTCTGCTTCCAAGGCTTGGCTGGACTTAAGAGCGCTCAAGGCCCAGCACTGTGACTGGACCTTCAGCTGGGACACCCCGAGGCAGAGAGAGTCAGGACCTGCAGTTACCATTTATTTCATTTTATCTGGAATTGATGTATCCAAAAGCATGGCTTGAATTTCATTGATTCACTTGATTTGTGTCCCAAGATGACTGAACTGAAGGCCTGAGAGCCTGGAGAACGCAGCATTTTGGACACACACACGCACACACAGAGACAGAGAGCCCAGATGTTATTGCATCCGCCATCAGTGTTTGAGTAGCATTCGGTCTGCTATGTGTTACTATATTAGAAGCAATGGCAGAGCAATACTAAAGGGAGCCATACTAAAGCCGGCTACCGTGGGCCGCTGACCAAGATTGGGCTCACATCACTCCAGACCAAAATGTATTCTTGTTTCCAAACTCCAGCACTATACTAATGCATTCAAGTGAAAGAATGTCATCAACGATCAATGAGATAAGTGATTGCAATTTGTGTGTATTTATATTCTCTGTGCTAATATTTTTATTCCTGTTCTGGTGAGGGATAAATTGTTCATGTTCCAAGGGCTTAGAAAGAACATCTTGGTGCTTCCAGAAGAAAGTTGTTGGTATGTTCTCTAAAGAAGTCCAAAGAAAAACAAAATAAAATGTACCTTGCCATGTGTAAAGATCACTGTCTAATATGCTGCTTTCAGTAATTTTGTTGGAAAGAAGAGACAAGTCGTAGGAGCCCAAAAAGCAAGGAAATGGTTTTAATTTTGATGAGTCTCCTCAAACTAACTTGACACCTCTGGTATGGCACAATAGGGATATGTGATGATAAAAACAAATTTCTGTGAAATTAAAAACACAGGTTGCATGCTAACTTTTTCAATGTTGAGACCCTAAAACAACATTCAGTATATTTATTATTTAAGTAACCAAAAGAATGACATGTGACATTCATTGCTTCTTTTGCAAAGTAGTGACCTCATAGCTTGGCTAAAACTCACCAAATGTGTGCATTTTTGTTCTGGTTTTAAAAAGGATAAAGAGATCCCACAGTCTGGAGACAGAATGCCAACTATGATCTCATTATGAGCACTCATACACTGATTGGTCATCTTGGGGTTTGGTGATCTTTCAAGCAGCACCATGGACCACCATATTCTCCTGTGTGGGTATTTATGATGCCAGTGCATGACCACGACCCAATCTCATTGGATTAAAGGATATAACAGTCATGCCAACTCTCCTCTTGCCAATGTCAACGTGAGCAGCTTGGTCTACACACATTCAAGAAGAAAGTGGAATAATACACATTTATCACCTATTCCAGCCATTAAGCAATTAATCTTATTCCCATATTACTTGTTAGCATGGTTCTCGTATGGTCTGGAGTCATTTCTGCATTTTCAGGTTGTGAATATGTGCTGGGCATCACTTCTGCCAGCTGGACAGTGTGGAAACCAGAAATGTTAAGCTGTTTTGCTTAACCAAAGATATAAATTAACGTGTTCTAAAACTCAGACAAATAAGGAGCAATCACAGTTAGTTAGTGTCATTAATCACACTCTTGCAGACAGCAGGACTAAGCTCTGGAAGTATTTGTGAATATACAGAGAGAGAAAAAACGATGAGTCAGGCATGGAATGAATGAGACTCCCTGTGTTCATCACATTTCATTGAAGAGCCAATACCACTGCGTTCTATGCGCAACACTGCCTTCCTGAAACATTTACTTCATGAACTGGGGAGAGAGTCTACTGGTGAAGTTTCAGCGGGCTCAAGGAGCTTCCTTTATGTCTTTTAGTTTACACCATGTGGCGAAGCATGTACCCTTTCCAGCTCTCTGTAATGCCATTCAGGCACTGAATCTTTTCAGTTTGGAAGATGCTGGTAAGATCAACTCTTTTTAGCATAAAGCATCGTGATAATTGGAGAACAACCAGGAGGCCACACTTAAAAATATCATACAAACTCACAGTTAACTTTTTCGGAACTAAGGTAGATTTGTTCATAATTTAAAACAGCTGTGGTCTGCACTTTAGTCCCCCAGACTTAATTTGGACTCTGGCTTAACATGTGGAAAAATCATGCTTATTCCAACTATTCACAAATAAAGGTGTAACTCATCTGCAAAGGTGACATGCTCATGCTGTATGAACTTGATGACAGCACAAACCAGTAAATCAAAGACATAAATTTGCCCTTTCAAAAGCAAGCCAGTAAACAGGCTGGTGTTTTCTACAAGTACCCAATTCAAAGTGAGGTGACCAGTGCCCAAGCATTAACTGTTATACGTATAACGGACATATTATGACATTACTTGACATTGCTTTTCCATGAACTTGCCCAATGTTTAGCACATTTCAAACACAAACCCATTCTGTTTGTGCAGCACTGCCAATCATCTGTCCTTGCACTAAGAATTGGATGATTAACCTTCTTCTCAAAACAAGGGGAAATATGCTGAAGTAGCAGATGGAATTGAGTTCATTACATTACATGACCTGACACTATAACCCCAGAACCACCTTACTGTATGTATGAGAAGTGGAGTCAAAATTCTTTGTATATTGTATATAGGACTCACTGAGAAAGAGAAATTAGTTGCACTACAGAAAGTTTATTGATCATATATGAGCCTGTGCCAAAGCAATGTTTACATCAGTTTCAACATCTGTTTCTTTGCAAGCCATACCCTATAACTACTGAGTTCTCTGATCACTACTGAGAGGCCCCTGTGTTGAATTAACACCTACAGCATTGGCTACAAAAGGACACATATGACAAACTCACTGAGTTCATTTAACAGTGGGAATTCTGATATGTGAGCAGAGATGTAGGCTAAGCTTCTCTCAGACAGTGATGTAGCAGTCCTGAGGAAGGTCATGGCACAAGAGGAGATAAATCAGCAAAAGTAATGCAGAGTTTATTCCTTAGAGGGGCATGTGATCTCCTGCTGCTGGCTCGGGGAAGCCTGGGCCCAGCTTAAGTGCCCCAGTGAGGTGGACCTGTCAGTAAGGATGCCTTTTCCAGATGCTTCTGTAGAGCAGAGACAGCAGAGACAGCAGAGACATATGGTGGCGCCATGTGGGTGCTCTCGCTCTCCCTCTTGGCACTCCAGTCAGGTCTCGAACCTCCCTGAAAAGACCTGGCTTGTGAGAACCGCACCAGTCCAGGAAACTACAGCTCCCAGCCTGAACAGAGTGCAGTGGTGGCACACATGCTGCAGTTGGTCCCAATAAATCAATGGGGCAAATCCCGCACTGCAGCCCATGCCAAACCCCCGCGCCCTGACAAACGAAAGGCCCACCTGAGGAATGGATGCGGCACCTCTGTACGCTGCAAATGGAAAGGAAATGTCACAGGCTTAGCCAAGGAATATGGGAATTTCAGCAGGAGAACTACGGGAGCACTCAGGAAGTGCAGCAAAAGCAGCCAGGTGACACTGAGCGCAACTGGACAGACCATGCTGAGTGTTGCTGGGATCTGTGTCTGTCCTAAGCCATCTGACATGAGCTGACACTCCTAGCTTCCTATTGGAGGCACTGCGCCAATGTTCAGTTGAATGCGAAGATTGTGGCCAGACTTGAGGCTGACGAGCCAGAAGGGATGATGCTCTGATCTGTGCCATGAGCTCATGTCAAATGCATGAAAATGAGTGAAAAGAAGGTGCCTGTTCTCTCCAAACAGGGCATCTAATCCCTTTCACCTGTCAGTATATCAGGCTAATACCGGAGGGAAAAAATGCAGAGTTGAGTGCTCTTTAATCCAGAAGATAGCCAAAATATTTTATGCCCTCATGGGATATTCCACCAAATATATGAATGACCAAGATATTATTCTTCAACTAGTACACTACCTTTACCATGAGAATGGTTATGTAAAGATCTTATTATGTGAAATGCACACAAACTGTGAATTAATATGGCAACAATTTATACACCAGTTAATATATTCTTTCCTTAACACAGATTCAGTTCATCAGGACAGGCTCACCAGTTTACTGTGAGTTTTGACAGATTAACTCTGATTAGGAAAGAGGGTGATAACTCACATCCGAAATAAAGAGTGTGCACTTTTAACAGATGTACAGCACAACCTTCTACTGTTCCTCTGGCTCCTCATGTTGCAGGGCTCTAAGCAGTCATGCAGTAGCATAAAGGTTCATGTGTTCAAGCTGAGAAAGATTCAATAACATGTAGTTTACAAGGCCATAACTCCAGAGTAGCCTTTTTAAAAACCAACATTCGAGCTCAGTTTAAGATACAGAACCAAGAACCCTGGAAAGACAGTTAATGTAAAAGCTTGCTTGATCTTTCTCTTAAACAATGCTGCTCCATCCACACATTAAAAAGTTGATGAGTGCCTCATGCTTTGTTAAATTGGACATATAGCACCACCTCGTGGCATTTAGATGAGTTGTCATGCTATTTTTGAAAGTAATATGCCAACGCCATTAGAGCTAGATATGGTCTACTCTGCCTACTATTGCCAACTACAACATCAGAAACTCTTCTCTGGGCTCATGAGGTAGGCACCCCCCTTCATTGGAGTTTCACTGAATTAAGCCTGTGAAACCTCCAGAAGGCTCAATGGTGGGGTCTGGCTTAGCAGCCTCACCCCTCCAAGCTCATTTCTAAACAAAGCTGCATCTCTTTAAACATAAACCCAAACTAGCCACCCTGGTGACTAAGCCCATTCCCAGCTGCACTGACAATGCTCCCACATGTTCAGTGCACCCAGTTCCATATGGGCTTTACACACTAAGCCACTAGCACACACAACCCATAAAATCCCCATTGCCCTTCCCAGTGCCTAAGGCCATATCCAGCCCTACTGGCACCGTAAATGTGTACTCAGCACCACCAGTTCCACATGGAGTTTACCTATAATATTAGCAAGCATTCCACAACACGGCAGATCCATTCTGACCTCCCTGGTGACTAAAGCCACTGGCCCCGTTAATGCATGCTCAGTGCTACCGGTCCCAGCCGGATCTAGCACATTATACAATGACACGACGACTTCAGCCATTCCATCTTTACGGTGCGTCTCTCATTAACTAGTCCCCGACTTGGTGCTCTCCTTAAGTAGTCTGTGCTCTCCCTTTCAGCTACTTCTGATAACTCCTTCACAGCTAACCCTGAATTTACGGCCTCGAAGGCTGTGATGTGGCAGACTTTGCTACAAATCCCCCAACACCTCACATCCCTATGGGTCTTATATTCACTTGCCACCTGCGTTCTCTCACCTCAGCCACCAAGTCTGAATAGTTCAGCCTTTTCCCTTCACAAGCTTCATCCAGTGCATCCTCAAAAGGAATTGTAAACTCCATTAAATAAACTGTCCATTTACTTTCATAGTATAACACCATGTCCTGCCTCAGCGCAGTTACTAGTACATCCTAGTACAGTACAGTAGGTTAGAATCCAACATACCAGTGAACCAGAATACTGTAGAATACGGGGATCAATGCTGATACCTAGAAGTACAAAATACATAAGGTCTATCTTAAACAATGATAAGTGCTATAAACAATAAGTGTCAGAGTTTGTTAAACAATATAAACAGTACCCTACAATAAGTACTAATTTAGTCAATCAATATGGGAGCAGGGTCCATTGTCCTTTAAATATTCTGCAAATAGATAGTCTGCAAATAGTCTTCATAAATATTATGCAAATAGTCTTCAGTCTGCGTTTGAAATACGATATACAATGAGAATATAAACTAATGAATTAAAAAAAACAGATAGAATAGAAATCAAATTTAAATGATGCAATATTTTCTATGTATCTGCTCAGAATCAGTATTATTTTTAGATGCACTGCATTTCATGGACAACTGCTCACTCATGAGCTCATTCAAGAGATTAATACCAAAGATTCTCCACAAGAGGGCACTATAACCACTCATTTAGGGTTTCTTGATAAGAGTAATGCTGTAATTATTCAGCTAGTAGCAATGTCACTGTGTTTCCTTGTTTACTGCATGCTTTGTCCACAGCACATTTTGAGAAACGTGCATTGGTAAGAGATGGCTGGTAATGTGTTTGCTGTGACCACCTGAACGGATACCTTGCCAGAGCAATATAACCTTGACCGCACTTTCTTCTTCACACCAAGTGAGGGCTCTCATGTACTGCCTTCCAATCCAGAAATAGCACAAAGGAACAGAACAACTATAGGTAACCTCTCACCATCTGGCTCCGGTCCAGAGCCCTGAATAAAGAGATGTATTCAGGAGGTGCTGCAGTGGAAGCTGCAGTGTAGGCAGGAGGCTTTACTGCAGCCCCACAGAGGCTGCTGGAGCAACCTGGTCACATGACTTTTGGTGCCGTGTGGGTACGCTATAATGGCCTCACTTGCAAACGCAACAGTGTGTTAATGCCCATTTTGACATGGGCCGCTGTTCAGTGATGACGTATACAAACAATAGGTAACTGAATAGGTTACTACTTTGGTTGTGCCAATATCTTAATGACTAATGAGAAGAAACACCTAACGAATATAAAGGTTTGGAATCCTCAAACAGAGGCTCTCCACTGCAGCACTCCATTGTCCAAAACTCACCATCTTATTTGATCCTACAGTTGCTCCCGCCTGTAAAGAGGGAGAGTCTAGCAAGGACACATCCTATAAGGGCATTATCAGATCAGAAGGCAAGAGATTTTATTATTATTGAGATGCTTGTGCTCTTACTGCCCTGCTATGTTACTGCACTAATGTGGTTATTGTTTAATGTCTAGTGTGAACTTAGATGACACCTGCATTTTTGTCAAACCAAGAAAAGGTTTGTTTTTTAGGTTAAAATCTATATGGCCGTTCTGTCTCATTTTAAAAGTACATCTAAATAAGTGGCAAGGTCAATTTGCAAATGTTAATGTGAATGTGTAAATATAAGAATATGGTTCAGAAAAGGAGATATAAGGGAAGAATGATTAAATTATTTTTCTTATAATTATTTAATTATATGAATTGCAGAGAAATGTATTAAAAAGTTTGATTATCAAAGGAAAACTGCTTACCATACACTAAAGGTAGAGATGATTAATGCCACCATTCGAATGACATCAAGTTAGGAAAGTAAACAAAGCTTTAGTGAACTCTGAGGGATTTTCCCCATTCTGGTCAGGTAAGCAACGTCAGTGCCTTAGGATGTATTCAAAGCAATGTTTTCATGTGTGCTGAACTTGGAAGCGCTTTGTCAAACCGCTATGCCGAGATTCATATCTGACCTGCAGCAAGGGTGGAGTTAAAGCTGCAACTAGCACAGTCATGCCAAAACATGCAGAAGGAGAAGTTAAAAATGATGGGTTAAGAAGGTTGGCTGACTGCCAGTCAAGCAAGCTTGTTCTACTGGAATAACTGCACACACTACGTTTCTTTAAGCCATTGACTGCAAGTGACTAGTATGTGTGTAGGGTATGCAGAATGCTGCAATTTGAGTGTGAAGAACATCCCAGAACCAAACTAAACAGCAGCCAGCCTTAAACAAGACTCTAATTAATAGGCTACTCAAAAAAATGTAGATGTAGATACCTGTTACACAATTACTGCTTTTTTATTAAGAAAAAAACGAGTGGGTGTACTATAACTATGTTATCAAAAAAAATGGTACTTAGGAACCGTGTAGTATGAAAATGTACTGTAATGGGTTTCTCACAGAGTAGAACTAAATAGGTGTGAAGTGATACCCCTTTCACACATAGGCCTATGCAGATTCATGCAGAGCTGTTACTTCCAGTTCATGCTTACAGATAAACCTTTTGTAGTCATGAAACAGCATTTAGCCAAACCTGCTCAGCTAGTTAACAGTAGCAAACTGATACCGTCTACACCACCGTCCAAACTTTGAAGATTGTCCCTTAGCTAATACGGGCGTGGAAATGTAAGGTTTCTCTTTAGGAGAAGAAGAGCTTGCATTGCTACTAGAACTTTACAGTAAACAAGCGAAGAACGAGGCGCCCGGACGCGCCCGGACGCGCCCTGACGCGCGCCCCCGTGGCAGCACGGGCTGGAACCTGAGCGAGGTGAGACGCGTTGGAAAATGACGTCACACCCCATCCCTCAAGCGTTGGCGAAAAGAAGACAGAAAAGCATTTCGTTAAGGCGTTTACTTATACCTTATATCTGGGAACTCCGTGTGCAAGAATCGATGCAGTGAGACGGCGCCAAATAGCTGTCCGTCCCTATCATTATCGCTTCTGAAAATGTTTCGGTGTCTTTCAGGAACAGGCTGCATGCGCTATATAGAAGGTCACAAATCGACGTGTTATTTTTTGCTCTTGATACTTGTCTATTTATTGTACTTGGTTTTGGGGGCTGTTGTTTTCTCTTTGGTGGAGTTACCCAATGAGGATTTACTTCGACAAGAGCTTAATACCGCGAAACAGCAGTTTCTCCACGACAACGAATGTTTAAGCGAAGAGCGACTGGAGGCATTTTTGGCCAAAGCACTAGAGGCCAATAATTATGGTGTCTCGGTCTTAAATGATAGTACAATAAACTGGAACTGGGATTTCACATCTGCATTGTTTTTTGCAAGCACAGTCCTCTCCACGACAGGTAAGCAAAAACTAAATTCAGCTTTCCCTATTTCTCCTAACACTGTCATCAAAAATGAGACGTTTCCTGTCAAACCTTCGGAACTCTTCCTGCTTTGTTTTGTTTTGTTTCCATATAAATCGCCTTTGTAAAAGCATCTAATCCCGCTAACTATTGACTATGTTATTATGGCCTCTGTATCCTTGACCCCTATATAAGGGCTCCCCGCAAAACACAAAGAAAAATAGCAGTAATTAGAGATAATAATTTATGGGCGCTAGTGTCTTGTCCCAGTTGTCTTGTATGTCCTCACCATGTTCTTTCTCTATAGGAAATGGGATAGAATTTCCCATGATTAGGTAATTTAATCCTGCATAAAGATCATTGCAGGATCTCCATAAACCCTGTCCTCCTGATAGCTGCCTGTGGCCTCCATACAAAAAGCATTGTCCTATTGCCTTGTCTAGAGAGTATTTCCATTGGAGGGCTCCCATAGCCGGTTTGAATCAGATCACCTAGTTCAGTATACTTAAAATTAAATGTTGAAAAAAGAGTTAAGAATGTTTTATGTTTTTGTGTGCTTAAAATTTAAAAATGCACTACCTGTGGATGTTTGACTATATTTAATAATAATTTACTAGGTGGCTGTTCTTCTGCTTGTTCTGTTCTACTATACTGTTCGTGGTGTTATTTTTTCTTTTATATATTCAGATCTCTCTGGCACTGTTTTGATGCATACGCATGTAGTCATTTGGAAAAATGTGTCTAAATTACTGTGATTTTGCTTGTGTTTTTAGGGTATGGCCACACAGTGCCCTTGTCAGATGAAGGCAAGGCTTTCTGCATCTTCTACTCTGTGGTGGGCATCCCCTTCACCCTTCTGTTCTTCACAGCGGTGGTGCAGAGGATTATGGTCTTCAGCACGCGCCGGCCGGTGGCCTACGTGCAGCGGCGCTGGGGTCTGTCCGGGTCCTTGGTTTCAGGCGTCCACGCTTGCTTGCTGGCTGCCGTGGCCCTCTGCTGCTTTTTTCTCATCCCTGCCGTGGTGTTCTCTCAGCTGGAGGACGAGTGGAACCTCCTGGAGTCGTTCTACTTCTGCTTCATCTCGCTCAGTACCATCGGCCTGGGTGACTACGTGCCGGGAGAGGGCCATAACCATAAGTTCAGGGAGCTCTACAAAGTGGGAATTACTGGTGAGTGTGAAACCCAGTGTGAAACAATCCGAAAGCTGTGATGAGATTTGTTGAAAGTAGAAAAGTAAGTGACTTGTAATTCAGAATTACAGCTTTTGTTTTCACATGCCAGGTGTTTCCACAATGTTACTGCAATGTCGCTGTAACGTTGATGACCATCTTTCCCCTCCAGTTTACCTGATTCTAGGCCTAATCGCCATGCTGGTTGTACTGGAGACATTCTGTGAGCTTAAGCAGATGAAGCAGCTGAGAAAGATGTTCTACCTCAAGAAAGAGAAATCAGAAGACCGTCTGAATATACTGGACCACGATCACCTCACCTTCTCCTCCGTCTCTGATCAGACCACCCCAGCCAAAGAGTGTAAGACAGATCTCTTTGATGACACTGTCCCCGTAACACCTGAGGATTAGGTCATGGGCCATAAAAATGGATATCAGCCTTGACAATCAATGACCATGTGTTTTGAAGCAGTGAAACTGCAGAAGTATACAATTTCTAAATCTCTTTATCCTTTAAATGTCTGGATAACTGAGAAATAAAGCTGGGCTAAACGCAATGTGTTATTTTTTTAAAAAGGGAAGGAAATAAAGACTGTATTGCTTTTTTTTACTTTTTATTTTTCTTTGAACAGTACAATATGTCATTGACAGCTAAATGCAGTTGTAGGGTGTGTCCACATCTTTTTCTGAAGATCCATTGCTCTGCACAGTTTAGTTACAACCATAATACAGCCGTTTCAGTTAAGCAAGGTCCTCTGTCATATCTGAATGTTAGAGCCATGTTGTCTTGGAAGTAAACTTGTTAGATTGTGGTAGGTAGATTTTGAGGACCTGATTTGAGAACCCTTGTAGGAGAGACTCTTTAGATTTGAATGAATTTTAGTTTTAATTTTTAGTTAATTTTAATTTTAAGCAAAGTAGGCTTCAAATGGAAGAAAATTGAAGCATATGTCTAGGCTATTGATTGTCATACATCATGAATCACAGACTGAATGAAGAATGTGATATTGTAAGGGTACCTCAATCAGTTACTGTCTTGTATTACTGTAAAGGTTGTAATTACCGACTATGCCATGTTTATATGCACTGCATTGGAAGGTGAACATTGATTGTGTACATATTTGAGTGTGATTAAGCTAGCTAATTAAAGTTTATATGGTGGTGATTTGAGTTACTAGGGACATGTCCCTACTGACACCACACATTGTCAGGTACTAATTTTGTGTAAAACCTTCACAGTCATAGTAAGTTTAAACCTGCACATTCAAATATTTGTGTTTTGTCCTCAATTCACATTTGAATTGCCTTAACTGGAGCTGGCTTTGATTTTTATACAATACTTCTTGCTGCAACTAATTTGGTTGTCCATGTAAGAAGATTATTGGGCACTGAATTAGGAAAGGGAACTGGATTCTTTTACACTGATTTAGGGTTTACCTTCATTTTTTGAAACGCTACATTCGAATTTCATTCTGTAGTCTGTACAAAAAAAATTTAAATGATTGTAGTATATCCTTAACCACCTTGACTGGTGAGTGTCAATGAATGAAAACCTTGCCAATATTTTGTCACCAAAGCTCTTGTTATTTCAGACAGGAAATGGTTATCATGTAGACTGAAATGCTTAGTGTGTATTTAAAAGAACAGCCTGGATTTATCTGTGCAACTCTGGTTAGTGCAGGTTTGCTGCTCAGGTACATTAGTTGCTGAAATAGTAGTTACTGAAAATGTATGCCTTGAGACACTGTCTTAAATAATGAGACTAATTGAATAAAAATATATCACATTTTGGTGTGAAAGTGGATAATCGTGAAGGAGGGGCTAAGGAATTAATGAAGGATTTGGGAGTTGTCTGCAAAACATCACAAGGCGGGACATGCACAAACAGCAGTATGCTGCCCCCTTATGGGCATTCTGTGCCACTGTGAGCGAGTGTATTGTTAGGCTCCATGCTGGTGTTTGGTTGGACAGCTGGGTTAGTGAGGCCTTGTCACCCATGGCAGCTGTTGACAGCCTGTCAGTATGCCTGCCAACTGTTCACAGGGATGTTTACCCTGCTGGGTGGAAGAGGATGTGATAATAATTTAATAGCCATGCTGAAAGTGAGCATGGAGGTTATACAGGTTCAACAAAATAAACTGGCCATGGTCACCCTAACCGTTTTGAAGTGAGGATTCTGTATATTCTTTTACAGTAGATTGCACTGAAAATATTTGTTCAAAACAATCTCTGCAGGAGAAGAGAGAATTATGTCTCCTATAGGTGAGAAACAACAAAGAGGGTAAGAGACAGACCGAAAGTTTTCAATCAAAACTCTGACAAAAAAAGAGTTCCCTTATGACACTACCACTAAAGACTTAAACCAAAACGGGCAGGCCACACTTACATTATCAAAACTTTTAACAACCAGTAATCCTACAAAACAAAAATTAATTAATGAAGGATCCAACCTCTAGCCTAAACAAAGCTTAAACAACCTTAATAAAAACATTTGGTCTGTGGACTGGTGAGCAGTGAATGGTGGGGTGTACTTGGCCAAACCAAACAAAGAGCTGTTCGTCATCAACTGATGGAAAGGTGTTTTTATAGCAAATGCTGTCTGGAACAACCAGTCAAATCCCAGAGAAGGCAGAGCATTCCAACACACAGCATTACCAACCCTAAACAAACACACACACACCAAAAGGAAAAAAAAAACCTAGCAGGCAAACACAGGACATATCAGATCTAAAGTTTGCTCATGGATATGTTTCCTTTGTCTTGTCTTTGCTAAACTCTTAATGACCCACCCTGGGTGTTTCTGGAGTTTTTCCCAATGACCTTTCTACTACTCTGCCCCCCTCACATGCCCACTCATGTCACTCACGTGTGCTCACCAGGCAGCTGTTGGGTTTTGATAGTGTGTGTTGGGCCCTCAGTGTTAGTGGCGCCAGTCATATAAGGAAAGAACATCACTCCCTGTAGCATTTTCCATTTTGAAAGTGTCCGGCTGCTTATTGATGAGCCCTGGCAGGATGTTTGCCTGACTAAGCACAGGTCTCCTCTCTGAGGTTTGCGCTAGGTGGAGAAGCTTCCTCTCGATCGATGAATGCCAACCCTCTATGTGCAACTCCTGCCCCCTCCGTCCAGACACACACACACGCACACTCCTTCCCACACCGCCCAGCGGCAGCCATCTTTCAAAATCTGGCACTAGTCAGCGATGCTGCCACACTGCAGGGACAAGATCCCCACACATGATGTGCCAGAGCAATGCAGAGAGGGGATCAAACTCCAGCATCTTCTGCACTGCTGCGGCCACAGACAGACAGGTAACTAGTTTACATTCTCATACTCCAGCAATTCTTGAAAAGCAGCGTAATAATTGATCTGAATGTAAATATTTATCATATATGTCTTTCTCAAGTTTTCTGATTAATTTTTTTGCTCTTTAAAGTTTACAGATAATATTTGAGTTCATAGAGCAATCTGTAAGTCTGCATGATTTTTTTTTTCTTTCTTGGGCCTGGAGCCAGTCATCTTTACAGTACTGTTGCCTTGACAATACAAACATAAACAGGTTTAATTTTCTTTGCTGACCTAAAATCCACCAAACCAAAATTTTGGAGGATAAATTTGAAAACTATAGATATTGATGCAGTACATACAAGTGAAAAATCAACCAGGTAGATTTTGGGAAATTATTTTCTTCTCATTACTGACAATATCTTACACGGTACAAGTATTTACAAAACAAAGAGCTAAAGAAAAACAAAATATGAAGAGCATCAAATATTCAAGAAAGCTGAAAATTTATTCTAGATATTAGATTCCTTATAATAGCTACCGTGTGACTCAACCGCTTCAGACATGAGTTTGAAGCTATAAACAAACAGGTTTCGGCAGGAAATCGCTTGTCACCTGCATTATTTTCAAGCATTTGGGTTTCCTACCAAATTTATGTTGACTGATCAGTTAATTTAATTTAAATGTCTTTAATTTCTGAAGCATACACAAAATCAGACATAGTACCTAAGACAAATACTGGCAGTGAAAAATTGATTGAGTAAACTATTTGGAAAACTGTTTCCCTTCACATAACTACCCTTACGTAATATTTGGCTCATTCATATAATGACATATTGTGAGAATGAACAACTTCATAAAGTTTAAGGCATAGACAAAATGGCTTCAGCCAAGTGTTCTCTAAATGTTGTACTTATCATTAGATCGTCAGAGCCAAATATCCATGCTAACAGCTGGAGCACACGTGAGAGCTGATGTGATGAGCTTTCAGCGCCTATATGACTCTAAACAGCCTATTTTAAGATCCTTAGAGTTCACACAGGACAAACTGTGTCCGAAGAGGTAAGATAAAGACACCCTACCTTGCCTTATCGATCCCCCCTCACAGTGCTCCTCCACTGGCTCTGTTGATCCGGGGATGGTGGCAGTGCTTAGCTGCTGACTTCACTGCAGTTTACCTGCTCTGAGAAAAAAAAAAAAAAAAAGTGCTGAGACAGTATTTTGAAAAGAAGCCCGCTGTAGCTTTCATTCTGTAAGCCCCTCTGATCACTGACGTGTAATTAGCCTTACAAGTTCTCTCTCACCCCCTCAGTAAGAGGTCTGCTTGTGAGCACCCGAAGAACACAGAGCTGCACTTCAGAGCGATATGTCATTTTGTTTGATCTGCAGCTGTCTGATGTGGGGTATGAAGAACTTTCTGATGTGAGAAACACGAGCAGGTCATATACGACCGATTGATGGCTAAAATGAAAGTACTGAAGGGTGATTGAATATTTATGAGTAATCACCACGCAAACGTCGCCTGTGGGGTAGAATCTATACAAAGTTTAATTTTGAGCACTTGGCTCGTCTTTCATCCGATTGTGGAATTAGCCATTTTAATCCACTGAATTGAAGAGAAAAGCGTTGATATTCTTACAAAGATAGTACGATATATCATTATGATGCTTTTGTATGTGGCTCCAGCGTACCAGTGCATTCACGGAGCCGGGTGGGTAATTGCAGGCTGCTGGGTGAAGGAGTCGTTAGCGGTTCAGAGTCGCATTCAGACAGTTCCGTTCGCATAATAATTCGTTTTAGAGGACCTGTAGGCTGCGTTTGACTGGAAGGAAGTCATGTATCCTGTAAGTCCTGTATCACCGTAGTCGTGCAAACCGCAATCGGTTCAATCATTAGCTCAGTACAGGAGCTGTTCTATACACTGGCCATAGAATTAGTCTCGCTATATTTTATATGGTCTCAGGTCGGCTCATCGTTGTGTCAGAGTTGGTTGCTTGCTTGACCCAATCATTTCTTACAAGGAAAAAGAAAAAGATTGCTTTACATTAAGCGTAGGCGAATACACGCATTGCTATCGACCAGTGCGAGAGGAGTTACAGAAAGTAGCGACCGTGCCGACGACAAATACAGGCTGACTTTACAGAGACGCAGTGCTGAGTTTCACTGTGGTTTTCTTTTGGTCACGTTTTCAACTCTCGTCTCCTTTGTTTGCAGAGGAATGCGAAAATCTCCCGACATGAGTCCACGTCGCCTGTCAGATATCAGCCCCCAACTTCGACAGTTAAAGCACCTTGTTGTGGACGAGGAGATAAAGGAGGAGATCAAGTCTTCTCGATCTGTGGAGGACATAAATAATGCGTCCATAGAGGAGCGCATCCTGAGAATCACAGGGTACTACGGTTACCAGCCGTGGAGCACAGCTAACGGAGGTGGGACCGTACTGTCATAACACCTGACGCTTAGATGTAGTGATATCCTAACATACTCAAACTTGCTCTATGTCTAACTTAACATATACTCACTGCTCATTTGTCAATTACATTTCTTAAACTTTAGTATTCTTTTTCAAATGCATAATGAAATCTATTTTTCTTGGCGTTTGAATAAAAGCACCTATCTAAAAGTTTAATCATACCAGTAATCAGGGCTGTCCACCACTGCCTGACATTTGAAATTACTATTCTTTCTCCTATAACCTGAAAGCACTTTTGGATGTTATTGGGGAATAGATGGGTATCCCACACTGGGGTGAGTGATAGATGTTTAAAACTAACAAACACCAGCGCATCAGTTTCACCTACTCTGCTCAACCAACTGCAAAAGTAAAGAGCAGTATGTATGACTGATGATATTACATGATAAAGTATTTTATTTCCAATATATGATTGCTAATGCACACAGTTGCTAATTGATCTCTCTTAGCTCACTTGGTAGAGCATCAAACTAACTATAGGTCATGGGGTAAATTCCCAGGAAGTTTGTGTGCTGTCATACTGCTAACTATGTAAGTCACTCTGGGTAAGAGTGTTGGCCAAATGCCAGAAATGTAAATATCAAATTGTAAGTAACCCTGTGGGATCTACCACATCTCTGGTGCATGAACAAGCATGAAATAGTAGTAAAGGAAGTAAAGTAGAATGAATACAATACCATAATTACAACAACAAAGAATGAATGTGGACATCAGAAGGTTTAATAAGCCATTGTTTTCTGGTGGGTGTGTTGGGCCTGTTGTCTGTAGCTGAATATGATATTATTGCACCTCTGGCTGGATTAGACTGTAAACGAGAGTGTAGCAAAGCTGAGTCATCGGAGCTGAGGGAAGCCTCCTAGCCCTGCTCGCTCATGTCCTGAACAAAGCCTGATTTATATGCAGTCTCATGCACACCACCTCAGAGCCCTGGTGTGTGAATGCACACATTGAGAAGAAAATAAAAACTTGAATTCTTTTCCTGTTGCTGTGGAGAAAATGGGCAATACAGCGGAAGGATAAGAATCCTGCATCTGTCCTCTACACTCACTGAACCCTTTAAAGGTGGGAAAGCGCCCGTATAACAGGGAGCTCAGAAAAAGTACAGCATACTTCTTTACCAGAGAGTGCTTAGACAGTGTCGCATGAGAAACAACGTGCCCTAGACAGCAATGAAACATCAACTGAATTTGTGCACTAAGAGAGCCCTGAGGCACTGCATTAAAATATACTGTGGAATAAATCAAGAGCTTTTGCTCACAGCTTTAATTCATATATTGACCGTTCTTAAAAATATATCAAATTAATGTTTAGTTTCCTGAGGGCTGGAAAAGAACTGAGTTGATCTTCATTACATTTAAAAATCCAGCAAGAAACTATTGGTTTTTATTATAGAAAAAGACTTATTTCCATGATAGCCATATGCAGTCAGTTAAAGAGTGAGGCTGGGACAATAAGGTAGAGAAGGAGGTGGACCCTTCACTGGGTAAACCCTATCAAAAGTTCCTACTTCTCTATTGAAGAGTTAAATAATTTAACAATTCTTTTTTGTGAGATAAATAGAACAACAAAAAGGATAATTCAAATAAGAAATTTATTTTCTAAATTAATTTATAAATATATTGCTTCTTCATGAATGTTTGATAGGGGGAAATTGGGGAACATATTTTGAATACTTTTCTGCATATCATTTGTCCTGGATATTATTATGGTTTAGCAGTGTTTTAAGGACTAAACATTGTATATTGGTGTAATCAGTGTTTGCGCTTGTTCATTCCAGCTCCTGCTGTTTTATGGCCAGAACTGGCTCACTTTGGCTGTTAGCGCGTGGCCTCTGGCATGGCCAGAGAGACTAATCACCTCTCTCATCCGCATCACTGCTGCTTGGGGGCAGTATGTCTGCCACTGAGTTCCTAAGCCAGCTGTATGCGCCACTGTTGGCTTGATTCTGGCTTGGCACAGCCTGGGGTAGGAGCCTTACAACCTCCTTACAGCCCTGCTGGAAAGGTGTGAGTCAAGAGTCCAGTGGGAAAATAACCAGTGACATACACAATTGTCTGTAAAACTGTATTGCTTGAATTCACTTGGATTGTTTACATTAATTTAGTTGTGTATTTATGACAGCATAAATGAGTGGAGACAATTCTTTTCCGTTAATGATCTGATTAACTCCTTTGGATTAAATATGGTAAAGGAGACACAAAGAGAACATTCAACAGATAGCTCCCACGTCCCATGGCGGGCTGTCCATGTGATAAGTGGGAAGGGGAGAATACCGTTACAGAACCACCACCCCCCCCCCCCCACCCCAAGGGTGAGGCTCCCGTCACATCCACCCCGGGACAGCAAACCCCAGTCCACTGTGGCTTGACAAAGCCTGTTGCCCACATAGTACAAGGCAGGCTAGGAGCCACCAGTAAGGGAGGTCTCTCAACACTTGAGGGGGAAAGGTGGAGTCTGTGCCTGTCCTGGAGTCGTACGGTGATGCTCCATGGTGGATCTGGCAGGATTGAAGGTGCAGTGACGATCAGCGTCAGCATAAGCCCAGACAGGGCCGGAAGTGCTGCAGCGACTAGCGGCGGAGCATCCTCAACCGGACCGGAAGTGAGGCGGAGATCGGCGTCGGCAGCCGGCTCAACAGGACCAGAAGCACTGTGGTGATCAGCGACAGCAGCAGCCTCGGCAGAACCCAGCAGAGACACACAACGTGACGCACCCACATAGGCAGCAGGTGCAAACGATGCCAAATGAGGTGGTGCCCCCGCAGACACAGTAGGCACACAAACAAAAGTGCCTGTGGGAAGACGGGCACGTCCGCCCAGGGTCCAGGCAT
This sequence comes from Electrophorus electricus, assembly GCF_041902795.1. Lineage (NCBI taxonomy): Eukaryota > Metazoa > Chordata > Actinopteri > Gymnotiformes > Gymnotidae > Electrophorus > Electrophorus electricus. Next base: position 6,021,744 of record NC_137511.1, on the reverse strand, counting down.
GCCGGGACAGACCTCTGCCAACACATCGAAAACCGCCCAGGGAGAGCCCATCATGGAGGTGAAGTCCTTGAGGCAAGTCCTCTTCCTGGGCACACCTGGAAGAGAGAGACAGAGAGAAGAGACAGCAGTAGCAACCACAGGAGACCCAGCCGGGCCCACTAGACCACCCACATAGTGTTCCCAGAGGAGCCAGTCTGCTCCCCATGTGCCCAGCCTGGGAGCACTAGGCCCCCCGAAAGAAATTCCAGGGCTGTTACCCTCCTTGGCTGGAGCGGGCTGTGTCCTCCTTCCAGTGTGGCTGCGAGCTCTGGTCGAGGTCCTTTCCTCAGTATCCAGGGATCCAGGCAGCAGCTTTGGATGTCAGCGATAGATAGCCCTCTGGACTAGGGGAACATCCTGATCAGCAGGCTGCCTTTTGACGCACGCCTGCTCTGAGCAGTCCTTCCGTCGAGAGCTTCGGCATCCTATGGTGGTTGGTCATTCTGTGACGGCCCGAGTGCCGCAGGGCAGGGAGCAGTATGCACAAACATCCCTCAGTGCAGACAGTTTATTAGCACAAGCCACAAATGATAAACAACAATGGCACTCACAAAGAAACAAGCCAGTGCAGCGCGACATAAACAATACATAAACAGGAGCATGAAAGGCAACCATGAGCGTAAACACTAGCACTAATACCAACATTAACACTTACATGAACAATGACTGACTGGCTGACTCTCACTCTCACTCTCACTCTCTCTCTCTCTCTCTCTCTCTCTCTCTCTCTCTCACACACACACACACATACTCACACACAGGGGTTTAAAAACATACATAATGAGGTGCACAACAAGGTGTGTGATAACAGGTGTGTGATAACAAGGGATGCGTGGTAACCAAAGGGGCAGTCATAAAGAGAACTATCAGCAGATAGCTCCCACAGCACATGGCGGGCCGTACCCCTTGATAAGTGGGAAGGGGAGCGTACCGTTACAGTATGTTTAGAGTTTAACTGGCACAAGGTCAGTTAATTATCCAAGCAACTTTACAACCAGTATATAAGCTATGTGATTTTTCCAATTTGAGGTAATAAAAAGAGTGTTTACAGGGAAAAGAGGCCTAACATTGCATTAGACATATTAATAACATAAAACATAAGGGAGCATAGAGATTCTGTGTCCTTTCAGAATGATTTGTGTACTGGGTAGAGGCCTCTGCAGGCTTCAGCAAAGGATCCTGGGTAGGTTTTGGTGGACCTCGGGGTAAGTAAGATATATGACCTCTCCGCAGGCTCAGGACCATATAGGAAAACAATCTTCTTTAGGACAAGGTTAAGAGAAGTCTTCACTTGGAATGTGGTGGTAATGGGTTCCAACTGGTCTGGGTGTTGAATATCAGTTTGCATATGTTGACTAATGTATGGTTTGGATGTAATGGTGGCGAATGCAAACACTAGTATGTAAAAAGGTGGGATGAATACATAATCACTTCTGACAAATGTATAAAAATGTGGGCTCTTTGTTTGATTGTTAGACATTCTATGGAGGGTTCCTCAATAACGCTTGTTAACACTAACCTGCAATAAAGGACGGAACCAGCTATTCTCTTCTACTAATTCTGCAGTCTGCCTCTTTATTTTATATTGGAATGTTTAACTTTAAAACTAGCTGACTGGGGATTTAGGAACGACAAATTACTGCTTGACATTTACCTAAATAATTTATAGAAAATTGTTTGACCACAGCTAAACATCTCAAACACTCCTATCCCTGCATGTTGTGTCTGTGTCTACAGTTCTGGAGCAGTCGAGCAGAGAGAAGGCAGATGCTAAGGCAGACGACCATGAAGGGACAGGCCCGGTGAAGTCGCGGAGAGCCAAGACGGAGCAGAGCGTGCGTTGCGGCCTGCGTCTCACTGCAGACCACCTGTGTCGGGCAATCTGGGGCGTCGCTGTGGTGCTGTGCGTCTCCTCATCCTGGTCGGGCTCCACCCAGCTGGCCAAGCTGACCGTCCGGCAGCTCGATATTCCCTTCACGCTCACCTGGTTCTCCACCTCCTGGAACTGCGCCCTCTTTCCGCTCTACTACCTGGGACACCTCTGCAGCAGCCAGGACAGACAGAGCCCACGGCAGCGCTTCAGGTGGGAGATGCCTGCTGGCCTTTAGCCGATCAAGCTAGCTCTGCACTTTTGATTTTCTGAGCTTTAAAGGCCAAGCCCCTGGACCTTTTCCCGATTCCCTTAACTTGAGTCCCACATGCCTGTAGTGTTCCCTTTGACAGATCAGCCAAGACTGTAAAGGCTTCAAAGGCTTGCTGTAAGCATATGGCATTTATTTCTTTGAATTTGCAAATAACAAACAAAGCCTTGCCTTTGTAAATACATGTGTCCAGTATTACGTTTTGACATTGTGATGGTACTGGTGTCGTGTAGGTGCACGCTGTGTGATGATGAGTGTCTGCGTTTTTGTATAAGTATAGGGAGTGCTCTCAGATCTTGGGTGACGACGGGCTGTCTGTGAGGACACTACTGTCACGCGTGGCCCCGTTCGGGGTGCTGTGGACCCTCACCAGCTACCTGTACCTGCAGGGCCTGCGCACGATCCCACCCACGGACGCCTGCGCCCTCTTCTGCTGCAGCCGTGCCTTCGTCTTCCTCATCTCGTGGATTGCGCTGCGCGAGCGCTTCATAGGGATCAGGGTGAGATACGCCCAGCGAGCCCTGTCACTACTAACCATGATGTTTAAGGTGTCTGCGAGCCTCTCTCTTAATTAAAGCCAAAAACTCTCTGTCCTTCTCGTCTGCATGCAGATCGTCGCTGCTATTTTAGCTATTGCAGGCATAGTGATGATAACATATGCAGATGGTTTCCATAGTCACTCTGTGATTGGCATTTCCCTGGTGGTTGCAAGTGCTTCAACAGCAGCCACGTATAAGGTGAGCCACTATTACTGACGTGCCCAGGTGCCCCTACGGCTGAAATACTGCATTGCTGAGACAGCGTGATGCACGAGTTTGCTTGCTGTGCTCTCTGCAGGTGATGTTCAGGCTGGTTTTGGGCAGTGCCAGGCTGGGCGAGGCAGCTCTGTACCTCACTGTGCTGGGAGGAGCCAACCTGCTCTTTGTCAGCATTGTTCCGCTCATTTTGCTCCTCACTGGGGCCGAAGACTTTGGCCCTCCTGCAGACTTGCCTTGGCCCAGCCTGTGTGCCATGGCTGCACTTCTTCTGGGTAAGGAGCCACACACGATTCAATCCCTTCATTTTACAAAGTGATTATACAGCTTATTGTAGTATTATTATTGTAACATCCTGAACCGTCGGTTTGTTGTCTTGACCTTCTTTCCTTTCTGCTCCAGTGTTCAACTTCCTGTTAAATTTTGGTGTTTTGGTAACATTTCCTACACTGATTTCTTTGGGCATTGTCCTCAGTGTACCTGTGAATGCTGGTGAGTAGCCTTCACATAGGTGTTTGTAGAATCCAGAATTTGGTATATAATCTTAAATTTGAATTATCGCAAGACCTGTTCGTTGGTTGTAGTGCCTTTGCTCTGACTGATATAAATGTCCCTACACCATACTTCTTCCTCATCTTTCCAGTAATAGATCACTACACATCTGAGATCCAGTTCAATAGCGTGCGTGTCATCGCAGTGTCCATCATCTGCCTGGGCTTCCTGTTATTGCTTCTGCCAGAGGACTGGGACCAGTGTCTGCTGCAGCTGCACTCCAAGTTGTATAACAGAGACAAGCCACAAGAGGGCACTAGAGATGCAAACTCCGAAACAGGGCACACGCAGTCCAGTGAGACTAGAAACTCCGCTAAAATTTCTCCATTAAACTGAACTACTGGGGTTTTTTTTTTTTGGTTTTTTTTTTTCATATATTCATTCTTTATTGACCTGAGGAGAAGCGCTTTTGCGTTTGGGCTTTTACAAATCAATAAAATTGCGAAAGATGGCAAACAGCACTTACATGGAAAGATAAGGCATGCACTGTGATTGTGGTTCGACTGCAATAGTGCATTTGCTGGGTAGAAGGTGCTGTTGCTATCTGGTGCACAGGGAAAGAAGCCCTATGCAATAGTAATGTTGGCTTAAAACCTTTTGGTTGATATTGTCATAGGTTGTTAAACATGTAACAGGGTGAATATTGAATTCGGGATTGAGCAAGTTGTTTTAAAAACAGCTTTAAAAACAGAATTGTGTTTGTTTTAATGTTTTTTTCTGTTCAGCAAAGCACCAAACTGTACAATGTAGCATCTTTTGCATTATTTGAAACTAGCAGTGCTGGATGAGAGTCATTTCAGGATTTGCTACAATACTACTCTATGTTGGACTATTATACCTCATGCAGGTGATTGTACAATATGGCACTTTATTTATTGAATGCGTATATGGATAAACGGAATGTTATTGTTTAATTTCAATACATTGCCACAGTTTTCACAGTACTGGTGTTGTACTATAATCACAACCTGGTTGACTAGCTCTCATTTGGCTTTTAGAGTGTCGCATGGGCTTTTATGTGTACCTTTCAAAAAGAAAAATGCCCAACGGCTCATCAAATTAATATTACAAATAATATATTTCAAGAACTGTGGCAATACTTTCCTACCCTATTCCTGTGGAATTGTGGCTTACTGTAAACCTTTGTAAGGAATGATGCAGTTTTGTTTTTTTTTACTTTGACATGCTGAATAACTAAAATAAAAAACTTAAAAACATTTTAAGAACATTATTGTTTTATAGAAAATACCAGATACACTTAGATACAGTGTCACCTTATCAGAATAAACTCACTAAAAACAGAACTTTACAAGTAAACAAAACTAGGAGAACAGACAGGGATTTTAAATGGATGTGTATGATATGACTTTAATCATACACCACAGTGCGATATATCAAAAAAACTTTTTGGATAAAAAATGTGCCTCCATTTTGGGATATATTAGATGGGGATAACTTCCCACAGTTTGGGATAATGTCTACCATGAATTAAGATACATAGTTACACTTAATCAAGGGATTTACATATATTTACATATAACCCAATTATAGGGCTATGTTACCTTTGACCTATCAGGGAGCATATATATATATATATATATATATATATATATATATATATATATATATATATATATATATATATATATATATATATATATATATATATATATATATATATATAGAGAGAGAGAGAGCGAGAGAGAGAGAGAGAGAGAGAGAAAGAGAGAGAGAGAGAATGTTGTTGAGGAATGTTTCCCCATATATATGAGCCTACATTTTTCTCCCAATTTCAGCTACTATATTTACTCCTGAGTTTTTGGAGACAGTTCATCATAAAATAATGAATATACATCAGTTCTGTTGTGTGAGTACGCATTGTGTTTTCCAGTGTTCCTCCATTTCACTGGATTCAAACTGGATTCAAACATACCCATCTTCAGCTTTTGTTTTCTTGAAATGAGGTATGAAGTCTCTATTTCTGAAATGCACAACTCTGTGTGAACTGCTTATTAAATCACAGAGGTTGAAACTCCGAAGTGGTCGTCAGTCCTGTAGGTTTCCTTCTTCAGTAACAGACGCTCCCTGTGACTATCAGAAACAGTAACAGAATGCTATTGCCTGTTAAGATCTAAATAACATCTCTCTGACCTGAGCCAGTGGGACGACAGAAGCATTTGTAGGCAAGTAAACAAAGGGACAGAATTAGAAAAGAGAGGAGGAGCATGAATGTGACGTAGCCTCCATAAGGCAGAAGAGGTTTGTCTGGAGCTTCTGCAGGGATCATGTTTGTCAGGTTCAGCATGTAACCCAACGTCCAGCCAGCATCGCTTTCACCGATCTGCACAGACACAAGGTATTCATTCTGTGAGACACCACTAACAGCAAGACCCGTAGTTGAAGATATAGATATCACACATGAGCGTGCTTTCAAATGTTTGGATGAAGTGTTCAAAGGATGGGTTAACATGGTTACTGAGCTAAGTATACCTTCTTGATGAAACGGATGTAATTCCAGTTGTCAGAAGTGAAGTTGTAGCCATCTTCCAGCAGCGTCAAGATGTAGGTACCTGAGAAGCAATATTCTGCAAGATACTTTTCCTTCACGTGAGGATACATTTTCTTTATCTGTAACAATGCATTAAATTTTATGTATTAAATTCAATATGATCTGTTTTGTGTAAAACAGCCTTAGGGTGTTTCTGGTTAGTAGAAAAAAAAAGTCTTACAGTATTCCAGGGAAGGGCACAGTATTCTTGTAGCTTTGATTGAGCCTTGTCTAAGGAGCCAGCGGTCAGATTCAAAAAGTCCATCACAAAATAAAAAGCAGAAAATGCCTGGAGACAAATGATACATGATCGGTTTTGTTTAACTTTTTAAATGCATTTCTCAGTGTAATTGCTAGATTATTATTATTATTATTATTATTATTATTATTATTTATTATTATTATCAGCTGGAGCTATGCCATGTTTTTTTCCCCAAAAGTTAATTTCCTTACCCCAAAGTTCCCATGCACCGGTGGCTGGAAGACACCATTGAAGGAGCATGTTGAATATTTACACTCACTCTTCTGAAAGACTTTCCTGACCACTGTATGACATTCACTCCACTTCCCAAGGCCCACATGGGTGAAGGTGTTCTGGGTCAAATTCAGCCTTCCTACACAGGGGCTGTTAAAAACACTCTGGAAGGTCATGGTGACATTGTAGCCTTCATGGAAGCAAGGGTCCTCCAGAGCAATTATATCTGTCTTAGGAAAGAACACGCAATAACACCGGAGCATAAAAAGCAAGGGTCTATTATGAATCAGAAATGTGTGTGACAAAGTTTACTCAAATATCTCACCTGTCCATGTTTTGAATTTATGCTCTTTGACAAAGACATCTTTAGAACTTGGTCTTTTCCATAGCAGAGGAAACTGTGGGTGTATAGATGGTAATCATTTCCATAAAGCCGAAAATCAATGGTGTTATCTTGAGACTCCACTTTCGCAGTAACAAAGGTGATCTGAGTAGAAGCACCCCCTAGATCAAGAGCTCCAAAAGTTGTTGAAGCCTACACACACACACACACACACACACACACACACACACACACACACACACACACACACACACAATCAAAAGTACCAAGCAAAATCTAGATTTTTCTAAAGATTAGACTACATTATTAAACAAAGACAAAATTATTATATACACAATAATCACTATTATTAAAATGATTTTAATAACCTGAAGCATATTTAGAATATAGCTTAGTTATTGTTTAATTCTTAATGCTCTTACTTGTTCCACCAACCAATAAATGTGCACCATCCAGTTGTTTTTTCTGAGTGGAAAGCCATTCTTGATGAATTTGAGAGACCCTATGTCATGTTTAACAGTGGTGCATAAACTAAATCTATTTGCACCAAGGAGTAAAATGATCAGTTATGAAATGACTGGTGTTTTGATGTACCTTTCCGAAGTTATTACTCAGGTAATTGACAGTGATCCAGCCAAAGGCTCCCTCCTCTTGGCCAGTGATAATGCGAGCTCCTTGGTAGGAAAATGGGTATGTCTGAAGGAACTGTCCCACAGACTTCAATACTTCTTCTGATGCACTTTTATTCCCCAACCTTAACAAAGTACAATCTATGATCTATAGTTAGTTGCCACAGAGCAGTCTGTAAGTAATTTGAGAGCAATACAATTTACATTGTATTTAGCTGTGTAGTCCAGCACACTGCTTTAGAAAGGTAACAATAGCTGTGAGGTTATGGGCTTCTGGTCTGGGACTGACTTAAAAAGTAATACTATGTTTCAGGTTATTGTCCTGCTGCGTGAGCAAGCATCGTCCACTGAGACCTGTGGTTGGATCCAATCAGCTAGGATGGTTCCTGCTCACTTCTGCTGCTGTAGGCAGCCACACCCTTAAACTAAAATGAGCCAGTTCCACTAGCAGCCAGATATGCTAAGCCATCATGGTTAACAGATGAGATGACATGCTTTGGAATTTCCATGGCTTTGATTTTTACATTTATCTGATGCTTTTATCCAGAGCAACTTACAATTATGACTAAGTACAACTCAAGCAATTGAGGGTTAAGGATCTTGCTCAACAGTGGCTACAGCAGGACTTCAACCAGCAACCATCCGATTACAAGTCAAGCACCTTAACCACTGAGCTACCAGTGGCCACTACCCTCTTACTACAACTACAAGATTTTTCTCGTTATTGTAGTCTCAGGCATGAGGGCACATATCCTGGATCACGGTCCTGATCTGTGCAACAGTTTTTCATCATGACATCATTCTTTAATGATAGTTTGTTGCCAAGTTCAGAAGTAATTTCAAATCACCTAATGTTCTGGTTTGGCATCAGTTTGATTTGTTGTAATTTTTTTGTAAATAAAAATGTAACTTTGTAACTTTTGTTAGTTCTAATGTGCATGAACTGTTGAAACAATGAGAAGTCAAATGTGCTGGAGTACAGAGCTAAAAATAATGTCCAGTTTCTAGTCATTTGTGGACTTTTCTGTGTATCACTAGTAAACACCAGATGAAATGACAGTAATGAGTTTATCTGTCAGAAGCGATCAAAGCATTTATAATTATTTCTTTTACACAAATACCCTAATCATGCTGTTTGTAAATGCTCTGAGAACACTGAGAAATATTTACTTGAGTAGTCTCATGCCTGCTGTGGCTCCCAAGTATATAGGAGTCTCAGAGTGCCTATGGACAGGGATGGCCTCACGGGCTTCATCCATGCACTCCTTCAGGGACGCACCAGCCAAAGTTGGTTTATCTGAGTAGCTGGAAATGCCCTTGCCTTTCAGAAACAGTGTTATTCAGAAAACTTAGACACTTATGCAGCATAACAGACAGCTGCAGCCTTTTAAATCTTAGCTAATATCAGGTTTTCTTCATCATGGGAATCACATGGTGAAGTCTGTGTAGATTTTAAAAGACAGTGAGTGAGTTAATGGGGCCATAATTGGTTATAGACTTTGCCAGGCCAGAACACTACATGTTTGCCTGCAAAAAGCATGAAAGAAGTTACATTTCCCTAATGAAGATTGCTGACATTATTCACTGCATGTAAATGTGTTGGATTCATGTACCTTTGACATTGCAGGCATGCTTCTGCTGAACCATGCCTGTGTTGTTTTCCTTTTCTGCGGGCCACTCATAGATATAGACAGATGTATGAGAGGATCCAGCGTCCAAAACAATACCATACTGCAGCGAAGAGGACAGGCACAAGAAGAGCGCTTAGGATGATGTGGAACATCTGGATACAGTACTATGAGGGCAGCTTCTCACACACACACACACACACACACACACACACACCTGTGAAAACACACCTGTGAACGCTGATTCCTGATATTATCAGGTTACAGTGCACATTTGGGAATTTTATTTTTATGTACACATCGCATAAAACAAATGCCAATAATTTTTGTATCTGGTTCAAGGAACTATTAAATAAATGTACCATTTCATCACAACTTATAGTTATGACCTTTGCATTCTTTATGAGACTCTGTGTGGGAGTAACCAAGCTGTGTGGTTACCTCAGGGGTACGCACAACATATTCATCGCTTACACTGAAAGTCATTTTTGAAGGATTTACCTATAGAGTTGCATATTACAATTAATGTTTTGCTGTCGCTGTTGCATCTCATGGCTGATGAAGGACAGACATTAATTAGCAAAAAGAACAAAAGCAAAAAAAACTAATACAAATGGACTGTATTCGGTAAAGTCTGTTAACAAGGCAAAGCTTTGGATTCTGGGAATATTTGCGTGTTTAATGATGATGGTGATATACTAATTTTGGTAAAAATAAATAAATGCTAAATCAAAATAAAATAAAATAATTTATATATTGACTATAGACATTACATTACCATCTTTGACCTCTTTGAGATCCCCTCTGCCTCATACCTTATATTTCTGCTGTAGTGGTTTGTTTTGTACCACTCCAATGGTCACCATCAAGATGAATCCCAGGACAATAAAGACAGTAATGGTGATGATCATCGTCCGGACCATCGTCCGGTTCTTCACTTTCATTTCTAGAATAAACAGAGACATGAGGAAAAGGATAGAGTGCAGCTGTTAGTGAGCAAATTCACTAAACCTCTGCTTCAGGCCAAAACCAAAAATCCTATAAATTTGACATTCTGTAAAAATCTTGATCTTACAGATGCTTCTGAAAAGCATATAATGAACCAACCTAACCGGTGGATAATCATAACCCGAAAGCTTCCCACAGACTAACATTTAAATACTTGGAATGTGAGAGAGATTCCCACTGCTAAAACAATAGGTGTTAGAGTAAGTGAAAGATAAATTGAAGAGATACTTGAAAGGCCAACTTGGCTATGAGCTGTGCGGAAAATTGAATAAGGCACTGTTTACAATTGTTTCAGAGTTAGTAATTGCTGAGTTCCACTGTATATACAATATGTTGGAAGGCCTTGCTTTGTTTTAACTGGCTTAGGCTTTGGGTTTTTCTTAGCCACTATGTACACAGATCATTGACAACATTAAAACCACTGACAGGTGAAGTGGATAACATTGACTACTTTGTTACAATGGCACTTGTCATGGGGTGGGATATATCAGGCAGTGGGAGTGAACAGTCGGTTGTTGAAGTTGATGTGTTGGAAGTAGGAAAAAGGGGCAAGTGTACGGATCTGAGCAACTTTGAAAAGGGTCAAGTAGTAAGAGCTTGGTGACAGGGTCATAGAATCTCCAACATGGCACTTACAGATGTTCCCAGTATGCAGTGGTTAGTAACTACAAAAAGTGGTCCGAGGAATGACAAAAGAAACAGTTACAGGGGCATGTGTCAAGCAAAGGCTAGCCTGTCATACCCAAACCCACAGAAGAGCAACTGGAGCACAAAATGCGGGCTGTGATAGAAAGGTGTCAGATATCACAGGATGCCTTCAGAGGTCTTGTGGAGTCCACGTCTTGATGGATTATAGCTGTTTTGGCAGCAAGAGGAGAACCTACACAGTATTAGGTGGGTGTTTTTAATGCTAAGGCTGAGTGGTGTATATATAAATAATTCCTTCTCACCTCTAGAGTGGGTGGTCATATCTTTTTTTCCCCTTACATTTGCCTTCTACCAGAGGCCTGGGAGCTTGAGGGTGCAGTGCAGTATGTTTCTATCATTGTGCTCGCCTGATCATCTGGACCAGAAACTCAATGTCCTTTTCTATCTTGGTGTACAGCTAAATATCATCCATTGTTACCACCAAGGTCTAGGCTCTGGGGGTAACAGGAAGCAAATAAGGTGGAAAAAAACAGTCAATGTTAAATGATAGCATATTCTGGAGTAGAGGAGGTGGTGAGCGTCAAGAACCAACCAGGCCAAAAAAGATAAGCAAAACTACAACTAAAAACTGGAATATGGTGACCAAACTTCCCGAGCAAAAAAATAAAAACATTTAAAAATACACGCTTCTTCCTAACTACCTAAACGATTAAAAAAAGGATAGGAAAAAAAACAGCCATCAGACTCCCTACTTTCCAACTTCTATCCAAATCTACAAAAACACTATTTTACTAATGGTGGCAGGTACATAGATGGTCGTTCTGTTCCTGAATCTGTACCAGTACTCACTCTTATTGATGATCTGCCTCAGTAGATTCAGACCTATGCAGAACAGCAGACCACACTCCATAGGCAACTGGGCAATTGTCTTCAAATTAGCTTGTAGTGTTGTCCTCCAGTGTTCCATTCTGAGTTCTGGATAAACGCCCTTATAGTCATACTGACTATAGAAAGAGAAAACATCTAAGGAGATTGCTGAAACTACTAAAATCGGGTTAAGAACAGTCCAACGCATTATTAAAAAGTGGAAGGACAGTGAAACATCATCTTCGAGGAAGGAATGTGATCAGAAAAAAATCTTGAATGATCGTGATCGGCGATCACTTAAACGTGTGGTGAAATCAAATCGTAGAAAAACAACAGTAGAAGTCAGGGATATGTTAATAGTGAAAGTAAGAGCAATTTCAATTTCCTAGGGAGCTTAAAGATTGGACTCTGGAGCAATGGAAGAAGGTCATGTGGTCTGATGAGCCCAGATTTACCCTGTTCCAGAGTGATGGGCACATCAGGGTAAGAAGAGAGGTGTACAAGCCTGTGGGGGCAGTGCTATGATCTGGGGTTGCTGCAGTTGGTCAGGTCTAGGTTCAGCAATGTTATGTGCCCAAAGAATGAGGTCAGCTGATTACCTGAATATAATGAACAACCAGGTTATTCCATCAATGGATTTTTTCTTCCCTGATAGCACAGGCAGATTCCAAGATGACAATGCCAGGATTCATTGGGCTCAAATTATGAGAGAGTGGTTCAGGGAGCATGAGACATCATTTTCACATGTGGATTGGCCACCTCAGAGTCCACTCCCATCATCAATACAAGATCTTGGGGAAACATTAATGCAACACTGGACAGAAATAAATGTTGTGACAAGGCAGAAGTTTGTGGAAACGATGCCACAGCGAATGCATGCTGTAATCAAAGCTAAAAAGCTAAAGGCGGTCCAACGAAACATTAGAGTGTGTGACCTTTTTTTGGCCAGGCAGTGTGTGTAATTATATATATATATATATATATATATATATATATATATATATATATATATATATATATATATATATATATATATATATATATATAAAATTAGAGAGAGAGAGAGAGAGAGAGAGATGGCAGGGTCCCCATCAAGGTAGGATGTTCTAAATGCTTCACTTAAGTCTGTGTCCATGGTTAAAACGAAAACAAAAAGTATTATTCTTGCCTACATGAACTAAAGTGGAAAGGGGACGCAACAAGAAGTTGTTGATTCTGCTACAACTGTGTGCAGCATCCCTAGAGTATCGGCTATTTGTATCTTGAAGCACAAGGGTCAGAGCCCCATGTCTCTTCATTAGCCTGCACAAAGTGCTTCAGCTAAATCCTGTATCATTCTCCATGGTCTTCTCTAAAATCCCACATAACACATCATCTGGGAAGTGAAGGTAATGGCATATTTCTTATCTTAGGATAAGTTGTTTTGTTTTGGCTTTTTTAAATATTAGGAAATGTGTTTATGTGATACACAAATTCACCATAATGTCTTTCTAAATTGAGATAAGGTAGCATTTTAGCTGTATCATATTTCTGTCCTCCCTGACACAATAGTACCCAAATTTTCCTGAGATCCAGAACATTTTCAGTTTCTTTATCAGCTGTGCATTCAAAGAAGTTCTAAAAGTTGAACAATGGATAGTTGGATAGTAATGAAAATATCAATGTAATATTAGACTGATATAAACAAAATATAACCATTTAAATACATTTAGGCTCACAGGCACATATCCACATGCTCTCACACACACTGATGTCACCAATATCCATAATACTGTCACATCTCAGGCAGGATCCAGCCAATCCAACTGCAGAGACTGCACCTGCACACCCTCCAGTCATGCACCTAATAAATCATCAAACACGTCTCCCTACTTAAACCCCCTTCACGGCTCCCTCATTCGCTGCTTTATGATATGTCACTTGCTCTCCGCTTGGGAGCTAGTCACACCTTTCTGAATTTGCTACTTTGTTTTGCAAATTGCTAATAATCATTTTATTTTGGGGTTGTGTCTTGTTTTGGCTGATTGCAAGAGGTCACAAATATCTAGTTGATATCCACACCCTTTTCTATTTATAGCCAAATTTGTCCAAAATGAGAAGCCTAGCATAACCATAAATGTTAAAATGCAAATATGCTTTCAAACAGTAAACTCCTAGCTTTAACAGTAACAATTTTGTTATGTGAAGTTGAAGATAGCAGGGATTTCAACCTGGAATGCCATTATTTATAGAAGGGACTAATGTGTTTCTCAGGCCTTTTCTGGTCCAGCCTTTCATCTTATCTCTTTGTTTATGCCCAGTTCACAGTGAGGTCACCAGAGAAAAGCAGCTGGCACAGGCAGCTATAAAGGTGAATGTCCATGTTGACATGGTCGACCCTATGACCACATTCTTCATTGTCTCTATACTTGCTAAAATACAGTCACTTCATACAAAGATTTGTAATACATACAAAGGATCCTATGGCAAAGATAACATGGTTTAATGCAAGGATATGTAAAAGCCTGTGTTTACCTAAAAGAAAGCATCCAGTCCACTCTGAGGAAAAGGATTTCAGTCATTTCCACCCCAAGTATTAGGGTAAAACAAGAAATGTTTGGTAGTTAATATGGAACACCTGGGTGGAATATCTGTTTTCTCAGTTAGTAAAAATTTGTATGAAATATTTCACACACAATCCTTGTCACATTATAATGTATATCCTGTTTCCTTTTTTACACCTTAAATTGTTTAAAATTAGGCTGCTTCCTTAGTTACAGGAAGGGACTCTTATTTGCACTAGTCATATTGTAACAGTTTCCAGTCCTAGTCGTAGTTTTCAGAGGGATTAATACATACTCTACCTAGCAATAACATTCTCTGACTGTTCTTCAGCACAGTACAATAACAAACTTCATTGTGTACTCTTATCAATCTTTTCCTTCACTTTCCTGTGCGTTACTCATTTGGCCTGGCTCTCTGCTATTTTTACAGTGGAAGAACATTCTGTGTTCTAGAGTGGCTACGTTTTGAATTTTGAAAGATCTTCATTGTTTTTTTTTTCCCACTTTGTGCACTGCAATGTATTCAATATACTAGCTATAGGAGTAAAACTCCAATGGACCTGAGCTATGTCACAACTTTTGTATATCATGGATGTGTTCACTCATTTGTGTATGCCTATCTGTTTGTTTCATTATTGTAGGAATATGATGTGAAAATACTCCTTAATGCTACTAATGCCACTAGTTTGTATTTTACTGTGTATGTAAAGAAGGTCTGAGTTGGAATTAGTTTGACTGCATTTTGACTTAAAAATGTGAAAATAAGAACACTGCAGTGATATTCTTTGTAAACGGTCTCTACAGTGCAACTGTAACTGGGCAGATGTTATAAATTTAGGATTATTACAATTAATTAAAATAATTTCTATAAGCAGATTTTTCATGAGGTGTAATTTTTGAAAAGCTTCACAGAAATAAATTAAAAGGTCTGACCTTTAACCCTACAGTGTTTCACACATATGGAATTCATATGCATCCACCCACACACAGGCACACGCACGCACGCACACGCACACACCTCTCTGAACTGTGCAATTTGTACATTTGGGATTTACAATCTTGCATCTTGTTCTGGACCACTAATATAACCCTTAATGTGAGCGATGCCAAAAGCATCAAAAGAAGCAGCAGACGGTCAGCCCCCACCCCTTTCCTGCAGACTCCAGTGCCAGGACAAACTATCCCATTCTACTCTTATTTCATTGTTAGTCCCTTACTTTACCTAGGAGATGCATGCTGTTGCTATGGTAACACTAGAAACAAACAGGCTTGCATTAGATGAAGTGGCTTGCTGCTTCTCTATATTAAGAGCAGCATTAAGGGAATGTCATATTTCACTCAAACTTTTAACATGCATTGATCTTTGCTCTATAGAAGGTAATGGAAAGAATGCATAGTGTCTGGAGTTCATAAGAGAAGACAAGAGCACTCACCCTCTCTTGCTAGTAAATCTTAAATCCTTGGTGTTGCATGTTCCCAGGAAGTTCTCTTTAAGATATCATTGTCCTGCGATAAGCAAGCTTGCTAATGTTTTGTAGTCCAAAGGAACTATATTGATATACATGCAGCTATAACACACTGCGTCTTAAAGAATGAAGAGACAGTCCTGACTGGAGCTGGTATGACAGGTGTAGCCAGACACAGAGAAATCTGTGCATCATCTTGGAAGGCTTGTCTGTGCTGATCCTGCTTCATTTGCCTGAGGTAATGCAATACAGGGGAATGCAGTATACCAGAGTAAATAGTCCAAAGCATACAAGAGTAGATGTTGGTTTGAACTCTGTATTGTTCAGCAAGAGCAAGGGAATTGGTGTCTAATGGGAAAAAGTGCCTTCAATATCCAGTTAACAAAACTGGCAGGTTGGGTTTTGGTAACATGACGATTGCGCTCCAATAAAGCCTGACCTGCTAAAGTGCAAGATAAGAATTTCTGTGGGAGGAGGCTGTGGTGCTGTTTATTCTTTTTAGCAGGTCTTTGTCCGTTATCTGTTACAGTCTTCGTGGTCCACTTTTGGGTTCAGAAAACATTTCATGGCTAAGCTGAACTAATCCTTGATAGTTTGTTTAAAAGCATATATGTAATATATCCTGCAGATGGGCAGCCCAAATATGGTCATAACCAGATTATTTTCTTTTCAAAAACACACTAACCCTTTTGCAGATCACAATGTGGGGAGAGAGGTGACCATTAATGTGGAATTTTGGGGAGAATATGAAATGTTCAAGGATATTTAAAAGAAGCTGTAAGATATATGATTCAGCTTCATAAGACACTTAGTTCCTAGAAGTAGAAGCAGATTGTACTCAGAATCTGGTTTATGAGATTACATTCTGACGATTAAAATCAAGTTTCTCACAATAGTTTGAATTACTGTGGTGATAGGTATATGAACACAGTACAATGCGAGATCCAAAGACAGTTTATTATTGTTATGCAGACAAAACTCTGTGCTGTAAGCCTATGAGCCAAAGGAATTTCAACTGAGCTTTTGCCTGAGCTTTGTGCCTCATTCAAGTGGTTTTAGCAGATGTGGGTGCAGGCTCCAACAAGTTACCTTTAATGCAAATGTAATGGTATCAAAATAAGAATTATTAAGGGAGCATAAAAGAACAACAAACAAATCTTAGAACATACATGGTTTGAATCTAGCACTACTTCAAGGTCATACACTGACTCAGCGATGAAGGTATGCGTGACCAGTACTAGTCAAACTTTACGAGGAAAACAACAAATCCTTAGTCAAAGCAGACAGGTACAGTTTTTAGAAAACTGTGGCCACCAAATTTATGATTATGACTGACTGTTTTTGTGATGGAAAATCAATTAGATTAAATTTTCTTTCATTAAACACTGAGTCAAGCTGAATATCAAATTTGTGTTTAGGTGGTCTTTCTAGCAAATGCAGACACCAACAAAAACCTTCAGATCTGTTTCCCAGCAGACAGAGAAAATCTGACCATATGTGATCACAACATGTGGTCACACTCATGAGGCTAGCATTGTGCCATGTTTCAATTATCCTTCAAACAGAGTGCTTGAACTGTGTAAGATGTTGCCATGAGAGGTAAATTGAATTATTTCCTCTCTAATTACAGGAAATGGGGTGTTTTCTGTTCTCTGGGAATTTTCTCTTTTTTTTTTTTCTTTTTTTTTTTTGCTCTGGATGCTAGTGTTCTGGGTACTCGCTGACTTAAATGGCTCATTGAAGATGGCCAAAAATTTGTTTGCTAGTAGCTTCCAAGCTCTAGACTCCACATGAAGGTTTCCCATTAACCTGATCTTTGTTTCTTGTGCCATGTGCCTGATCATTTTGGCTTTATAGCAAGAGGACTCACTCTCAATCGTCTATGCTATGGCAAGAGGATTTGCTTCAGGTAAAGACAAGATAGGACAAATGGCAGTCAGTGCTTGGGCTCCAGTAGGAAGGGTCTAATGGTGTCAAACTCTGCTGCTTTTAAGAACAAGAGAGCTTAGCCAATCAGTGCTGCACAATGACATGACAAATAACAACAGACAGAGCTAGACATGCCCCCCTGCACACCTTTCCATTACGTCATCACAGGAAAATAGCTTAACTCAACACCATATAACAGATTTTTGTGTACTGGAAAACACTTTTCTTGAGATTCATAATATAAAAGGGATCATTTATTCAATATAACCAGGCATCTTGGTGATAGTATGCATCTGAAGCATCAAACAGAAGCCCCTTTGCTTGAGTTTGTAAAAGCAGCTAGTGTTCTGGGTGCCCACTGATTTAAATGGTTCATTGATTTAATAAGAACAAAAATAATCAGGAAAAAAAAACATACTGTTTATATGAAGCATCCATAACCAGAAGGAGACACGAAACTCTACATTCTTCAACCCTGAGAACATTCAGTGTTCCACTAGCCTGCAGGGGCAGCCTCCCTCGTTTGTCTTCTCAGAAAAAGCCAGGCTTTGGGGGAACCCTGTGTGAGTGAGTCATCACTCTGCGTGCTCTTGCTTTATCAACATTAGATTTAACCGAGGGAACACTTTAATCACTGGAGTGACTAAAGTTCTTGTACTTATTTGCTGACATTTTTAGCTCCATCCTACTGAAGGCCTAAAAAAGCATCAAAAGGAGTTTATAATATGAATAACAATACCCAGTAGTAACTGACTGTTGTCGATAAATTAAATGGAAAATAATCTTTCTTCGAATTGGTGGGAATTTTTAAAGGTTTTGTATATTTACATGCTCCTATACAGAGCATGTAAATATACAAAACCTTTAAAAATTTCCACAAATTCCTATACAGAGCATGTAAATATACTCCCCTTAAGAAATAGTGCTTTGATCTTCCAAACAGGAAAAAAAGACAACATATCTTATTTCTGCCTGATACACTGAGCGTTGCTCTCTGTTTAAAAGACTGTTAAGATACGGGTGATTGTTCATACAAATCAGAATTGTTTGGTATGGGTTTGGGTTTTTTTGGAATTTGGAATTTTTTATGTATCTTCATTACGCCAATTAATTTAGATTTTTGACACAGTGAGAACAGAAGCTAGGTCGAAGCTTAGCTTGTAGGTCTTAACTATTCATTTGTATATAGTGGATGTTTTGTATTAATATAGTAGTATCGAAAATGTAGACATTGCTGCAGATAGAGGTTACTTTCGCAATCTGGTTCTGCCTGTACTTAGGAGCTCCCTCTCTTGCAGAGTGGCCTTGTGCCTGTTAAACAGCCCTAACAAACAGGGACTCACCAGGGCTCCACTTCTACAATAGTTTCTCAGAGGACTTCTCCAATTGACACATGACCAGCATAATAAGGGGTGTGCACATGGACCTTGTTGTGTCAGCAACAGGAAGTTTGGTTTCCCCAGTGCAGTAAAAAGAGAAGTCAGAAAATGGGGTGAATGGCACTTAATGAGTGACTGTATCCATCCTGTAGCATAGCATGAGCATGTAGGAACATAAGCTCCCAAACACATGGTCCTCTTTGTTTTAACATGACATACAGTATCTAATTTGCTCGCAAAATGTGCTTTTCAAACTGTTTTCAAACATTTTAATAAGCCCATTGTCTTGGAAACATTGTCAGACATTTTCTTTTTCTGTAGTGTTTTAATTCCAGATGGCCTCAGTCAGAGCAATCCCCCATGTTACATAATGGTCTTTCCTCTCAGTCTAGCACTCTAAACACTAAAGGAAACATCTGACCTCATCCAGGCTCCTTAATGGGTCATTTGAATAGAGACTAAAAGCTGAGTATGGATGCATTAAAGCATTATACAATGTTTCTTTGTGAAGTATCTAAGACTTTTCATGATAATGGAAGTGCAATAATAAATCAAACATACCCTGCTCAACTTTTTGGGTGTATTAGAGGCAGAAGAAATGCATTACTGTCACCTCTGCACATATTTCTTTAACATGCCAGCTTCTCAAATTTTGTAAACATTAAAAATTGTATGCTGGTAAAGGTTTATTTCACAATCAAAGGTTTATTTCACAACCTTTTTTCTTTCTTCCTTTTCTAAAACTACACAAGCAAACTTTAGAGGACCTTTTCCAAGATTTTTTTTAGGATATTTCCACGATCCATGTAAGGTTGTCTTGAAAGAATTTGGTGGCTCTCTGTTGGGGACTTTCATTCACACCATTTGCGTATTGTCAAACACACACTGGACCAATGTACAGATTTACAGCATTTTCTAACAACTAAGGAATGTAACTCGACGAAAAGAAGAAACAAAAGCACACACTAAAGTGCTCAGGATTCTGACCACCTGTGATTAACCCCAAGCGTATCCACAGCTGTACGTTTGTTTCCGTCTTGGAAACGTCATCTGCAAGCCAGCTGGACCAAAGTAATTTGACTCCAAACCTCTTTGGATGCTTTATATGCAGCTGCTTTGCCACCTCCCATAATGTTGCATCTCGGCCTGTGGTGAACAGTCGGAGTGCTCAGACACGGGTGAGTGCAGAAAAGGGCTGTGCTTGACCTACCTCTCTGCTCATCCATTGGCGTAGTCTCTTTTATCCCTTTCTCACGCCACCTCGCTTTCTCTTCCTCTCTCGGTCACTCTCAGGTCCCCTCTCCCTTTGTCTGGTGATCTTGTTATTTGGCTTGTATTTCTCAGCAGGTCTTTCCTATTCTTCAGGTCCTTTATAAGGCCAGGGGAGAGAGTGGGCGGTGCTGCCTCCAGCTCTTCCTTCGCGCGCTCTCTCTCTCTCTCTCTCTCTCTCTCTCTCACACACACACAAACCCAACTCACTATCTCTTTGGCACCTCGCTCATGCCTGGCTTAGAATGGATTATTTGTGTATGCGCGTGTGTGTGTGCACGTGTGCGTATTAGTGAATGGGGAGAGAGAAAAAGCGAGAAAATTCTGCAAGTTGAACGGTCTATGTGAAAAACACAGCTAGGTTGCTTCAGCTTCGACTCATAAAACTCACTCACACTCTCTCACACTAGCTGCTATTGTCTTGCCACTGTTCCCTTCCTCAAGTGCCAGACTTCCGGCCAAGCTTTCATCCAACACAAAAGTCTATTTGTTTTGCATACATTTCTTCCTTTAATTGTTTTTATTTCCAAGGGTGATAACTGGCTTTGATTTCCTGTTTCAGAGATCTTCCTAAAAGCCATTTATTCAACAAGAAACGCTAACATCTTTACCAATGTTACTATGACAATCTATCTGAAAGATGACATTACATCCTTTGTCTCTTTGTGTGTGCCTGAGCTTTTAATGTGGGTAATGCTCTTGGGGAAAATGTAGCACAGTGGATGCTGACAAGATCCTAAGTTCTAGGAGCACACAGAAAGGCAGATTCAGTGAGGGGTTACATATAAAGAATAGAAAACAACGCATTGCACATTATTACTTCCTGACTGCCATTGCTGTACGCTCTACATATTACATAGTTATGTACTGTGTTGTGTAGAATGGAAATCTCATAAGCAGGTAGAGATGGAAGTAAATCAAGAGAGAAGTTAATAATGTAGACAGTATATGATAGTAATACATAGAATACCTTAAATGCTGAGCTGTTGAAAGCGGAAGACTTCACTTTCAGTGGTTTTCTCTGCTTTCTCAGTTCCCACTTTAAGAAATGGACACAATGTGCTGTCTAAAAGAAGGAACCATGAAAATGGTAAGAATAGTTTCACCTTCTTTCTCTTACTTTGGAAGATTCAAGTCTACCAATGTGTTACAGGTGAGGATTTGAGGATTTATTTTTATAAAAAATATAGACAGTCCTCCTTGAGTGATGGTTCTAGGAAGTTTCTCTGAAGACAGGCCAAAGAGATTCTGTTCAAGCTTGACTGAATAACAGTAGTTATTGTTATCAAGTTTCATTGCTGGGAAGTGCTGAAATTATATTATTTGACTGAAGATTTGGTTAGTTGTTGTAAATGTAAAACTATTCTTGGAGGTATGAAAATGGTATTGAATGACATGATCTCACTAAATGGAACATGACTGAACATATTTAGAACACACTTGTTCTCTCTGTGGCACTAAATGCATAATTCATGGGGAAAAAAAAGCCTCCCTCTCCAACCTCTGGTAAAAACACATGGTCTCCAAAAGGGGTACAGACAGGCCATTTTTATCAAGGTCACAGAAAACCATTTCCAAGGGAAAGTTGGTTTGGATCATGGAAGCATACAATGAATGCAAACATTTTGTATTGTTTCCATGTGATGATCCATCCCAAATGAACAGAAAACTAAAATGATTCATTGGATTAAAAATCTAATTGAGCATTACTGAATCATGGTGTAGACCCCTGTTTCTTTCTTGATCTGCCCACACAAAAACAGTCGTCTGTGTGTTGCCTTATTGTAGATGAAATCTGGATGCCTGAACTTTTCATCTAGAGGTTCATTATGCTCAACCCCTAAAGGGACAGCATGCCTGCCTGCATGCCATCAAATACAATTTAATAAGAATAATAAATGTAAGCTTCTCTTTATTAGACATACAGTGCACACACATGTAGAATATAATGAAAAGTTAAATCCATTAGTATCAAGAGGCAAGGTAGTAAACAATGACCATGTGCAGACTGTACTGACATAAGACACTAAGCAGGAGCAACAAACACAAGAAATGTAGACAATGTAGATGCAATGGCAATATGTCCAAAACAGGGGTAGGGCTGCAGTGACTAGGACAACGAAGCGAAGCACAGCAGTATACTACTCCTAAGGTGGTGTGCGCGGCTCCCGCACAATAAAACTGAGACTAATGAATAACTGTTTTGTGCTTTCATCACACAGTAGGTTTCTAAAAGGAGATTGATATCTAAAGAGATTTTAAATAATGTTGAGACAGTGTAGGGATTGCATCACTGGTGCAAGTGCTGTAATGTCTTTACACTTCTTTATTTTGGAGTTTATTCCTTCCTTCACAATGGATATTAACAGACGCATGCACAGATAAACACATCGCAAAGTAGGATTCCATGCATTCCAGTCACTATAGCTTGGGTATAATAAATGAGACCAACAGCAAAATGAGAATAACAGGCTCAAAGAAGCTCTGTTTAAGCCATGAAGTTACATTCCTTTGATGCACATCTTACACTCTGCACACAGAATTAATATAAAATCTGTAACTAAGAAACTGCAGAGTGTGGAAAATGAATGCAACCTGATGTAACATCTGGAAGTCCATCAAAGGAAGCATTCTTGCTAACATTAAGAGATTGGCCACAGAATTTGTATGGTCTAGTGTAATGCTTTTGTGTTAGGATTCGTGTAGTCCATTATAATTTTCGGCAATGTCTTTGTGCAGATAAAAGTTAATAGAATAGGTGCAGAGAAAAAAACAAAAAACAAGAATGTTTGAAAATAAGCGTTCTTGCTCACTGCATCAATGAAACATTTAGCAAGAGCAGGCCTACAATTTTTTGTTTGTTTGTTTCCTTGATAGGCTTATGATGCCCCCTGGTGTAATAGTTGTATAACGCAGTACAACACACTACTGGTCTCTATAACCACTGTCAATTTAGTCCAAAAAATCGCGGATGATTTAGGATTAGTTGTTTGCATGGTTCTTGTAATTAACATTTGTTGTTTTTGTTGTTTTTTAAAGCAGAGTTACTCCCAAGGCAAAGACGTGTTGTTTTTATGCGTGAACGCTTGTGAACGGGTCCTCTACGTAACGTGGAAGGCTGAGGTATACGCATGCGCACTCGCCTTTTCCACGTAGCTGCATGGCAACATGGTGGGGAACAGGAGAGAAGCTGCGGCTCCTAGAACAGCAAGTTGCAGACGCTGAACTTAAACTGGATAAGACGTTTATTAGCCAGTAAGCTTGCAAAACGGTATGGAAGTGTACATCTGCTATAGATATAATTTCCTGAAGTTTATCCAAACTGATGGTTACTTAAACTAAAGCGAACAAGCTTCTTTTAGCACTTTAGTTAGGTATAGTTTGCTAGTTAGCTGGATAGCTGTAATTTAGCGTAATGTACTAGTTACCCAGCTCGCTAACTTGCTGCTTTTCATGACTTTGCTATCCAAACGCTACCAGCCATTCTGAACTGTGCAGCAAGACAGACACTTCTTGCATCATCTCGTTCATTTCAGTAATTAGCTTGCGGGCTAGCTGTCTAACAAGCGGGTATGGTCGCCAGATAAGCATTGCTAACATTTGCTAGTCGTTTGGTAAACGCAAGTTGTATTGGAGTTGTCAAATATTAAAGTTAGGTTAACTAACGAACCCTATCGTACCTGTCTGTTAAGTGACGGTAGCCACATTAAGTAAACATGGCTACACGCGTACTTGCACAAGTTCACGGTTTGTTAGCAAGCTGCCAGCCAGTCCAGTGCCATGAGCAACTTGCCTAGATGTCCATGCGTCATCGGTGGAGTGGTGACCCGTGATTGCGCCCATGGCGTCAGTATCCAGCAATGCGATGCCATGCGTCTTCCACGTCCAAAACCAGCTGTGTCCTCTTTCGTACCATCCGGTCTGCCACTGCCTGCTTTTCCGTTGCACGCCATTACCTTGCAGCCTTTATAGACACGTGGAGGCCTGCTTCATTATGATAACGGATTGTGTAGTTAATTGGGAGTCAATTAAAAAAAAAACATTTTAAGATGTATTTAATTCTGCGAGGTTCGCCTTAAATAATGTGACGCATGCACTGGACTCCGCTTAATATAGTCTCACATATAGATCAGTGGTGGAGCCCCTTGATTTGCTTGTTTTTCAGTTGAAAGCACTTTTGCCACCATGCTGCTGCAAAGACTGTCTGTGTGCTTCAAGCTGTCCGGCGGACCGAGGAGCCTCCAGACCTTCACAAGATCTGCTTCACAGGGAAAGAGTGAGTTTCCATCACACATCTTTCAACATCTGTAACAGAGAAGTATGTTGTAATGTTGTGAACAGTTGATAACCTGACTTACAACTACTACTAAAATGTTCCTAGTACTGCTGATGTACACCATGCAGCATCTTTAAAATTAAATATTAACTGCACAGAGGCTTGTTTTCATTTACCCCACCAACCCCTCTTCACATCCCTTTTCTCTCGTCCACTGGGCGTCTGTGCTGGGTCCTCTACTGTCAGCATTAAGGCTTGCTAGTTGGCATCCTTTGCCATGTGATTTCAGTGAGTGGTGGTGGGTGCAGGGGGTTGGTATCTTACAAATTTAGCCTATTGCTGCCTTCATCTGCTCCTGTTTACCACTTGTGAAGTCACCGTTCTGAAGTTTGTGTTGGTTAGTTAGTTAGCTTCCTCGGTTTTAAAAATATGCTGAATTCATGTACACATGAAGTCACATCTCTATGACTTAACTGATTACCTAATAAAAGTAAAAATTACCATAGCTTAAGTTGTGTTTAGAAAAAAAACAAAACCTACCATTGACCACTAAACCTGGCCTCCCCTTGGCCATAATGAAAGGGTAAAGAGTAGGCGTGAGTTGGGAATTAAAATTACTTCCAAGAGGGATGTAATTTTGAAGAAGTTATGGCCTTTACCTTTTTAATTTGGGGGTTTCTCCAATTCCAGTGGTCTGTGTGGGGTTTTTTTTTATAGTCCCACGATGCTGAGCTTTCATCTCATAGACAGACATTGCTGTAAGGCAACACTCTCCCTAACATCCTGGCTCCTGCAAGTCTGTTTGCTAACCAACCCATCAGTCCTCCCTTATTTCCTCTTCTCTGGCTTTGCTTCCGATTGGCCCATTTCCTGGGTCTCTCTTGCACCAGATCCCCTTGCTTCTCCATATATCAGCTTCCTGCTGCGCGTCACGGGAGTAATGTGCCTTTTCTTACAGTGCCGCTAGCGCGCGCCCATGGTAAGTCCTTTGCTCACCGCAGTGACCTGCGCCGGGCCAAAAGGATCGTGGTGAAACTGGGCAGTGCTGTGGTAACGCGTGGTGACGAGTGTGGCCTAGCGCTCGGGAGGCTCGCCTCCATTGTAGAACAGGTAAGGGAGGTCACAGGTCAATTTGTTTCTGCTTCCATTTTCCGTGATTTATTCATACAGACAGGTTAGGGCCTGATTTCACTCATAAATTGAAGGCATAAGTTCACACAAGTGTTGTAATAGTACATGAATTTGGGATTTTATTTTTTATTTTTTTACATTAGAATCCATACTGATCCACACTGACTTTGGACTGAGCTGCTGATTTGTGGTGATTTAAGGTGGCGATGCTACAGAACCAAGGCAGAGAAATGATGATCGTCACTAGCGGTGCTGTAGCGTTTGGGAAGCAGAGACTGAGGCATGAAATTCTGCTCTCTCAGAGTGTTCGACAGGCCCTCCACTCTGGACAGAATCAGCTCAAAGACATGGTAAACACATCCTTGTTCTGCGCAAAGAGTAAACCTGGCATGTAAAAGAACTGGGTTGCTGAAACTGTGACTAATAAGTTACATTTTAACATGTAGAATTGCACTGATGTTGGATGCCAGTAAAGCACGAGCATTCTGTTCTTGCAGTCTCTTCCTGTTTTAGAGGCGAGAGCATGTGCAGCTGCAGGCCAGAGCGGACTGATGGCTCTGTATGAGGCCATGTTCACTCAGTACAGCACCTGCACAGCACAGGTACACGTGAGCATACACACACACACAATTTAAAAGCAGTAATATGTGCAACCAAGTGTATTTGAAAAAAAGTTTAATATTGAAGTACAGTCATTAAACAATAACAAACTATTAATTGGCTTTAATTAGTGGGGAAAAAACAAACAAACGTTGTACTCTTTTCCTTTTCAGATCTTGGTCACAAACCTGGATTTCCACGACGAGCAAAAGAGACGGAACCTGAACAGCACCCTGCACGAGCTTCTGCGCATGAACATCGTGCCCATCATCAACACCAACGATGCGGTGGTTCCTCCCCCAGAGCCCAACAGCGACCTGCAGGGGGTAAACGTGGGTACAGAGCAGAGAGGGACCGACGCGGCGAGGGGTCGCCAGGGCACCCGAATCCACCCCGTGGCCCGCCTGAGCCACTTGCCAGCAGTGAATGTTTAACACGTGCATGCTCGGAGCCTGGGCCTAGGAGAGCGGAAGTCCCCTCATGCAGCTCCATCCCCACCTGCAGGGACAGAGCTGTGTCTCTCCATTTTGTGTAGTACACTGTTGCCTGCACTTTGCGTTCCTCTCTTTGCCTGCGCTCATGTGCTTAATGTAGCTGTTTACCATAGTGGTGTCTGTGTCTGCTGAGGACGACCTGACCTTGTTGCTCTGTTCATCACACATTTCATTTAAGCCTTATTTACAGCTCTGACAAACCATGTAGGAGCTTAGAACAAATTCAGGTCATTTTCAAAAAGCTTGAAAGCAGCATCTATTGCTTATCTTGGCCTTTGGATTCGACTTTCTCATGTCCTCTGATTTTTCTTTTTCACAGGTCATAAGCATTAAGGACAATGACAGTTTGGCAGCTCGGCTTGCTGTGGAGATGAGGGCAGATCTCCTCATTGCGCTTTCTGATGTGGAGGGTAGGACAATATATCCTGTTATTTAGTGTACACCTAAAGAATGAGTCTGAAAATGACCTTAAAAAGAGCAGTAGTCCCAACACGTTGGGCTTCTTGTTGAGAGTAACTAGCTGATCTCTGGCCTGTGACATTGCCTCCCACAGGCCTTTATGACAGCCCTCCTGGAACAGATGATGCCAAACTACTCGACACTTTCTACCCCGGGGACCAGCAGTCTATAACCTATGGTACAAAATCCAGGGTTGGCATTGGTGGAATGGAGGCTAAGGTATGACTGCAATTTGACAGGGTCTGTTCACAGTGGGATCCAGGGGTACCCTTAGGCTTTCCGTTATCCGGATCATTAAAGGGGGCATGTTGTGCACCCTCCTGACGTTTTGCAGGTGAAAGCTGCCCTTTGGGCTCTGCAGGGGGGGACGTCCGTAGTCATTGCCAACGGCACCCACCCCAAGGTCACGGGCCATGTCATCACTGACATTGTGGAGGGCAAGAAAGTGGGCACCTTCTTTTCAGAGGTCAAGCCTGCTGGTAAGGAAGCCATTTTTCATTTTGCTTCAATTAGTGTCATCACAGTCTCTGACTGGGTGTGGCGGTGTTGATTGAGTGGCTGTGTCCAATGCTCTAGGGCCCACTGTGGAGCAGCAGACAGACATGGCTCGCACTGCAGGGAGGGCACTAGCTTCCCTGCTCCCAGAGCAGGCAAGCTCCCATCCTCCACCCATGATGATGTACTTAACCATTGGTGGTCAAACGTTAGTCACAGTTGTTCAAGGACTCTAAAGGAAGCATGTGCCATTTATTTATTTATTTATTTTCACAGAGGAGCGAAATCATTTACACCATGGCTGACCTTCTGACTGAGAAGAGAGAAGAAATTCTCTCGGCCAATAAGAAGGACATGGAATTCGCTGTCAATTCAGGTACCACTCTGACCCAGTTCGTTATACACTTTCGTTAACATTGAGTTTATGCTTCTAGGTCCTTCCCTTGGGTGGGCGGGCTCTGCGTATTAGAAAGACCTGAGCAGGTTTCCAGGAAGCTGAAGCTCTCACTCTTCACCCCCCTGGTGTGACAGGACGCATGCCGCCTCCCCTGCTGAAGCGGCTGAGCCTGTCCTCGTCTAAACTGAACAGCCTGGCCATCGGCCTGCGGCAGATTGCAGTGTCCTCTCAGGACAGCGTGGGGCGCGTGGTGCGCAGGACCCGCGTGGCCAACAATCTGGAGCTGGAGCAGATCACAGTCCCCATCGGAGTGCTTCTCGTCATCTTCGAGTCCCGCCCGGACTGCCTGCCTCAGGTCGCGCCCTCCCGTGTCTCGCATGCTCGCACATGCACGCCGCCTGTTAAATTAGTTATTGAATTTTGTCATAAACATTTTATTTTGCTCGTCGTACTGTGTTGTTTTTCTTTTTGTTTGTTCCATGTTGACAGGGTGGTTTGTTGCTACCGCCCTCGACAGGTGTCTGCGTTAGCTATCGCTAGCGGGAATGCTCTGCTGCTGAAGGGTGGCAGAGAGGCAGCTAACAGCAACCGTGTCCTGCATGAGCTAGCCCAAGAAGCTCTGTCCATCCACGGTGTCAGGGACGCCATTCAGCTGGTATGATGCCAGTCTCAAGTTTGACCTGCGAGAACAATTTTTCAGCTTCCTGGCTGTTTCCTGCACTACGACTACTGTTAAAAGCCTCTGGACATGTACGTGTGTTGCAGGTGAGCACGAGAGAGGAGGTGGAAGACTTGTGTCGGCTGGAGAAGATGATTGACCTCATCATTCCCCGTGGCTCATCCCAGCTGGTCAGAGACATCCAGCGTGCTGCTAAGGGCATCCCTGTGCTGGGCCACAGTGAGGGAATCTGTCACGTCTACGTGGACCACGAGGCCAGCCTCGACAAAGTCATTAAGATTGGTAAACGCCGTCAAGACAATTTCACTTCACTATGCTGGAATGCTGGAGTGATGACATACTCGTCTGATTTGTTCATTCTCAAGTTTTCACTGTTCGGACAGTGTGATGCCCATGTTTCTTGTCTGCAGTCAGAGACTCCAAATGCGACTATCCCGCAGCCTGTAATGCTATGGAAACGTTGCTGATTCACAGAGATGTGCTTCGATCTCCTATGTTTGACCAAATCATCGACATGCTGAGAACAGAAAATGTAAGGCTGTACTACGCATGCGCGCGTCATTGCAGACTATAAGACCACTGATGAGGAAGCTTAGCTGTCAGTTGGTTCCTTGCTGATCCCTGACTCCTGATGGCTGGACCCATGCAGGTAAAGGTCCATGCTGGGCCCAGGTTCGCGTCGTACCTCACCTTCAGCCCGTCGGAGGTGAAGTCCCTGCGCACGGAGTACGGAGACCTGGAGTGCTGCATAGAGGTGGTGGATGGCATGCTCGAGGCCGTGGACCACATTCATAAATACGGCAGCTCACACACCGATGTCATCGTTACTGAGAATGGTAAAGGTCTCTCTGACCACCCGAGAGCACTGCCCTGTTTGGGTCCTGGCGTTTTTGATTTTTTTTGAGAAGTGCATGTGTGGTGCACATGTTGGAGCGATGACTAAACCCCGCTATATCACATTTTGTTGTTTGTTGGAACAATGCAGGATGTGATTGATTCCAGATTCAAGAGAAAATGGAACATGCAGGCTTCAGTGATTTTTTTGGGGGGGGGGGATATTTTAAAACAATGCCATCTAGTGGTGAAGATGTAATTAACACTTTTTAGTAGAATGCTAGAATAGTTTTATTGAGCAGCCATGTAATCTTTCTTTTCCATTACTTATGATTAACTGGTGTGTGTGTGTGTGTGTGTGTGTGTGTGTGTGTGTGTGTGTGTGTGTATGTATGTATATATATATATATATATATATATATATATATATATATATATATATATATATATATATAATACAAATTATATGAAGGATTTTCTTGAATTGCCCTTTGTTTTCAGAGGAGACAGCAGAGCAGTTCCTGCAGTTGGTGGATAGTGCCTGCGTGTTCTGGAATACCAGCTCACGGTTTTCTGATGGATACCGATTTGGTCTTGGTGAGGAAGCTAGCTTGCCCTGTCTGATTTAAATAGCACTTGATGCTTTAAAGTGGTAAAATTTCCATTCTGAGGTTTAGTTTTACTGGTTCTTTAATGGTGGTGGCTGCGTTTGTCTGCCGCAGGGGCGGAGGTTGGCATCAGCACGGCCCGTATCCACGCCCGCGGGCCCGTGGGGCTGGAGGGGCTCCTCACCACTAAGTGGGTCCTGCGTGGTGATGGCCACACGGCTGCAGACTTCTCCGAACAGGGCAGCATGAAGTACCTGCATGAGAACCTCCCCGTTGCCCCATCCCTGCATGGACAGAGGACCTCTAACTAGAGCCACTCAAGACAAACAAACAAACAAACAGGGTCAAGGCACAGAGTCCACTATTCAAAAGAGCCTCATCTGACTTCTTATTGGGAATCCAGCAGTGTCTTTTTAAAGGTAGAGACACTCATTATTTTGTGACTTATTTCTAATAAGGTTTTAAAATTTCGTTTGGGGGCA
This sequence comes from Electrophorus electricus, assembly GCF_041902795.1. Classification (NCBI taxonomy): domain Eukaryota; kingdom Metazoa; phylum Chordata; class Actinopteri; order Gymnotiformes; family Gymnotidae; genus Electrophorus; species Electrophorus electricus. The sequence goes on along the minus strand of NC_137511.1, from coordinate 5,991,070 downwards.
ATAAGAAGTCCTAAAACAGCTTTCATAATTGATCACATACATCACCATGTAATTTAATTTATTTCTAGGTGCGTTTTATTTGGCAAAAGCTAAACTTGAAGCCAGTTCAAAAACATCTTTTCAAAATTGTGTATAATCCTGTATGTTGTATGAAAACTGCTGATGTGATATGCAGTGCATATAAACTTTAGAAACATGCTTTTTGTTTATGATGATCTGCGCTGTGATGATTCACAAACGGCTTAAGGGAGCTTACAACATCTGCGCTTAAGACTCAAGTTACTGTTTGAGTGTGAGTGGACAGTTGCCAACAGGTACAGGCCTTTTCAAATCGATATTTAATCAGTGGTGATATCATATGCAAGGTCTTGTTGCCAAAAAGGAGAGAATGTAAGTGCTAAATAAGCATCCTGTTTTACTGATTAAACTTTAAAGTAACTGATATGAGGTTTAAAAAAAAAAACTATCCCTCTTAGAAGTTCCAAAAGTGCTTTTAAAATTTGAACTTTACAAAATTAACATTGAAGTGAGAGAAAATGAAACCTAAAGGACATGGCAGTTCCTGCTTCTGATGTTCTTTTATGCTGTTTCCCCCTTCAGTTCAGCGATACAGTACACCTCTGTGTACCTCTGGGGTGTCTGTCTTTGCTGATTTTAAACCGATTGCCAGAGATTTGGTTATCTTTGTGAAAATACTGTAACATTCCAAAAATAGTGGTGTTTTTGGTGGTAAGCAGTGTACACAGAAGATGATAAGGAAATTTGTATTATATTGGAATTGTACAATAAATGTTTTGCAGAATAATCTTCTGTCCTCCAGCAGTTTCTGTGGAGCACCAGCAGTTACATAGGCTTTAAGTCTCTCATTATACCTACACAGGTTAATCAGAGTGCAAAGAAGACTCAGGATACTGGGGCAATTGTATAAATTCATTCATCTTTATGTTCTCAACTGTCAGTGAGAATGTGAGACTTAGGACATGGATGAATGAATACAATACTACAGTTGATTTAAGTAGCTATTAGAAGAATCAGCAGATTTAACTGGGTGATGCGATCAAAGTTCCACTGCCTTTTGACATGTGATTCCTTTACATTTTGCAGAATGTGCTGTTTATGCCCACTGAATGCCCATCAAAAAGCAAAAGATCTGGAGATGAAGAAAAGCCCATGGTTTTTCGTGTTCTATTGTGTTCTAACTATAGTGGGCCTAAGATCTATGATCAGTGTCTCAGATAAAACAAAAAAAGTGTATTTCAGCACTTTGCAGCAGTGTGTTTTTCAGTGCACCATATGGATAATTTATCCAAAAAAAAAGAAGTTTAATTTGGTTTAATTCTGGCTTCCTCATACGGTGGCCGTAAGTGCACACTCGAGCGGTTTGTGAAGGACCCCACCCATCCCAACAATAGGCTCTTCTCTCTGTTGAGGTCAGGGAAGCGCTTTCGCTCCCTGAAGACCAACACAGAGAGACTGAGGAGGAGCTTCGTCCCGCAGGCCATTCGGGCTCTGAACCAGGGTAACTGATGGGACTACTCTTCATTCACTGGATTCCCCCACTGGACTAGACCATTGCTCACGAAAACATCATACACACTCTTACACACCCATATTTTGCTATTTGCACTGCGCCATATTGCACACCTTCACCCTGAGCTCGCTAATTGTAACATTGTACATTTGTGTATAATCGTATTCGTGTTCATACATTCCTTTTAGATTAATTTATTTATCTGGGCATATTTATTCATCCACATTCACATTTATCTATTAATTGTTTTTTTCCCCAGACAAATTTGATTATATATTTTAGGATCTATTTCAGGTTAACCCTACATTACCCTGATCTATACATTTTTCTGTCTCTCTCTGCAGTTTACGGGCAGAGCAGTCACCAAAGGCATTTCACTGCCAGTTATACTGTGTATGACTGTATGTGACAAATAAACTTTGATTTGATTTGCAGCTGAGTGTGATGCAGCGTTAACCACCACCTCCTAGTCTGAGGACATGGTTAACTCCTGGAAAAGAATGACATGCTCCTCCCAGGTAGGGTGTGAGAACATCCCCCAATTTGAGTTCAAGGATCTTTGGTTCTTGTTCATGAGTGATGTGAAAGCCAAAATGAGGTAGTGGGTCTCAGTCTCTGTGATGGGGTGAGGAGCTCAGAGTAGAGTCCTCTGCCTCTATGTTAAGCGGAGCCAGTTGAGGTGGGTCAGGTGTATAATAAGGATGCTCCCTGGTTGCCTCCTACTGGAGGTAAACTAGGGAAGAGGCCTCGGTGTAGGCCCAGGATCCGCTGGAGGGATTACATGTTCAAGCTGGCATGGGAATGCCTGGGGATCCTGCAGAAAGCTTTGGAGGAAGTAGATGAGGACACACACCTGGGCTTCTCTTGCCATCGTGACCCTGGAATAGACTAAGCAGAAAGGATGATTATGATGAAGATTGATCATGGATTTTACTGAACACTCGTCAAAGCAAAATGGGAAAAAGGGTGTGTAGTTGCATTCAATCCACGAAAAACTGAACAACATTTGATGTAGGTGCATGAAGAAAATGGTAGAACGTAGCCTGCACACTACCGATAGATCAGGAAAACCCCACAGAGGTTTTTACCATTTTTATTATGGAATAAGTAAACATTTTAGCTTGCGTGCTATTGTCAGTGCTAATAGGACACCATCTTCCACCCACCCTGCACACCTTTTATAGGTTGAAACAGATTGGGCTACACCTCTACAAGTTGTATAATTGATGTCTTAAAGAGACAGTAACAGCAAAATAAAATAAATATAATGCAAAAACAGTTTAAACCGAGTTCTTCATTAATCCCCTTGGAAATCACAAAAAATCTCCCTCTGCAATAGTCTTTTATCTCGGCCTTCCCTTAAAAGACTATTACACAGTGAGGTTTTTTATGGATTTGAAAGTTTATCCTAATTTGTCACTACAGCTATAATCAAGGATAAAGCAACACTTTTTCTCCACAGGGGGGTGAAAAATCTTTATATATATATATATATTATATATACTCTTTATATACATGTACATATACTGCATACTGTACATGTACTGTACACAGAACATGGGCAAGAGCTGATGACAGAGTTTAGGTTTGAGAAATATTATCAGCAAAGGGGAAAAAAAAAAATTTAAGGTTGGATTTGAATAGAGAGAGAATTGCAGACTGTTGGACCAGAGTGGGAAGAGAGTTCCAGAGTCAAGGAGCACATCTAGAAAAAAAACAATCACCATAGACAAGCAGGCTGGCTGAGGACGTCCTGATGGTGTGAGTAGGTTTGTAAGGAAGGAGAAGATCAGACGGGTATAAAGGAGTGAGGTTATTTAGGGCTTTGTAGGTGAATAGGAGGATTTAGATTAGAATATGGTATTTTACAGGAAGTCTGTGAAGATGTTGGGGAACGGCCATAATGTGATGGAGAGAGCGAGTTTGGTTGAGAAGGAAGGCAGCATCTGAACCATCTGAAGTCTGTGAACAGAGGAGGAGCTGATGCTGAATAATAGTCCAAGCGGCCAGAGATGAAGGCGTGAACAAATGGATTTCAGCAGCAGACTGAGAGAGGGACGCAGATGGAAAAAAAGGCGTTTTAACTGCAGAGTTCATGTGGGCACTGAATGGAATCAAGGATGACACACACACACACACGCGCACACAGACACACACACACACACGCACACAGACACACACACACAGACACACACACGCGCACACAGACACACACACACGCGCACACAGACACACACACACACGCGCACACAGACACACACACACACACACACACACACACCACACACACAAACACACCACACACACACAGACAGACACAGACACACAAACACACACACACACACACACATACACACACACCACCACACACACACAGACAGACACAGACACACAAACACACACACACACACATACACACACACACACAGACACACACACAGACACACGCACACACACACACACACACACACAGACACACACACACGCGCACACAGACACACACACGCGCACACAGACACACACACGCGCACACAGACACACACACACGCGCACACACACCACACACACAAACACACCACACACACACAGACAGACACAGACACACAAACACACACACACACACACACATACACACACACCACCACACACACACAGACAGACACAGACACACAAACACATACACACACACAAACACACACACACACACATACACACACACACACAGACACACACACAGACACACGCACACACACACACACAGACACACACACACACACATATATATAGTATAGACAACCAAGTGGCAGGGAAGTACAGGAACATATGAGATGGACACCCTCAAGTCCAAATGGGAGAGTGTTGTTCTCTACCAAAGTTAAGATCCTGTGGGATCTCCAGATCCAGAACAAGTAGTGGTGAGCCAACCAGACATCATGACAATAGAAAAGATGTAGAAAACAGCAGTGGTGATAGATGAGGCAGACCTAAGTGATGGAAACAGAATGAATGTCAGAGGTTGACACTAAACTTGTGCAAAAGTGGCGATAGGGACATGTAGGGCTGTCGCCCCTAAGATGGAGGAGTGGCTCCAACAAATCCCAGGAATGAAACTATCAGTCTCAGTCCAGAAGCGCACGGTCCTAGGAACAGTAAAAATACTACACACGAAATCAATAAACACCCATCATCACTGTCTTATGTTAAACAAACAAACAAGCAAAAACATTACATGCATTAAAATACTATTGCCAATTACACTAATAAAATAAATGTTTTCCAAATTTAGCTGCTTTAGACAGGGTCCTCAGCACAGATGGATTCTTTTGATTGACAGTTGATTGGCCAACACCAATCAACCAATCACCTGCTTAACGTCTCCATTGAGAGTAAGTGAGACAAAGTACAGGCTTCTTTTCAATGAATTGTAGCATTTGGACCATCTTATGTGGGTGAAATGTTAAACTCACTTATAATCTGCCATGTTGAAGGAAAAAGTTTACAGAAAGTTTCTTGACTCATAGTGTTATTTGTCATAGGTTGCTGTGCAATATGGTAACAAGTATCTATATGCTAAGTGGCATGTTATTTTAATAACACTCAATTCTTTTCATGAATGTTTTTGATGTAGTTCTTAGACACAGCCTCAGTTTCATAGCCTAAACCCCCTTTAGAGAGCATATGAAATTATTTCTCATCAGACTTTTTTTTTGCTCTAGATTTTAACACGTTCTGCAGTCTCTGTCCTACCTATGTACCAGAATGCTTACTTTGCCCGTAGTGACTGTATGCTGGACTGCCCCATTTAGAGTTCAGAACCCCTTTATAGACCCAAGCCTACCTTAAGGCTTACCAATCTCCTGCCTCGTCAGCAGATTGCGTTCTGCAGATAGTGGAACATTAAGCTATATGGCTCTATGCAGCCCATCTTTGTCTCCATAAAAGCTCTTTTTTGTCTCATATAAAACATGCAATAACTGCACTTTTGAGTTCCCGACAACCAGAGTCTCAAACTTTAAGTTAACGTAAAGGTTTCAGACGTGACATGGCAGCACTGAGAAGAAAGCTGCTCGAATCTGCTCACATTTGTGGAGCCAGACTTGTTTCTCCAGGCCTGCTCAATCACGACTTTGAAATCGCGTGTTCGTGGAGTCTGCGATGCAGAAAGGACTCTCCTAAATAACTCAAGTTGGACAGAAACCTCTGCATTGTCTTGCATTTTCTTTAATATTGATTTGATTTGGCAGTGGGCCTATTTTATTCCTTACCCTCACTGACTAGTCTTCTCTGCTGTGCTTCACACACAACATTTCAATGGAGAGAAAGTAAACAGGCCGTCGGAGGCAAGCACAAACCTTTAACTACCCCAGTGTGGCAGGCCCAGCCTCTCTGAAACTGCTTCTAATTCTCTTAAAGGAGTCAGTCATGGAGATGCAGCAGCCAGTCACGCAGGCTTCGTACTCTTCAGCCAGCAGAACTTCTCAAGTGGGTGTCCCCATGGGTCACCCAGCTGTGCCCCATTATATAACGGAGGTGGGACACTTTTGTGGGCATTGCAGCTGTCCTCTGCGTACTCCAGCACATGTTGAGTGAATGCAGGTCTGCTGTGGATTCTCATCTTGTAGGCTGCTCTGGGGTGTAATGCAGAGGAAGCAATACTCACAGTGTAATGGACACTAACCTGAAGCTTTGGATTTTGGATCTACTTGGGTCTAAGCATTCAAAAGGCTGTTCCGCTCTAAATGCAATTTTGAAGTTATACGCTTTAGTCATTTTGTTGAACAAAATGTAGTGACAGTCTGATTTTTCTCTTCTCGCCAATCCAGGGAGATGACTAGAATTCTAACGAGAAGTGAAGTCTTTAGAGCATGACTTGTGCTCGGCTTTATATGACTGAAATTCCAGGTGGACCCCATACACATTTTATGCTGCATCTATAAATAACTTCAAAGGAATGATTGATTGACATTGATCTATTAAGATGCTTGAAAGTGTGGAATATAATCCATCAGTTTGATTGACTCACTGGGGGGAACATCTGACAAGATCTGATGCAGTTGTTGAATCGCATGCAGTGCTGAAAATCAGGGTACTCCCTGCGGCCCAGGATGTGCAGATAGACTTCTCACAGGCCACCCAGTGACCTCCAGTGATGCAGGTGGAATTGCAGCAGTTGAAGTGCCAGAAGATATCAGAGCACTCCTGCGAGTGCTCATAAATGTGAAATAGTCGGAGGATTATATTTTAAAGGTTAGATATATATAGTGAATATTTTGAGATTAGGCAATAATCTGGGCCAAGTCTTTGGTAAACAATTATTTAGTGTCTTAAAATCCAATTATGAGAAAACGGCCCTCTTTGGGATTCAATTCATGTGTTTTAGTAAATATAAAAGTAACACTTTTCCAAAAATATGAGGTAGCATGATGTTCAATACATAAATTAAGTTGATGGCTGGGAGAATACACTTCTAAGAGAATAAACAGTGTTATTTTTGCATTGCAGCAAACTGATTACACCTCCTGGGAAAGATTTCTACACTGTTACCAAAAAGAGATGTTTGATTTAACCAGTTTTTAAAAATTCTGTGTATGACTTAAGGTAATTGAAAGTAAACATTTTATTTTAGAAATAAATTAATTAATGCATGGGAAAAAAGCAACTACTACAAGCCTTCGCATCCAATTGTTATCAGTGATTTTTTGCACACTAAAACCAAGCCTCTTGTTCTCATTAGTCCAGAGCAGCTTGATAACAGTCATGTTGCTCAGGTCCTTGGGACTTGTTAAATAATCATCTTCAGTAAATGGTTTGCTGTATCCACTCTGGAGACACAGACATGTCAGAGAGACCAGAGAGACTTTCAAACATCACAGGCTGATGCCACTGATCGCGACTTTGATGTCACCTAAGCACACCGCTCCCATTATTAGTTTACAAGCTCCCTTTAGCTCCCTGCTTCATAAATGAACAAATGAATGAAGGCGCCGCGGACGTTTTACAATCAATGCACAGCGCGATGCTTTTCCATCTAGTCAACACACGGGTGAGAAGCAGCAGCCAGTTGTGTACAGCGTACTCACTCAGAAACCACAGCCCCCTGGGGGACTGAATTAGGAGCAGGAAGGGGAGAGAAGACCACCCCCAGCACCAAGCATCATCCATCACTGGGCATGCAGGCATGCAGTCATTTACACACACACACACACACACACACACACTGGACAATCTTTTGGATAGCCAACTTTTACCTAACCATCATGTTTTTGCACTGTGGGAGAAAACCTGCGCAAACACAGGGAGAACATGTAGAACACGCAGGGGCTTTTGCACAACATCCCGTTAAAGGATCAGCATCATTGAAACAGCAGGCTTTTGATTATGCTCATTATATGTGTAACAATACAAAAGCTGGTGAGACAAATGAACCGAGTGTGTTCATATTTTTTTTTAAAAACCTCTCACTCTTAAATGATTGCTTTTAAAGATTTGAATAACTGTCTAGTTCAGGATTTGTTTAGCTACTCAGAGCTTTGCCCTAGCCTCTTGTATAAACACATGAGTGCCTAAAGTGTATTTTATCCTACTAACGTATCCGATACTACAGACATTGTTCTAGCCTAAGTGCATCTATCGTTGGGAGCAGTGTAAATACCCGATCAAAAGTGTTTCCTTTTGTCAGATATTCTGACATCTAACTGAAAACTGATGAAAAGATCAATCTATGAATATTACATAAATTATACAAATATTAGATGCTGTATAGTTCTGATTAAGTTTAAGGCATTCATATTTATAGCAGCTTTTATTTTATTATTTTTTAGAAGTTATTTTAAATCAAGAAGCTTTTGTTTATTGATTTACTCCTAATATTTTAAAGTTTGATTCTTCCTGCAGTATGTGTTTTGCACTAGTGGTGAATTGAGGTCATTCTCATACTAGGAGTGTTTTAGTATGTTTTCCACCACCACCGCTACCCTAGTTCCTTTCTCTCAGCTTTGATGCAAGACCATGCTAACACGCTGGCAGTGTGATCAAAAGTGTGTCTTTGTGTGTGTGTGATTGTGTGTTGGTTGTTTTAACTCTAGGACAGTCAACTTTTGGCATGTAAGCAAGCCTCTCAGCTGACAGGCAAAAGGCCAAAGAGAGTTGCCCGTTTATACGTTTGTGTGCGTGTTTGTTTGATCTTTTCAAAGTCAATCCGTGGTATCATCTCCTTTCTCCTTTCGGCAGTGCTCTAGTCTGTGGTTTGTTTGCTTTTTGGAGACTTCACTTAGAAGAAAGACAATGCACCCATAACACAATATCCATACTGTTCTTTTACCACTGCCTTGGCATTCCATTAATACCAAATCAATCTCACAGAAAGGCAATGAAAGTTGTGGTTAGGTTTCGTTTCCCAGTCCATTACAGTCACAAAGGCTTTTAATGTGTCATTTTAAGCCCTCTTTTTAAAAGTGACAAAGATTGAACCTCAAAGCTCATCTGTATCCATTTCATCAGAGTAATTGTGGCATATTAGCCCAGCCAGATGGTGTTAAATTGGGCTTGGAGAATGATTCAGTGCGTTTGCTAAGAATGAGCCCACCGAGGCCATTGCACACTCATGCACTTAGGAATGGTTTGTCTCTTCTGTCCTGATCAATATTAAATGCTTGCCGTATCTTAGGAACGGTTTGTCTCTTCCGTCCTGATCAATATTAAATGCTTGCCGTATCTTAGGAACGGTTTGTCTCTTCCGTCCTGATCAATATTAAATGCTTGCCGTATCTTAGGAACGGTTTGTCTCTTCCGTCCTGATCAATATTAAATGCTTGTCGTATCTTAGGAACGGTTTGTCTCTTCCGTCATGATCAATATTAGATGCTTGTCGTATCTTAGGAACGGTTTGTCTCTTCCGTCCTGATCAATATTAGATGCTTGTCGTATCTTAGGAACGGTTTGTCTCTTCCGTCCTGATCAATATTAAATGCTTGTCGTATCTTAGGAACGGTTTGTCTCTTCCGTCCTGATCAATATTAAATGCTTGTCGTATCTTAGGAACGGTTTGTCTCTTCCGTCCTGATCAATATTAAATGCTTGTCCTATCTTAGGAACGGTTTGTCTCTTCCGTCCTGATCAATATTAAATGCTTGTCATATCTTAGGAACGGTTTGCCTCTTCTGTCCTGATCAATATTAAATGCAGTATAATATAATCAATATTAAATGTTTGTCATATCTTAGGGAGGGACCTATCAGCTGTACTTTTCTGCTACTTCACAGCTTAGTAATTACTGTATTACTGGCACTGCAGGAATGGCTCTCATTCTTCACAGTAAATAAATAATAATCTTAAAAGCACCACATCTCCTCCCCACATGGCAAGAAGCACATCAAATAAGGCCCAGTGTGCTCTCCAGGCGCCCCCATGAGAACCACAAGCCAACACTCAGGATCTTTTGCTTCATCTCCAAATTAGTCTGGGATGGGATGGGATGGAGGGGGGGTGTGCTGGGCTTCAAGCTTCATGCACCTTCTGCACAGTGGCCGAAGAGGTCACAGATGGCACCTCTGCATTGTCTACTGGGCAACAGACAAGAGCCTTTGGAGATGTACAACAGGAAGTTGTGGTGCCGCGTGAGTCTTCGGGGAGATGTGTGGGCATGGCATCATTTCATGACTGTTTGTGCTAAGTGCATTACTATTGTGTAATGATGTACTCCTGGAATTTTAACATTAGGCTAGAACAGGTCAGTGTTTCACGGTTGATCCACAGTTCCCATTTATGACTAAATGTTCCCTGTCTTGCCCTACCAGAGCAGGGCACAATACCCAGAGGAGTTTGCAAATGCAGATGAGCATTTAAAGAAGCCTTCAGTGCATATGAAAGAGAGCCAGTTGTCGAGAGTGTGCAACGGTGCAGGGAAACAGCAGAGACGCCTGTGTGATTGCAAGCTGCTTCGCCGGCTTCTCTGCGATTAGGGGCCGTGTGAGTGGGGCCCTTATCTGAGGACGTGTGTGTGTGGGGTGGGGGGGGGGATCATCCTCCTGTTGTGCGGAGCTGCCTGGCCGTCCCTGGTGGAGGACGGGCTGCTGTATCGTCAGCAGCAGACGCCAATGCTCTGAGAGCCTGCCAGGGACGGATTTGTGGAGATGTGTCTGATGTGCTCCATCTTTTCTGTTGCAGGGTAATTAAAAGAGGAGACAGTGGTAGAATATACACTGGATGAGGAATTAGTGCGGGGAGGGGGTATAGGGGAGAGTTCTGGTGCTTGAGAATAGTGGATGTTGTTTAGTTTAAAGTTTGTTTGTCTCCCTTTCTGACTTTTTTTGGGGAGGGGGAAAAAACTTTTCTCCAGAAGTGTAGCTAAGAATTTGGCCCCAGATTTAAATGGAGCATATGTGGTCCTTTTGAACATGTATGCCAGTGCTGGCTTTAATCTGCATGGATGCTGATGAGGGTTTTTTTTGGGTTTATGAATGCAGGTGTTCATCTTTTTGAAGGCGGAGTTGCAAAACGAACTGCTATGAAGCCTCATGAGTTTCAACGCTTGCAGCACGGCGTCATCTAAACTGACAGATGAGTATGCATTCTCCTCCCGTGCCCCACCTCCAAGGTTCCTCCCGTCTCCAGGAAGAGACTGAAAGGTCCAGGGAATGAAAGCTGCGCCTTTGACGTGACGTATCCCCCACCGCCCCTTAGCTCCAAGTTTAAAGAGGAAGTGTCTCACCTGTGATCACCTCTCCTTTAAAACTAGTCATAGTGTTTACTGACACCTGACAAAAAAGGTTCAGATCTTTTTATCTAGTCCCTCAGAAGGAGAGATCACCTTACAATGGGGCTGTGTTTAAGACACGGCATGACAACAACAGACACAACTTCAATGGAGCCCCTGAACATGCGGGGAATAGTGTTCCAGAGCCGCTGATGCAGCCCAGCCTTTCAGCTGCCCTAAATATATAATCACATGTGATGGCCATTTTTTGCTTCTTCAAATGTGTTTTGATAACAGTTAGTGACAAGAGCGGCGAAGGAAAAGGCGGGAATTCGGCGGTATCAATAATTGATCGCACCGCCCCCAACTGGAGCGCAGGGGCGACTTGTGATAATGAAATATGTGATTTTTAAGAAAATAAATAATAGACAAAAGCTCCGCCCCATTGTTGTGTAGGCTTACGAGTTTGATTGACTGCCTGCACATTCTCTTCGCTCACTGGCAAAGGAGATGAAAGACCAGCGGTTCTTCTAGCCCAAGGCCACTTGCAATTTATTTAGAGGCCCTGCGCTGCTGTCCCAGCAGGCACCATTGCTGCGCTGAGCCACTCTGGGTAATCAGGGCTTTGAGGTGTCATTCTGTATTCACCCCCACCACTGTGCCCCCCCCGGTCAGATGACTGTGGCCGAGAACCCAGTTCATCTCACCCTTCAGTGTTGAAATTGCTGACAGTGTAGTTACTGATCAAAAAGTGTGAGGTGAGATAGTAGTCCCCAAAGAAGTTGTACAGCACGCCACATTGAATTCAACGTTTTATTCTAATTTAGTCATTTTCGGTTGTGATTAGAAATGTCCTTTTTCACTGAGGCAAGATGGCATAATATCTAGATATTATGTAGTAACATCTTTTGCGAGATGATTAATTCCCTGTACTGATTAATTGAATGCACAAAGTAATAATAACATTATTAATAATAAAGTAATTAAAAGATTAATAACAATAATAAGAATATTAATTATTATTATTAATCATAATAAAGTGTCATCAGATAATATTAAACTGTCATCTGAGCAAAACCAGTTGTAACTGTTGTAAACATCAACAAATGAATGTGTTCATTTCAAAGATGTGCACCGATTTTCACAAGCAGTAGCCCTGGGAACAACTGAAAACGAAAAGAAAAGAGAAAGGAAAACTATAACACATCATATTAGTTTTAAATGAAGTTGCATTTGGGATTAAATGTGTCTTTTTATTTTATGTGCATTTGGGATTAAATGTGTCTCTTTATTTTTACGTTTCCCAAGGAAGTGTTTGAAAGTTGACTTTGTGTTTGGAGACCTATGAGACTGTAATAGCCAATAACGAGTGTGTGGCCGCCCATGCACAGTGGATACTGTGTGATACTGTTTTCACTATGAAACTTTATGAAACTTTAAACTTGATCCTTAATTGGGCACTTTTGTGTGCTTCAGTGGCTTGTAAAAACCTGCCCAATAGTAATGTAATATGGCCAAATAAAATGTAATGTTACATATCATGGACTAATATGTCACAAATAACAATATCAATTGAATAGGAATTTTAGTTAAAGTATATTTGACATTTGAATGATCTACTAAAAAAGTGGAATCACTATTAAAAAAGTAGATGAGTCATTTGCAAGGTGAATGTTAGGCCATAATAATGCGTGAGGATTCTGTGGCAGAGAGAGAATAACTTTGGCCATCTTCTCTTTCTCTAGCTCACATTTCATTTCAACCGGGGTTTGCTGTGATATTAAACCATTTGGGAAAGGGGCCGCGGTCTGATGTTCACATGGTGGAGACGCATGTGAGCCCACCAGAGGGCAGTAGAGCTTTAAAGGTTTTTGTTGTTTTATATCCCCTCAACCACCCACCCCCATTTAAGAAAAAAAATCTTGGAAGTAGTGTGCAGACAGATATTTACTGGCTGTTTCATCTTTCTGCGCTCTAAATTCTAAATCCTATCAAACTCCGCAGCAGGCTCTGCTCTGGCTCAGCCACACAGCCAGGCCATTTTAACCTGCTGCTGAAAGAGCTGACCTGGAGCACACACACAAGCGCATGTGTGTGTGTGAGTGTTTTGTGCACACACACACACCCATGCCCACACATGCATGCACACCCACACACACCTCTGCTGTTTAGAGAGAGCTGACCTGGAGCACACACACATATATTCCCCCAGTTGCACGCGTGCGTGCACACACACACGCATGCGCGCACACACACACACATTTACATTTACATTTATGACATTTAGCAGATGCTCTTATCCAGAGCAACTTACAAAAGTGCTTTGTCATTTACTCATAGAATACATCCTAGTACAGTACAGTAGGTTAGATACATTCCAATGAACCAGAATACTGTAGAAATACAGGGATCAATGCTGATACCTAGAAGTACAAAATACATAAGGTCTATCTTAAACAATGATAAGTGTAATTAACAATAAGTGCTAGAGTTTGTTAAACAACATAAATAGTACCCTACAATAAGTGCTAATTTAGTCAGTCAATATGGGAGCAGTGTCAGTTGTCATTTAAATATTCCACAAATAGATAGGTCTTCAGTCTGCATTTGAAGACTGCAAGGGACTCTGCTGTCCGGACAGCAAGTGGGAAGTCTTGATGCTTGTCGTCCATGAGACCTGAAGCACGCGCACACACACACACACACACACACACACACACACACACACACACACACACACACAAAATTCTCACTCTCTGCTGTTTAAAAGCTGACCTTGAGCACAGGCAAACATATGGACATATACTCACGTGCATTTGCATGCATATAGATGCAGTTGTTGACATTTATGTTTTTTTATTTTTATAAGATAGCTAACTTTTAAGTTAATTTTAAAATACTCTATTCTTTTGAAAATCCTTTTGAAGACTTAAAGTATTATCTGTCATACATCTTTGCAGTATTATAGCGTTCTTACAGACAGAGTGCATATAGCCCTAGGGGCTTCGTTCTAGCATACAATAACAAGATTATAGCTTTCTTAATGAATTAGATCAAATGGAGAAAAAGCACTCAGTTCCATTAATAACAATTTGTAAATCAGTTTTTGATATAGTGGCTGTTAAACTGGTCATACTGAGCTAGGCTCTGAATGGATTCCATTCAACATTGTTCTGACTTACGAATAGCTTTTCATTTCTATCAGCATTTTTTATTTGCACCCACTGAACACACATAAACCGCAGCCTCACTTGTGTGCGTTTCTCAGAACTTCAAATTAGGAAATTCAAATGAAGCCTCCTGAGTGAAAGCTGAGTGTGACTGAGGCAGTTTGAGTCTCTGTAGATGTCGTGGAGGACCGGGAGATCGTGAACGAGGGGCCCCACACGTGTGTGATCCCTCAGCAGCGCAGCCTGGACCTGTGGCCCCCACCTCCAGGCACAGGTCGGTGTGAGGAGGTTGTGGGGGGCGCTCGCTCACTAAATTAAAAAAGGCAGAGAGAGGACGTCGGTTCCCACCATCAATGCTCCGATTCTTCCTCTTTTCACTTTTAACTTTAGTTTTCCTCTCTTCCTTCCCTCCCTGCCTGATGTCCCCCATCACTGTTGTTTTCTTCGTTTGTTTTTCCTCGCGTACTCCCCTCTCTGTCGCTGAGCGCTGGAGCCACTTTCAAAGGCTCGGCTGTCATGCGCCGGCTTTGAGAGCCGGTTTAATTTTTAACGTACATGTTGTCAGGGTGCCGTCAGCTGTGATTGACAGGTTCGTCCCAGAGCAGCCCGGCTTGGCAGCCTGGCGTCTTTTGTCAGGGAACGCGAGGGGAGGTAACAAAGAAAGGAGCCGGGAAGGGAAAAAATACATAAATAAAACAAAAAAAATACCACTTACACTTTCCAATAGAGACTCAATTAAATGAAATGTAGTGCAGCCTTTTCATGCTCTGAAATGGACTTGATATTTACTTTTTATTCTTTTTATTGGAACTGAGATCTAGTTCAGACTGTTCTTTCTTTGAAAGGAATGAAAAAATAAAGAAGGAATTAGCAAAGGTATGCTCTGAGGTGCTTCCACTCCTCCAAATTATTCACATTGTGCTGATATGCATAACCAGGAAATCCAGTGGGGATTTTTAGCACCCCGGGGTTCATACAGCAGCAGACTAATCACTGGCTGGTGCTTTCCTTATGACTTATGGAGCCGTGGACCTTGTGACCTTACCAAATGGAAAGGAAGAGTGCAATCATCAGAATAAAAAAGGCACAGGCTGGATGGCTTTTTGTCTCTGTGCTGCATTAGGAGTTTTATGGATGCGTACTGTGACTGATGGAAGGGTTTGTCACGGTGGGGAAGGCTCTAAACCGTACATTACCTGAGGCACTGGACTTAAATTGACCTCAGACAACACCTTGCAACAGCTGATAGCATGTAGTGCGGGCTTGTGTAATCAGTTGAGCTGTTGTGGATTGTCTTGTTAGGCGAGCCGAAGAGAGCGAAAGTGCACGGGAAGGTTCTGCTCCTTTCCGCTGTCAGTCCAGTCTGATGAAGACATGCAGCTCCTCTGGAGTAAATGCAAAATGGGACCTTCTTTGGAGTGTCAGGATACTGACAGGCCGGCCGCGAGCGAGTGCGGCTCTGTCCGTATATAAAGCCTCTGCGGCCTGTGTGTGTGTGCGTGTGTGCGCGTGCGCGTGCCTGTGTGTGTGCGTGTGTGCGTGCGTGCGTGTGTGTGTGTGTGTGTGTGCGCATGCATGCGTGTGTGTGTGTGTGTGTGTGTGCGTGCGTGCGTGTGTGTGTGTGTGTGTGTGTGCGCATGCATGCGTGTGTGTGTGTTCGTGTGTGTGTGCGTGTGTGCGTGTGTGTGTAGTAATGCTGCATAAGTCTTTCCCAAAAGTATTAGAAATCATTTGTTTGTGCCCTCATGGGTCTCAGCAGTATTTCCAAAACCTGGACAGTTCAGGTTTTTATGCACCTGGCACACATTTTAGTACACAAATCAAGACTTGCAAAAAGTGACAGCAGATTTGATCGTCATAACAAATCAGATTTCATCCACTGCAGCTAAGATTCTCCACTTCAGAGTCTCTCAAAATTTTAGTTGGGGTTTGCAAGGGATCATTCAAGCACCTAAATTTGATTGCCCGATAAAACAAATCTGAAAGTGTCCTGGATGTCCTCTGCTATTCTGAAACAGTTAAGAAGTAAAGCTGTGGGACAGGTGCTGGGAGGCAGCTGGGTGTCACCGTCCCCGGCTGGACGTCCACACAAGATTAGAGACTTTCACTCCGTCTCTAAAAGGTTAGAATTTTTCCTTCTGCCAGCTTTTCTATATATATTTTTTTCTTTTAGAAAACACATCTTGCATTTGATAACACTTTGACATTTGACAGTCGGTTCAGACCCCCCTGCTTGTCTCGTGTAGCTGCGCAGGGGAGAAACAGCCCTGTCACTTTTCAGAGGCAGCTGTAGCCACCTCTGCCTCCCTGCTTTCATTCCTTTATTTGTTTATTTCCTTAGTGAAGCAGCATGTTGGGACCCCACGTTCAGCATTAGAAGGGAGCTCGGAGGGAAGAGAGAGTTGGACTACAAGTGAGGATGGAGCTTCTGCTTCTCACACGGCCTCCGTGCTAGTGGCGTGCTGTGGCGGCTGTCACTGCTGACACAGTCTCTGGGAAAAGTAGACCGAGCTACTGACCGAGCTACTGACCGAGCTACTGACTGTGCTACTGACTGTGCTACTGACCACAGTACTGACCGTGCTACTGATGGTGCTACTGACCATGCTACTGATGGTGCTACTGACCACACTACTGACCATGCTACTGATGGTGCTACTGACCATGCTACTGATGGTGCTACTGACCACACTACTGACCATGCTACTGATGGTGCTACTGACCACACTACTGACCATGCTACTGATGGTGCTACTGACCATGCTACTGATGGTGCTACTGACCACACTACTGACCATGCTACTGATGGTGCTACTGACCATGCTACTGATGGTGCTACTGACCACACTACTGACCATGCTACTGATAGTGCTACTGACAATGCTACTGATGGTGCTACTGACCATGCTACTGATGGTGCTACTGACCACACTACTGACCATGCTACTGATGGTGCTACTGACCATGCTACTGATGGTGCTACTGACCACACTACTGACCATGCTACTGATAGTGCTACTGACAATGCTACTGATGGTGCTACTGACCATGCTACTGATGGTGCTACTGACCACACTACTGACCATGCTACTGACTGTGCTACTGACCACACTACTGACCATGCTACTGATTGTGCTACTGACCTCACTACTGACCATGCTACTGACTGAGCTACTGACCACACTACTGACTGTGCTACTGACCGTGCTACTGTTTCATTCGGTCTGTTCGAGCAGTCCCCACCATATAGTTCTTCACTGTGTGTGGAATCAGAAAATCAGACTCACGCTACATTGTCTTTTAGTGATGGTGCACCACAGGGAAGCAGCAAAGTTTCCAGCCTATGGTTACATAATTTATATTAGCTGTACTCAAACAAAATTTAACACATTGTCATTCATCTAAAGCTGCGTGTGTGAAAGAATGGATAACTCCAAAGTAATAAATTAATAACACTGCACCATGGGGGCACTGTTTAATCATTCTGTTTGACAACAAAAGGAAAGTGCCTGTATCCCAAGGTAGCCAGCCACTTTCTTCCTCTGTGACTACGCCCCACGCCTCCACCCTCAGAGACACGAGATGGAGACAAAGTTAGTCATGAACGGTGTAAAACATGAGGGTAGCACAAACTTTCTCCGAGTCAGGGAGCACATTAACAACAGCTTCATTCTACAGGTTCGGAGACAGAAGTTGACTGACAACACAGAGCTTGAGGAGTGAAACAAATTAGGAGCACGTCGGAGTTGGTTCCTCAGGTACAGTTGTGCAGATGTCCTTAAACATACAGAGTTTGGGCTACTGTTCTACATCTTGTAGATGTCAAAACCACCTTCACATAAAGATGCACCAACTGGCTTAGTGGCTCAGGGCAGCTGCAGGTGTAATCAAAACTACACAGCCAAAATGTGGTCTGTTCAACCAGGGGTTTGGGCTGATTATACATGGCCACAGTATCAGTGCAGCAGTAGAATATGTCAAAGAACTCCAGACAGTAAAACAAATCAAAATACAATTCAAATTAGATAAAATGTGAACTTATTACAGATGTGGAGTCAGGTAAGCTTTTGAATGTTTGGAGGAAATATTTGAAGTGTGTGGGGGAGTGTGTGTATGGGTGCGGGAGAGAGAGAGGTACTTTTATCCCTCACTGTTGTAACAATTTGAACTTATAACAACTCACTGCAGATAAACAAGCCTTCACATTTGAAAAGAGAAGCCTCGAACGTGCGTGTTTGATATATATATATATTTTCCTGTTGTCAGTGTTCTGTTATCGTCATGAAAGGCAGCTTTCAGGGTGTGTTTTATAACAGACAGCCTACTGCCATATGTGCCCAAACACTGTATTGTGTACAATTGTGTGCAACATCAATGAACACAACAATGCTGAGCAATTACTCATCTTCTCATCTTTTCTCTCCTCCTCTGGATGTTTTGACCTCGTTGCACTAGGTGTGGGTTACCTTGATCCAGCACACTCCTTTGCACATTCCATCCCCACCCCCAGGAGTGAGCATCAGTGTGTGAACTGCTGCCCAGCCAGGACTCTGCTCTGATCTCACCGTGGTGTGGAACTGTTGAGAAACTCTGCGTTCCTCACACACTCTGTCTTCCTTTTTTTTTTATCTCCAGCAGTTACACTCTGTATTGACTGTTTTTTGCTTTTGAATGTTCGCAAAGAGGGCCCGAGGCTTGTCGGGGGGGGGGGGGGGGTGTCCTCCCCGACACACTTAACGCCCCCGTAGTGAACTCTAGCTCCCAGTGCTCCTGGATGTCTAGAGACAGTACCCGGCCTGCAGTGGGTACGATCATGAGAGTCCGCCGCGCGGATCTGTTGAGATCACCCAACTCGATGAAGATGCGCAAAAAAAAACCCCCACAAAATATTTACACAAACACCACCACCACCAACCCCCCCCCCCCCGCCTCGCGTATCTACAGAAGTGCTCTTTTACTCTGCTTTCTTAGGGGGAGTTAAAGGGCAGCAGAAAAAGAGCGAGAGAGGAAGAGTTAGAGAGCAAGAAAAAGAAAAGAGAGAACATGCGCACCCTTGAATAGGGCACACTGCAGTCCCCTCAAACTAGGGCGCTCTCCCCCCCGCGTCCCCCACCTTATGTCTGCTTGCTTCTGTTGTTCTCTTTTGCCCTCATGTGATTCAAGGCTTGGAAATATTCTTGGATTGCCTCCGCTGGTAAGATCCACGCAGGCCTGGCGGAGAAGCTGGGGTAACTGCAGTGTTATCTCTGTTATCTATTCCTGGCGCAGTATTTACAAATATCCTAGTTTGTAATAGACCAGTCAACCTTCATGTGCCTCACATGGGTAGTGCAGATGAACCAGTGCAGGTTTTCTTTAAAGATTAGAATATGTGGAGAAGATATATGCAAAGAAAAGGTCAAACACCTTTTATAATGCACTTATTGGTGATATTGCTGATTTGCACACAGTAGCTCTTGGCATTATGTATCACATTTTTGTGAACTGAAATGTTTTCTCAGACGTTTCAGTGTTGAATGATACTTGTTATGTTTAATACACGTGTGTGTGTGTGTGTGTGTGTGTGTGTGTGCATGCACCTGTGTGTGTGTGTGTGTGTGTGTGTGTGTGCGCGCGCGTGTGTGTGTGTGTGTGTGTGTGTGTGTGCATGCACCTGTGTGTGTGTGTGTGCATGCACCTGTGTGTGCGTGTGTGTGTGTGCGTGTGCACGCGTGTGTGTGTGCGCGTGCTTGTGTGTGCATGCACCTGTGTGTGTGTGTGTGTGTGTGTGTGTGTGTGCATGCACCTGTGTGTGTGTGTGTGTGTGTGTGTGTGTGTGTGTGCGCGCGCGTGTGTGTGTGTGTGTGTGTGTGTGTGTGTGTGTGTGCATGCACCTGTGTGTGCGTGTGTGTGTGTGCGTGTGCACGCGTGTGTGTGTGTGTGCGCGTGCTTGTGTGTGCATGCACCTGTGTGTGTGTGTGTGTGTGTGTGTGTGTGTGTGTGTGTGTGTGTGTGTGTGTGTGTGTATACACTGCTTGATCAGGTAAGTACAATACTGATGGACAGATGAATATTTCTGCTTTACCACAGTATCTACAAATTGTCTCCTAAGGACAGTACAGCATTGCAGCAGGCAGAACAGAGCCAGATTGTGGTGTTCAGGTTCTACGCCACCCTCCTCTTTTTAAAAACAGAGGAGAAGAAGACATCATAATGTGTTAATGAGAGGAGGCAGCTGAGGCTCTCCACCTCTGCTTCCCCCTGCTACTGTGGAAGAGCAGGCCACTGGTCCCTGCAGGCAGTCGGGGCTCTGCGTCAAAGAGGCTGCTGCTTGCACCATATTGATTGGTGATTCGATGAAAGGTCAGTAGGCCCCTCCTCTCAGCCAACACCTTTGTGGAAGTGCAGGGTCTACCTCCCTGCAGACTGAGTCCACCTCAGCTCCCCCCCTTTATACACACACACACACACACACACACACACTCACACTCACATACACACTCTTTGCTGTGTGCCCCCCCCCCCCCCCCACCTTACCAGCTGCCACCTGGGGGAGAAGGAGAGGCAGCAGACGAGCTAATCATTGCTTACCATGAACACCTCCCGACTGGCTGACAAATGTCACGGTGACTTGTACGGTTATTTTTGAAAGAAAAAAAAAAAACTGAATTAATTGCACTGGTTAATTAGGTCCCTGAGGCCTGCACGCTAATTGTGAGGCGCCGAGCTGGCGAGGATAGAAAGCTGTAACAAAAGAGAAGCAGCTCAAACAAACGGGCAAGCTCAAGAGTGGGTGTCCACACACACACACACACACATACGTGTAAACACACACACGCACACACACATGCATGCACGCACGCACGCACACACGCACGCGCGCGCACACACACACACACACACACACACACACACTGTTCATATGGGCTTTTCTTCTCCTTCTCAGGCTTCCCCTCATCGCACACATTCCTGTGACCTGCCAAATGTTCCTGCCGTCTTGATGTGCGGTGGAATGAGAGAGACGTGCAGCCACCGAAATCTGCCGCGTTCCACAAAGCATCTGTCTGCACGCCACCCTGCATTCATTACGTTTGGACCAATTAGCTGTTGTAACTTAGCAAACATCCATTTGTGCTTCCCACTTTGAAAATCTTCCCAAAGTGACTGAGTCCCTGAATGTACCCTTGTGTCAACCAACTTTATCTTCAGAAAGTGTTCCTTGCACTTAATTAGGAAAAGGGGGAAAGAACCCCATCTTTGTCTATCCCGCTGGTTCCCACTCAAGTGCACCTTGGGAGATGGTCTGCTTTGTCAAGGAATCACACCAAGGTTGACTGAAGGTTGTTTGAGAGAAAAGCATGGAGGACAACTGGGGTGGTGCTCGGGCTGCTGCTTTAACAAATTACCCAACACTCTGATACTTGCTGGTGCCTCTCTGTCAGCTTGTGCTTTCTAAACCCCAAATTTGACTTGCCTTTGAGTTAGATACTCTGCTGTGGGTTTTTCTTTTTGCCTTGCGAAAAGCTCTGTGGGCGAAGGCGTGCCGTTTGAATCCCTTAAGCGCTGCAGCGAGATTACACCCGTGCCGCTTCGTAAGTTGGGTCGCAGTGTCGGGCACAGGGAGCAGGAGACACCCCGTGCAATCTGCGTCCACCAATCGCAGAGGGAGCAGGTGGGCGTGCACGTGGAAGTGACGCGTAAGACAGCTTCTGGCGGTCTGCCTGATGCCTCCGTTTCCAATGGTCCTGAATCAGTGAGACCATCAAGGAGTGAGGTAAAAGTGATAATAGTTAATGAAATTAGTCTGATCTAACCTTAACTGTTCATATGAGTTGGGTCATGCAAATCCTTACCTGCAGTCACAAGATCCTGCTGGATGAAACATGGTGATAAAAGTGGGATTTCGGTTCCTGGAGGAGGAAACAGGCAGGCTGAGTGGGTTTGGTTCATCTGACCTGCTGATTTGCAGCACTCGGAAAGCAGCTGGTTGGGAAGTCTGCTGCTTCTAGTCAGCTTCTCTTCTGAAAGCATTTGTGCGGAACAGGTGGTGTTCCTGTGTGAAGGGCTCAGTGGTCATTTTAGAGATGTGGATCTCACAGTTCTAAATTTATACCTTTCAGTTCTTTGCTGAGAGCGAGGTGGCTTCTGATGACATGCTGGGCTGCATTATTTTCGAGTCTTTTTCACTTTGTTCAGAAAACCGCACTGCTCTGATTTCTTCATGATGGAGATAATATTTTTGCTGAGAATATTAAACCTGTTGGCCCCTTCTGATGTGCCAACTGGCTTGTTTTGGCCCAGTCTGTAATCTGGCCTATGTGGCTGTGGTAGCTTTGCAAAGTTTCATATTTTGGCTGAGGCAAGCGCACAGTCTTGTGGGGCATCTCTTTTCACAGTGAGGCTCGAGGCCGTCTGACAGGTTGGGGCCCAGTTGTATGCGCTGTTCATCAAGAACAAACCTTTGCACACCCATTGATCCACTGCAGATGGAATGGTCTGTCTTCGCTTGTCAGTTTGCATAGCAGTAGATCAGGGACAATACAAACAGGATGTTGGCAGATGTGCCTGAAGAGTTCAGATGGGGTGAGATGCAGTGAGCACCCTGATTCATGGCTGTTTGTCCTGTGTGAAACGGTGAGTGGTAGTGGACCAGTGTCGTGTCAGAAAACAGAGAATCAAGGCCTCCGTTTGTGTGTGTGTGCGTGTGTGTGTGTGTGTGTGTGTGTGTGTGTGTTTGTGTGTGCTCACATTGCCTCTGGAGGAAGAAGTTAACCTGGTTAGACTGTTTGCAGCCTTTGAGGTCATTACTGAGGGGCCTTCAGGGATATTTACACTGTGACAGTGATTGTCTTACCGAAACATTTAATTTAAAAAACAATTTTTGATTTGCTATATCGGATAAAAAGCCCCTCACATTACTATGCTCTGCTTACTGATATTGGAAAATAATAATGATATTAATAATGAGTAATAGCAATGTTGTTACATGTACACATATATGAATGTGTAATTACAATGTAGTTATATTTGAATTATTATATTTTGAAAATAGGAATAGCAGGCCTTGCTTCCTGTTCAACATGTGGTAATGTATTGCAATTCTATTCCCGTGGCAGTATTTATGCAGCGTTTGAGGGGTAATATATGAGGTCTTTGAGGCAGCCCCCCCTAACTCCTCATTAGCATTCAGAAGCCTCTCTCATCACTGAAACAGGGCATCAGCACAATCTGATTGGCTGCTAAACAGCTCTACACTCTGTAAATGGCCCCCAGCACCATCGTGGTGCCCTCACGCTCAACTCTGCCTTTGACCCACAATCCTCTGCTCTGCAGGGACTGCTCACACATGGGCTCAGTGGAGAAGGGCATGCCTCTGGATCAAAGGTCGTGTGCAGGAGGGGAGCGGGTGCCTCCTCACACTGATAAATGAACGAATAAAAAGGGCATAATATGATGGGAAACAAATGTGACGTGTGTTTTTCTGTAAGAAATTGGAATGGAAAAGAGTGGGGGATATGAATCATATATAAATGCATTTGTAATACAACATCCCGGGATGTTGGCTGTAGAAAGGAGAGCGATTCTGTTCTGCCAAATCATTAGCCTTAATTTGAGTTCACAGCACTGCTATAGCAGCCAGGTCAACAATACGGTGGGCCCTCCCAGTCTTTATAGACAGGGTGGTCCTCAGAGAGACCACTGTCCCAATCTTCCCCAGCCAAAGCTTTATTGATCGCCTTGTTATCGACATGACACCCACCAAGCAGGGCTTTAGCTATCGATAACCAATGCTATTTCTGCTGCAGATCAAGCGCCAACTGCCAGCTTTCATGTTTGTAAACAGTATTGATCTGCATAATCACCTCAAAAATTAGTACCTGGGATAAGGCAAGGACAAATGCATTTCGGTGTTTATTATGATGCATATACAGTGCTGGCCTAATTAACAGGGGAAAACAAACAAACAAAAACACTGAAGAGCGAAACCGCTGTGATCGGCTTGACAACCCACAGTGTCGCCATCAACACCTTTCCGAACAGCGATGGTAATGAAATACATCGCATTAAATCATAAAACAACACTGGCGGAGGGGCTGGGATGTGGGATAACCCCCCTCGCAGATCTCAGCCGACAAAGCGCTGATGCGTCACCTTTTTTTTTTTTTTACAAAGATGCAAATTATTACTGCGTGTCGCGATCATTTATTCATGAGCAGGCCCGCGTGCCTGCGTGTTCCCCTGTTCTCCCCGCGTGGCAGTGCGGCAGGCTGGGAGAGACGTCAGGGGGAGCGGAGCGAGCACGAGGCCGCGCGCAGTGGCCAAATTACGACCGCCGAATTACGCGCAAAACCCCCTCGCGTAGTCGCCAAACTCATTCATTACACGACCGCTGCTAGAATACGAGGTGCGTCGTTTTACCCCGAGCACGGTGAGCTCTGGCCACAGTGTGCGCTGATGCCACCCAACCGGTGTGCGCTGATGCTTATTGTGGCGGTGGCTTCATGCTTGTAGTGCAACGGTGATGTTTTACATGACGGATGTCTATATAACATGTTCATAGCTTTCTATATAAGTACGTTATAGTACATTTATGAATTATTCTATAACCTTTTGTGAAGAGTTATTTTTTTTTACATGACAGTAATTTGGAGTGTTAATCTAGACAGGGAGCTGAACGTAAAAGACCACACACTTTGCGATTGTGAATCAAAATGTATGTTATCTTCATGTTTTAGCTGAAAAGCAGTAGCCTATTCATATTGTTTACGTGCTAAAACTAGGACTCAATTTCCGGTTTTCATATCATCATATTACTGAAATGTAACATATGAATGGGACATTCACAAATGGGTTGTGTTTATGTAAAAAAGAAATTAAGATTTTTTAACCTGGTTCATCTGAAAAAAAAATAAAATAAAAAATACACTTCCGTCCTGAACTACTGGTCAGAGGGTTGAACCAGCGGAGGGCCATCTGTGGTAAGCTAGGTTTAAAAATCATATATATATATATATATATATATATATATATATATATATATATATATATATATATATATATATATATATATATATATATATATATATATATATATATATATATGATTTTTAAACCTAGCTTACCATATATGTGTATATATATATATATATATATATATATATATATATATATATATATATATATATATATATATATATATATATATATATATATATACACATACATACATATATGGTAAGCTAGGTTTAAAAATCATATATATATATATATATATATATATATATATATATATATATGATTTTTAAACCTAGCTTACCACAGATGGCCCTCTGCAGGTTCAACCCTCTGACCAGTAGGTCAGGACGGAAGTGACATCGGATGTCTTCTGATCCTCTGAGGACTGTAGCTCTGGCAGGCCGGCAGAGCCGGCATGCGCTAGAGGGGATGCTGTGTTAGGCAAACCCCCAGACGCCGTCTGAAGCGTTAGGTAAACCCTACTGCTTTCTGACGTCTCCAGCCGTGTTCCTGGAGGGGCTAAGCCTTGAGCGTCTACTGCGCTACATGAATGCGTCTCTGTTTACCGAAGCTTTCCTCCACTTACTCATGCAGAAAGTCGTCGGCAGCGTCGAAATACACAGAGTCAGAATGAACTCATCCCATTGCTGGATAACTGTAAATATTTTTGGTAGGATTATAACGATGGAGTTTGCATGGGAATGTTAACGCGTCGTAGTGTGTTCTAGCCTTTGACAGTTTGAGGATGCAGAGTAAGAGTACATTAGGCTGTATGGGAATGTCCAAGGTAATCAAGGTGCAGCTAATATGGAAGTAAAAGACCAGAATAGATGAGGTTGTATTGTGCATTGTGTACAGATGTTTGTAGATCTGGGTATTTGCATAGTGACGTTTATGGTTCGGCAAATGTAACCGATGTTATGTACTAGGTAGCATGAGTCTGTGCTACAATTCTTCAGGCTAGTTTGCAGATTAAATTTCCCCTTTTTAAAAGAGGGAATCCTTCAAGCACAAGGGTCCCCACTCTGGGCCGCCTCCCACAGATCTGGACATGTAGTCTTGGGAATTCTGCATGTTCGTTTCCCGACACAAGCTGGACCGCTGTCACGCTGGAACTCCTGACAGTCCGCCAGGCAAGTCTGGCTCCTTCACATGAGGCGAAATGCTGTCTGGCAATGGAACCGTGACATGAAACGCAGGTATGCCGTGACTGTCTGATACGCGGCTAAAGGCGGGAGACAGGAGAGGTAGTGGGAGAAAGGGGGAAGTAGAGCGGTGGCGAAAGTCTGCTCCTTTTTGAGGGAGTGGAGATGAGAGAGAGAGAGAGAGAGAGAGAGAGAGAGAGAGATGGCTCTCACAGACCTGCCTTGAGGAAAAAAAAAACCCTATAATAATTCCACATGTGCACAGCTGAAAACCACTCCCAGCACCCGCAACGTTATTTACGAAGTGCTGACACCAGGGCCTGAAAGAATTAGTATTCTGTTAGGTAAATGTTTTCCACTGGGCTCTGCTCGGCAACAGCTTGCAGATGTTTGGGCCATGCAGCCAGGGAGAATGCATTCCCACCACAGCCTGAATGAAAAAGCATGTCAGAAAGTTCTGCTCGGCCAAGCACTGACAGTGATCTACGACTCCTCACTGCCTACACATGGTTCCACCAACCCAAACCTCAGTGATGCCTTTTGGCTTCAAGATATTCAGCGCTGGTTTTGGTAAAACTCAAAGAAGCTCCTTCTTCACAGACATCGTCTCCTTTTGTTTTGTGTGTGTGTTTTTTGGTTTAAGCATTGGGCGCACCTGGCTGCGGTCCAGGAGCAGATGTTCTGGCGGTGCTGCCGACCCGACCCACCTCCCACCATACGGTCCCACTGAGACGGAGGTCCAAAAGCATGGAAACTAACTGAGCCTATAGTGCTCACTCAAGCTGCGGAAAGCTAAGCTCTGCCCTGGCACAGACATTACACTCCTTTACTGTTTGCCACCAGAGACCCAGGCAGATCAAATTCTCCTTGAGGATTTATGAATTGACCATTTTTTGATATCTAATAAATAGCTGCTTATAACTCGGCTGCTCACTTTTTGTCATGGTTGGCGGAAACTGGAAAGCAGCCAGTCCAGGCTGGATCTGTGTAAACATTTTAACACCTGCCCACTACACACAGAGAAAACACACACACACACACTTGTGTTTTATCTTTGTGGAATATTTCCATTTACTTGTGTATTACTGTAGCTAAATAATGATCTGCCTAGCTTTAACTAAAATGGAAAATGTATTTTTTTCTATTTTTTCTTGATAAATGACAGTATTTCTTTCTTTGTCTATTGCTCATTTATTTACTTGTTTACTTATTTATTTAGAACTTTTTCTTGTGGGGACCAGCTAAATGCCCCTACAAAGTCTAGGTTTTACGTTTTCCTGTCATGGAACCATTTGGTCCTCACAAAAAGCCAAAAACAAGCTCCTGCCCCCACCCAGATGGGTGGAGAAGTTGGCTGGTGTTGGGAGCAGATGCCATTCTCATGTAGGTGCAGTGTGGCGGAGAAAACATCCTTATCGGAATGCTGGACAAAGCTCATCCGCAGAGAGAGGCCTGCCTGTGGCCAGGCAGAGATCTTATCCATTCAGGGAGGGCAGAAGCCTGAACTGAGCAGCATGTCACTGAGGTTGGCCCAGTCTGAGCTGGACACAAAAGCCCTGGTCCAGGGTTCGACCTCCAAGCACAGAACGTAGTGTTGATAACTAGCACCAGAGAAGGTGTCAGGAAAAGGCAGCATGCATCGTACAATAACTAAATGGATGATATATTTTTTAAAATGTACTGTCTACAATTTTTTTTTTTTTTTGCAAATATAATGACTAATTTTTCAGAATCACTGTGGTTGTTTGGCCACAACAGACAGATGGGCTGGCCATAATGGGTTTAAGCTTATTCGTGTCTTAACACAGCCTCTCTGTGCAGAATGATTGGACATAGCAAGTTTAGGGAGTACAGTCTCTCAAGTTCAGTGGATCACAAGAGGATTCCGTTCAGCGCATTTTAGTTTGCGGTGTCTTCTCTTCCACTTTCCCTCCCTCTCTTTTTTACTCCTTCTCTCTTCCCTCTTTTTTGTCTGCTCATTCTAAGATACTGTAAGTTAGCAAGTGCCAAAGGCAGGGAAAGACGAGTGACCCCCCCCCCCCCCCCAACCCGGGGGGCCAGTGCGTCTCTGCCCTTCCTTTGCGAGAGCACGACCGCATGACCGTAAAACCGGAGTCTGCCTCTCGCCCTCACATCGAAGGGATTCATTATTTGAACCGGGTGCCGGCCCTGCCAGACAGCGCGCGGTGTAGCCCGGGCCGTGGGTGAGAGAGGACGTTCCACCTGTCAGGAGTAATCAACCGGGCCCATAACGGGGCGCTGCAAAAACCCGGGCGGCTGGCCGGCGCGCACACGGATGCACGCACGCTTGCACATGCAAAGATGAGTAAATAAACAGGAGCTGGAGTGCAAAGCGCTGGCAGTGACAGATGTTGGCTGTGGAATGGGCATGGAAAGAACACTTTCATTTCTGCCTTTGCTTCATTTGGCTTTCATGGGGCTGATTGCTAAGAGAGAGGGAGAAAGAAAGAGCAGGCAAACTGAGCTCTGCCTATCTCACTCCATACCATGGCCCAGCCTCATTCTGGTTGCAGCTATTACCTTTATCCTCAGTTATAAATGGAAGCCTTCATGCCAAGCAAGATTAGAGCTGGAAAAAACCCCAGATGAACAGTTTTATGATATTTTGGTAATCAGTGTGTGAGCTTTTGCATACACAAAGGCTGAAATGGTTAGTGCTGAAAAAAAAAATCTGGCCCTCAAACAGAAAGGGAAACTTTAACACGCACTCCACTGTCACTTTTTAGATTATTATTATTTTTTTTATCACTTAATATTTTATTTTATTAATATTTTAGTAAGTGATGAAGAAAAATGAAGAAATCAGACTGATTTGTTCTTTGCAACGCATTGTATGGATTTTCAAATAAAGATGATTTCTTCCTTATGAACTCCTTAGGAAATAATGGAGTTATAACCTTAATTACAACGCCAGTTATAATTAGCTCTGTTATGAAACTATTAACGTATGAATAAGTGGAGGAAAGCAAGCTCTCCTGAGTAGCGTTTCCTAAAGCTTCTTAAGATTGGCCTAACATTTGAGCCTAGAGGATTTCTGCGGTTTGGCCACCTGGTGGCGATAAAGCACAAGTAAAAACACGTACCTTTGCGCATCGTGCCGTCCGAGGCTTTTATCGAAACAATCGATAAATTGATGTTCTGAAACACTACAGTATATATGGGACAAAGAATCCTTTTTAGTGATGAAGACCTAAATAACAAAAATATCACGAAACTAGACACAGGACGTTTATGTACTTCTCTGCTCTTTAAGCAGGCGTCTTTCTAAATATATAATCTAAATTATGGGAGTAGTTAAGCCTAAATGGGTTTGTAAAATAAAGCGTAATTCCAAACAAAATAACAAAATTGGACTGCTTCAAACTGTCCAAGGTGTTCTGTTTTATTAATTTGTTCAAGTGGATACTTGTTAAATCGGCTGTGTTAAATAAATATATGCAGCAGGGTCAATATACATAGAAAGCAAATTGTGCAAATATAACCATAGATAAACTGTCATCGTCCGATTAGTGTAGGTTTTTTATTTCGTTACTTTCATTTTAATCTTCCAATATACGACCGTCAATAAAACACAGATTTTTACCCCATCACACATGAGAATGGGCGTATTTCTTATTTACTAAAATACCCTAATAATAATAATAATAATAATAATAATAATAATAATATAAAAACAGAAGGTAACAGTTATGCAATACAACGAGTTGCTGAGATTGTTTGATAGCACTTAAATAAAATAACGGTTTGAAACAGGCTGTTTGGGGCTATTTGTATGCTAATAAAATTGCGCAATAATTTAAGAAAGTCCCAAGCTTAAAATTTGCCGCGTCTCTATTTATTTATTAATCTATTACATATACTTAACCCGTACTGCTCTGGAGTTGTTTTCTTAGATGGGGATCATCGTTTTCCATTAAAAATAGCGCATATTTTCTTTCTTGCCTCTGTAAAACAGTAAAAATCTGCAGTGTTAAATTAACAAATACAGAGATCATTTGAGCCCACTGGGCTCACACACATACTTACACACACACACATGTATTTATTTGGTCTTTGCAAATTGTTTATTCCAAATTGTTTATTATCATAATCTTTAGTGTAGCTTTTTAGTGTCATTTTTTTTAAAGATATGTGGAGATTCTCATCCTCTCTTTCTCTCACTCTGTGTGTGTGTCTGTTTGTCTGTGTATGTGTGTGTCTGTGTGTGTGTGTGTGTGTGTGTGTGTGTGTGTGTGAGAGAGAGAGAGAGAGAGAGAGAGAGAGAGAGCGAGAGAGCATGCATGCTTGTTGGGTGCTTTGTGTGTTGTGGGTGAGGTACAGTTTCTGGTGCCTGGTGCTGTAGCAGGGAAGCAGTAATCAGATCAGACAGTGGAGCAGTGACGATGAGCTGGGCAGCGTGCTGGATGCGCAGCAGCCCAGGATAACGGAGCTCTGCTCACGCCACCTACACCTAGCAGGTTGCTTCTCTGAACCAGCTTCCTCCATGCCTGTTCTCTCTCTGTTCAATTAGAACTGAGTGTGCCTTACAGACACTGGGTTATTGTGGATATTAAGGCCACATGTGCTTAAGTTTAAATGAAGGGTTTGCTCTAGTTTGAAAATGTTAGGTCAGATTGAAAGGACTGTAGTTTTTAAGGTGCACTGATGTTTTCAGTCAAATCAAGAAATAATTAATTCATTTTATTTCCAATTTTACTGTATTGCCATTGAAAATATGATATATATGTGAAGCTGCAGGACTCATAGAACAAAATAAGAGACCTGTGTGCGTATGGGATTTAGGAGAAATTCAGTTTTATTTGTTTATTTAATAAGTGATCCATCAGTATGATATTGAACAAAGTGCTATTAATGAGTAATAGCAGAATCCTCTATACGGTTTGTGTTAAATGCTATTAAAGGATCTAGTCCATCATCTCATCAGTGCTTGTCTTCTCACTCTGAGCAACTCCAGAACACTGAGCAGGCCACTGTCACCATGGAGACAGTGCTGTTCTTCATCTCCTACAAGGAGATTAAAAGTGTCTGCCCATTACTGACATAGACCCAAGACTCCAGTGGACAGTCATTCTAAAAAGGTTCCTTTACTCTCCCTGTGTGTTATCTTGTGATGCACTGTGTGTGTGTGTGTGTGTGTGTGTGTGTGCATCTGCCCGCACGCGCGTGATTGTGTGTGTGCATGTGTGTGTGTGTGTGTGTGTGTGTGAGTGTGCAGACATGTGTTTTCGCATACATATGTGTGTAATGTGACAGGGGTAAGCTCATCTCCATTCAACCTGGCTAGCATAGTGCGCTCAGCGGGGGATAGCGCTCACACACACACACTCCTCTCACGCACACGTGCAGACTCTCTCTCTCTCTCTCACACACACACACACACACACACACTCCATTCACCATCAGCTCCTGTCTTCACAGAGCTGCCATGCTAATAATTTAAACAGTACAATCAAAGCAAATAAGATGTTTCACACACAAAGAATAAAGCAGGGAGAAAAAATGATTATTAGTGTTTCTGAGGTACAGACAGTGTGATTGAATTGAAGGGTACTTTGACTGGGATTCTTACTCCTGCATGCAGTGACTCCAGGTTCAGCCAGTCCTCCTCCTAAAACTGTGCTTGTCATCAAATAGTTTTCAACTTTTTATTCATTGTAGCAAAAGAGAGACAGACAGAAACATGCAAAACTCTGCAGAGTTCCAAAGGGGACATTGTCTTTGATATTTTATTTCATGTTAAAAAATGTGCTGTCTTAATCCTGTCAATCTTCAGTAATATACCAAAGAGAGGAGAGGGACCGTTTGTAAATACAGATTCAAGCAGAAGTGGGGAAAAAAGTCCCCCTGAAAAACGTGTCGCATCTAAAAAGCGCAGCCTTGATATAAATAGCATGTAGTTTAGAGCACGTCCTGCTTCAGTCTGTGTTTAGTAATTCTGCAGGGTAAATGCTGGATTGATAATAGACTACGGTTGTGATGAATCGGCCCAGGGGTTTCTCTCAGTGCTCCTTGTGAGGTTAGTTAATACACACTGATGTCATGCAACGTCATTTCTCTTTTAAGGGGATTGTGTTTGGTTTTACCTCTCCCCATGCAAATAAAGATACTTAAAACAATAAACAGCCCGGTGCACCCCGGACCCACAGCAGCTAAGCTCTTCTCTTCGACATCAAACACCTATTAGATTTTTATTTAACACAGCAGCATTTCTGGAAGTACTCCAGTAACATTAAACACAAAGGCAGGTGAGCTGCAAGCAAAAAGCACATTTCTAGCTTGGCTAAAGGTAACGATATGGAGAAGCATGTGGGTTAGAAGCTGACAGTGGAAGAGCATAAAGGTGGGGAAAGCACAACCTTCTGCAACTGAAATCAGTGGATTCATGCTTGTTATTCGACTGCGTGGATGTATACGGCACCCAGCCCCCGCTGAAGCGTTACATGTCCTGGGTGTAAGTATGTAGTGGGGCTTTCCCAGGCAGGCAGTGTTAGGAAAGCTGCATGGCACTGGGAATGCAGGGTCATGGGATCGGGCCGCAGAGTCCTGACGCCAGCCTACACCCGTCTCCTCTCTGGCTCTGCTGAAAGGAAACACTCCCAGTTTACACTCCCAGTTTAGTTCCATACGGTACCTTCGGTCAGGCCACTGGCTCTCACACTTAATGCTTTGAAGTCCTAGAGAGAAAATATGATGAATAAAAAAAGATGGATGAAATTGTTGGTTTGGTTGATGGATATATTTACTTCAAGCATTTTTACCCCTTGTAAAAATAGGCTGTTGCAACAATTCTGTATAATCACTGCATGGTTAAACATAGTTGATTGGTTATTGGGGCTTAACCTATGTTTATATGTACAGCCTGCTATATAAAGATGTGACTAATTGTGATGTGACTAATTGTATGCTTTTTTTTTGCCTGCATGACTATAGATTACACCTGCTGACTATTTGTTGTTTGTTTTTTTTTAGCATTGCTCGATTCCTGTGATATGCAGAAGTGCGGAGGTACTCCTGTATGACTTTGTTTTTCTGCTCAACTTCGGCAGTATGCGCTTTAAAACTGCAGGAATCACCAAGTGCCTAAAGCAAGGTGGCCAGCCTCGGTCCTGTTTGTTTGTGCAACTCTAACTGCTCATTACAGCCCAGACAGACCGTGTAGTGTTTTAAACCATCTTTGGCACCATTACTGGGACATTTTAAGCACTAGCCAACAGACCATAATTATTCCATCCTTCATCTCTGTCAGCTGTTCTGGGTAGGATGGCTCTACGAGCAGTTGCTGACCGTGACTGTGCCCATCTACAGACATGTTTGGAATCGGAGATGTGCGTAGCCTTGCTTCATCCAGCGGGCGCCTGGATTGGCAGCGTTGCGTGGTCAGATCACCAGTGGCTCCAGCCAGGAAGCGCGGCCGTGCGCCGAGGACACCGGCGTATCTATCGGGGCTATGATTTGGGATGCGGTGGCATTAAGCAGAATCTAACTCCGGCGCAGGAAACTTTTCTATCTCGCAGCCCTTCTGATGACCTCATCAGAAAAGCGCCCATCCGTGGTGTGGTTCGCCTTCAAACGGCGGCGGAGTTGCTGAGGTGGAGAAAAGCGCAGTCACAGATCTCCAAAATGAACGCATCTCCTAGCGAGAATCCGGCACAATCCTGCACTTTCTTCCCCCTGCCTGTTTCCCCGCCGCTTACACACTCCTCACACTCGCTTTCTTTTACTTTCCACCGCTCCCTCTCTGGCTGGTTGAAAGTTGTCCTGCCTTTTATTTTCAGCAGTATTAATTTGGTGGAGTTTGCCAGCTCGGCAGTGGCGCGCTCCTTTCTCTTGACGTTTTGCTGAAGTTTGTATGCCACTCGAGCCCGCCGTCTCCCTCACTAATGATAGCGGCACCGACTCTCAGGGGAGCGAGGGGCCGCCTCGCTCCTGCCTCGCTCCTGCCTGGCTCCCGCGCCTCCCCGTGCCAGATATTTTGGGAGGCAGGAGGGAGTCTGTGAGGCACATCACTCCTTGCTCATCTCCCTTCCTTTCTCTCTTTCTCCTGGCCCCTCTCTCTCTCTCTCTCTCTCTCTCTCTCTCTCTCTCTCTCTCTCTCTCTCTCTCTCTCTTTCCTCCTCTCCTTTTTTGTTGTTATACTTGTGATCACGCTTATATTCTGAGGCTCCTTCTTTCTTTCTCTATCTCTTTCTTTCTCTCTATCTAGCTTATTGTTTTTTGAATTTGGAGGGAATGATGAGAGTAGTATAATGTGCATGGGAAAAAAAGTCCCTTTTTATTAACTTATTTATTGTATATGAAATCAAGAGGTTTTTTTCTTTTCTTCTCGGTTAAGCCAAATGAATGTTTAAGGAGGTAATTTACCAGGCCTGTGCAGTATTCACATTGTGTATTGCACAAACACCGCAACAAAAGGAAATTCTAATCTTGACACTAACATGACTGCACTGAGGAATCTCAGCGGGAGGTCCAGATGAATTATACAACAATCTGTGTTCTCCCTCGTTTAATTTAAAGCTCTGTTTTCAAGGCTATTGCCGGGTTCAACATCAAGGGAAAGGGTTTGCCTGTAGAGGTCAAGCCCATATTGACAAGAATCAAGAGAGAGAAAAAGCAGTGAACACAAGGAGATGAACAAGCAAATGTGCACATAAGCAAACATACAGCAACCAGAGAGAAGAGGCAGCACGTGGCCCACACAGCGCATTCACTTTGCTATGAAAATGCATCTGGAGCACAGAAGCGCTTTTTTCCCATAATGCACCTTTACAGAACAGAGAGTATTTGAATAACCCAGCGCTGAGAGGAAAGGTAAGTATATCGATTGGTTTTCCAAGGCTCACGCTGGTGTGTTTTATCTTGTAGTAGGCTATACGTTTTAGTAAAAACCTCTGTAATTAAGGATATTTTTTTTATCAGTTTCCTGTTTGGTTAACTACCTGAGTGTTTTGTTGAAATAATACTGAACCACGTTTGATTTTATAGGTCACACAAATTCACCAGCACAGGCCATTCGCTTTCGTCTCTGTGCCCTTTTTAAAAACTGTGACATACCATCTCACTCTCTCTCACTGTCACTTATGGAACTTCTCTGCATCACTTCATCTCTCTGTCTCATCACATTTCGGTTTGGCATTGGCGTGGCAGGTGATGATAACCCACCCCTAATCTACTTTCGTCACCTCTCCTCATCCCCTTAACTCTCAGTCCACTGCAGATGCGCTTCCCCACACCGATCACGCTGTGCCCAATCAATGGGTCATGACCTCTGACCTTACCCACAGCCCTGCGCCTCTGTTGCCCAGACGAGTAGATGTTGACCTGCTGACCTTCTGGAGAATGCAACTCCATTGCTCCTGCGGTTTGTGGTGGGATGGGGTCTCCCAAACGAGTGACACTGACAGAGGACGTCCTCTGGGTCACTGCTCCCAGGCTCCGGGCCGCTCTGCAGCTGCAGGCTGGACACAGTGGGACAGGGGACTGGCTACTCTACACAGCTTGGGCTAACCACTGCAGA